>NW_006291020.1:1483808-1528685 GCF_000327345.1 Myotis davidii
ATATTTGGGGTTTATACCATTGACCTCCTCCAAGTCAGGAATTGTTTTTTGGAATTTAAAGAATATACCACAAAACTTGGCACCAGATAAACAGTTGATAAATATTTTGGGAACAAATAAGTCAGTGCATGAATGGGCTGTCTGATCATCTGTGGTCTCCCCCACCCTTTTATTATTATGGTAAAATACACAACATAAAATTTACCATCTTAACCATTGTAAGTGTACAATTCAGTGGTACTGAATATACTCTCGATATTGTGCAACCATACCACCACCCATCTCCATTGCTCTTTCATCTTAAAACACTGAAACTCTATAACCAGTGGGAAAAAAAATACCCTTCAAATTAATGGAGGTGAAATAAAGACATTTCCAGGCCAACATCCACTCTGTCTTTGAACCACACCACCACGTCATATTACTGTGGCCTCTGCACCTTTTCTCTCCACGGACACCCTTCCGTTCCATGAACTGATTTCCTTCTTTAGGAATCATGTACCGATGAGCGACCCGGTAGGACACATCTTAAATGCAATTGCCAGAAACTCACAGAAGGGCTCCCATGACCTTCTACAACTCTCCAGTGGCTCCTGCTCTTTCCACTGTTCGTGATCTCCTCCAATTTCTACTGGCCTCGGCCTCCTTAGTGCTCAGCGGCACCTGGTAGACAGCCGCCCTCTCTCACCGACCCTCTCTCACCGACTTCCTCACAGTTGCTCTCTGCCTGATAGGACTCTTGGTTTCTTGGTTTGTTTTCAGTTGTTGTTTTGTACCCCACTTTTCTAGTTCTTGGGAGATACCATGGGTTTGCTAGAAGCTACTTTGTCAGCCAGAAACAATAGTTCTCATAAACAGTAGTTTATTCTTCATATTAATACTGTTTTCTGGAGAGTGTGTTGTGCAGAATTCGACCACCTGCCTCAGAATAGAGTGCCATTGCCAGCTTAGTGGGTGGGCTGCCTGGACCAGCGGAGGTGCCAGGGGCCCTGGGCTTTCATTGGCCTGGCCACCCTGCCCTTCGCCTTCCATTTTCCGGTAGATGTTCCTCCTTGCTTCCATTGTGTAGTGTTCTGTATTTATTTTAGGGTGAAAGCACTAGTTCAATCAAGTCTTTGAGTGGATGAATATTTTAATATAGATAGTAAAAATTTAATAAGCCACTAATATTCAAATTTTATATTAAAAGAGTACAATAATAGAAGGCACAGTGAAACCTAAGCTTTAAAAGTCTGTATTTATATGAATCAAGAAAAATGTCTGATAAAAAGCTATTATAAATATCATGGTTTGTCTTTTATTTTACCTTTATTTCATCTTGACTAATAAGCATTGGTTAGCCGGGTCCGTGTGGCTCAGTGGTTGAGCATCGACTCATGAACCAGGAGGTCATGGTTCAATTCCCAATCAGGGCACATGACTGGGTTGCGGGCTTGATCCCCAGTAGGGGGCGTGCAGGAGGCAGCCAATCAGTGTTTCTCATCATTGAAGTTTCTATCTCTTTCATCCTCTCCCTTCCTCTGAAATCAATAAAAAATTATATATTTTTAAAAAGCATTGTTTAAATGTATCATTTATGTTTGATTGTGGGGAAAATGAAATGTGTTAAAAACTATCTACATTATAGTTTTGAGTATAATCATAAACATAACTATTAGAATGTAAGTGTGTTATTAACGTAATTCACATTTATAAGTGAATTATCAACATCCATATACCTTAACCTGAGAATCAGACATGAAATCCAGAATTAGCAGCAATACTCCCAGATTCCTTTTTTCATTCCTCTTCACTTTGCTATTGTAATGAAAGGCTCTGGGGCACAACCGTGGGCAAACTACGGCCCGCGGGCCGGATCCGGCCAGTTTGAAATGAATAAAACTATTGAAAAAAAAGACTGTACCCTTTTATGTAATGATGTTTACTTTGAATTTATATTAGTTCACACAAACACTCCATCCATGCTTTTGTTCTGGCCCTCCGGTCCAGTTTAAGAACCCATTGTGGCCCTCGAGTCAAAAAGTTTGCCCACCCCTGGGCTAAGATATGTTTAATAATGTGTTTGATGGGAAATAGCTGCTACATAGTCAAGGAGGGAGGGCCCATCTTAGACTTGTGTTTTCATCTTATCCTCTGTGTTAACCGTAAGGATGCCCCTGGCAGACCTCCAACTAGAGGGAACTTGAATGACCAGGGGCCCCTGTCACTGTGCTCTGTGATCGGGGCTGCTCTGCAGGTAGGGCCCGGGAGGAGCAGGGATGCCCTGGGAGGCAGGAACCACTCTGCGGGCCGACTGGCTCCAGCACCTTCTCTCTGGTGGTTGTGCTGAGCCTTCCCCAGATGGCCAGCAATCCAGGAGGATCCCACCGAGCCCCCCACTCTGTCCTCCACTCAGGAGGGGGCAGCCAATCAATGATTCTCTTTCATCATTGATGAGTCTATCTCTCTCTCACTCTCCCTTTCTGAAATCAATAAAAATATATTTTTTAAAAAAACAAAATAAAAAGATACTATCAGGTGAAATTACTAAGGAGAGAAAGGGTATTTACTATAATTTTCATGGCATTAATATACTATTACTGTTAGATATTTAAATTTAGGAAAGTTAAAACTTTATATAATTGAGAGCTAGTCACTCAGAATTTTTTTTTATGGCAGTTTATTGATTGTGTATGTGTAAACTTGCTTTCGGCAGGACTGAATTATTAAAAGTGCTTTAAACATGGTTGATTTACTCAGGAAGACTGGGTGGCTGTGAGGTATCAAGCAGTTCTTAAGCCATGTTCAAGATATCTAAGGATATTTAATAAATTAGAGGCGCATATCTGAGGGTGTATTGATAACTGACATATTGTAGAAAAACAGAATCCTTCGATATAATAGGTATAACAGATGGTTTGTTGTACATATTTGGTAACTCTTGCTTTCAATGTATATGATTTCTACAAGAGTGCCTATGTTTTATGGATTAGTGATGAAATCTTCCTTTTTCTTGCAGAATCAGAGTGAAAGATTCGTTTTCATCACAGAGTGGTACGATCCAAATGCTTCGCTTTTTCGGCGGTATGAGCTTTTGTATTACCCAGGGGACGGATCTGTTGAAATGGTAAATGAGCCTTTCTTTGCTTGGAAGTGGGCAAGGGAGCCAGGGTGGGGTAGGGAGAGGAACGGGCTTGCCTTTTAGATAGTGTGTCCAAAATACTTTTACATGTACATTTTTAATGGGGATTCTTTTCTGGTATTATAATTCCAGTTTATTTTTAAATGTCGAAAAATAGGAATGAACATTTTTTTGGTTAGAGAACTGAGTGGAGTTATCCATGTTTTGGATGAAGTGATAGCAAGTAGCTCTAGGGAAAGCTGGTCATGGTCACAAATACGTCCCCGTTATTGAAAGCTGTCATCTCTGCACAAGGCGCGACTGAAGAAGGTCGAGCTGAGGTCCCTTCCTGGGCAGCCCCTTTGACGGGCGACTCCCTTTGGCATTGGCGGTTTGTTTAGGCGAGAAAGCAGGCGTTGGCGTTTCTCTGGGATGTCAGAGGTAGTGACTTGCTGAGCTGATTCGGCAGTAAACCCATCTTTACAGTCAGGGTTTTCTTAAGAAGTAGCACATTTGTAAGGAGAATTTCTTATGTTATTACCGGAGTAGACTCTGAAATACAGAAGTTATAAAAGAAATTACAGTCTGCATTTGTAGCGAAGTGAAGCAGAATGTAGCCTGTGTTTAATAATGTAGTAGGGAGGGCTCTTCCTAATCTCGGAGACGAACATTCCCTCTGATCGCTGATGTCGGTCGGCTCTAGCATGACGTGAAGAACCGCCGCACCTTCCTGAAGCGGACCAGGTATGACGGCCTCCACCTGGAAGATCTGTTCATCGGCAACAAAGTGAACGTCTTCTCCCGGCAGCTGGTGCTGGTTGATTACGGCGACCAGTACACAGCTCGCCAGCTGGGCAGCAGGAAAGAAAAGTAAGGAAACCGTGCGATCGTCTTTTCTTTTCATTCTGTAAACGTTGACTGGGGACCAGACTTTGTGGTGGTTCTATTTTTGTTTTTGTTTTTTTCTATCTTGTTCTTACAATGTAGACATTTTCCAGTGGTCCCGTTCAGTGTGGAGACACGTTTAGAATTCCGTGGACCGGATTCTGGGATTTCTTCTCCACTGGCTCCCAGGGTGATGCCCGTAGTCTTAGGCAGTGATTCTTTCTGCAGGAAAAAATGCAAACTTTCTCCACCTTCAGCAATCGTAGTAGCAGACCTCCAGCTGGAAACAACATTGGAATAGAAAGGGTTTTGGTGTATGGGATAAACATGGCTTATGGGGGAAAGCAGTACCTTAAGCTCTAGACTTTCATTGGTAGATATGCATGTACATTTAAATATGTTGTGTTGTTGGTATTTTTGTACATATTTCTACCATTTTACTCCTCTTTTCTTTTTTAGTTGAGGTATAGGTTTGTATCTATCAGGTCAAATTTGTGATTGTGGTGTTCACACCTTTCACATAGTCACGAATTTTTCCCTAGCTAATTTTATCAATTACCAAAGTTTTGTCAAAATGCCCCACTATACTTGTCATCTGCCTACTTTTCCTCATAGTTATGTTCATCTTTATGTTGTAATTTTGAGGATATGTCACTAGGTTTTTAAATCGTTAAATCTTCTTGGAAAATTGAACTTTTGCTATTATAAAGAGACGGTCCTTATCTCTAGCGATGGACTTAGCCTTGAAGTCTCCCTGGTGATGCAGTAGCTGCCCTGGCTTTCCTCAAATGATGCTTGCATGGTCTGCCTTCTTTCATCCTTTTGTAAAATTAATTAATTATTTTAATCCTCACCTGAGGACATTTTTTCCATTGATCTTTAGAGAGAAAGTGGAAAGGAAGAAGGAAGGGCAAGAGAGAGGAAGAGAGAGGGAGAGAGCGAGCAAGAGAGAAACACTGATACAAGACACACCGATTGGTTGCCTCCCACATGTGCCCCCACTGGGGATGATTGCCATGTGTCTATGTGTGTGGGATACCTGTGTGTTGTATGTTGTTATGTGAAGTAGTTGAGATACAGGGTGAAGTGAAGTTCCTTCTGGGAGGGACTGTTGCCAGGAGGCATTGTAGCAACCTGGAGGACCGCTGAGTTCACAGTTGGAAGTTCCCAGACCACCTGGGTGAGGGGACTTGTGCTGCCAGACCATTCCAGGCCTTCTACCTGTTCACCCTCAGAGTGGACTGCCCACCCCGCCCCTCCCCCAGGGACCTGGGAGTTTAAAGTTCAGATCCGCCCAGCAGGCGTTGCTGCCAAGTTTAATGCAACTTTCATTCCCATTTCTCTGAGTCCCCATTTTTCTTTCATTTTTGTAGCAATAATTGTTTAATACCCAATCAGTTTATCTTTGCTTTAGAAAAATACTTTGTCCTTATTTTTAGTTTTCCATGGAAGGATGGCTCTGAATAGCTTTGCATTGCTGTGCGTGGAAAGCTAGGGCTCTGCCCTCCCCTCCAAACCACAGCTGTCTCACGAGACTTCTCCTTCCCCCTGGGCAAGCACACACTCCACCCTCGCAAACAAAACTTACAAGAAACTGTAACTGGGCCTAGGGTTGCTGTTTTAGGACGGGTTCTTCATGCTTAGGGAGAGGATGAGTGCCTTTGGAAACACTCACATAAACGAATGTGGTTAAAGTTGGCGTTCCTGCAGGTGGGCAGCATCCAGGATGTCGCTGGGACAGTGTGTGATTGGCCATCTTCATTGCGTCCATCTTCATCAGTTTCCGTTCTGAGCCTGAAGGTGTAGGAAGAACATACTTTCTGCATGGCTGTGAGAATTATCGCTTTTCAGAAACCCCTAGCCTGCCTGAATCTGGTGAAGGCTGGCCAAACTTTTTCAACTCGCCACTGCTAAGAAGTTTTAATGTCAAAGGACGGTTTTCATCTTTCTTGGTTTTCTTCTAAGAGCGTGTCATGCTGTGTGCTGCAGAGCTTGCCTCAGAGCAGGTGAGGGGAAGGTCAGTACGGTGATGCCCCAGGGGCCACCCTTCCAGGCTGGCTGTCCCTCTCACCTTGACTCTGGGCTTCACTGTGTATCTAGCATTGGCCAAAGAGGCAGCAGCAAGTGTGCTCAAGGGGGTGCTTGCTAAGTGCAGGTACACGGGACACTGCGGCTGTGCATGAAGGAGCCCGGCCTGGCCTCCTTAGGATGAAGGGCCACAAGGAAGGAGAAGCCTCGCCCCCAGCGAGCCCCCAGCCAGACGCAGCTGCGTGAGCAGCCCCAGGTGAAACCACTGCCCAGCCAACCCACAGGATCCTGAAGAAGGGGTTTAAGCCGCTGCATTTGGGGTGGTCCTCCTACAGCCGCAGAAAGCAGGGCACTGTTCATACTGGTGCCACTCTTAAATGACGCACGTGATTGCTGATGCCCGTCTTATTTTCCCTCCAAAGTACATTTTAATTGTCATCTACGGAACAGTTAAGCAGAAAAGATATGACCGGGGTTTAGAGTTTTAATTGCAGTAAGCAACCCTTTGTCTCCTGTGGGCGTTGAAAGAAAAATCAGACTGCATCTTAAACTAAGTCCTGTCCGTTTCGTGTTTTTCATGTTGCTTCTTGTTCGCAGGAGACGATGAGTGCTGATGCGTCTGTGTTTCAAGAGCTGTGGTTCGCGAAAGTTCTAGAGTTCAGCATAGACAGTTGATGGGTTTGGCTTGTCATATTTAAATAATGTGAGCTAAAAAGGGACTCATTTTCATTGTGTTCAATGAAGCCATATCATATAAAATACTGTAGGAGACTCATCTGCTTCAAAACAAAGAAGAAAGATAGTCTGGTGCTGCTGGTACTGAACAGACCAAGATGAATAATTTGTTTTTCAAAAGTTTTAACCTCCAGCCATAAGTTACATCCAGCTGCGAGACTGTTTGAATCATGGGACTCTCAGCCAAGTGCGTCTCATTGAAGAAAAAAATCCCAACCAATCTCCGTTTGTGGGTCTGTGAGTTAATGTCGTGTCGTACAGCTGAAAAGGAAGTGGAAGTGGCTGCTGTTCTTGACCATAGTCTTGTGTCATATACACTGAGCGACTCCCACCACTCTGATTTTCATCTTGCATTTGTAATTATTTCCAAATCAATGGAGAGCGTCCATGTTAAAGCCAGTGAGACCAGAAATCAGGCTGGCAATAGTAGCCTTCAGGGTGTTGTGAGGATGTTCCTTTTAACAACATTAAGCGTGACAGCACCTGTGGTGCGGGAAAAGTGCAGACTGGGAATGTTATCAGGTGGGTGTTTTGTTCTGAAGATGCCCCTGACCAGCTTTGAGATCTTAGCCAAGTCGCCTTTCTGGGCCCAGCTTTCTCATTAGTAAAATGAGGGCACCCAGGTGATCTCCATCGTCAAATATGTTAGTCCTGTGGCTTCAGAGGGGAGTGCATTGCTCGGGGTAGCCTTGGAGGAGAGAGATTTTAAAAATTAGGGTGGGCCCGGCCAGCGTGGCTCAGTGATTGAACGTTGACCTATGAACCAGGAGGTCATGGTTCAGTTCCCGGTCAGGGCACGTGCCAGGTTGTGGGCTCAATCCCAGTGGGGGGCGTGCAGGAGGCAGCCTATCAATGATTCTCTGATCATTGATGTTTCTCTCTCTTTTTTCACTTCCTCTCTGAAATCAATAAAAATATATTTAAAAACAAAAGTTAGGGTGGTGTTTATTGACCATGATCATCACCAAGTGTGAAAGCGTTTGGTTCTTTGTGCGCCACTCATGCTGTGAATATGAATGTGAATAATATTTAGTTATTAATAGAAGAACTTATAATTATTTCCAATCAATGGATAGCATACATGTTAAAGACAATGAGACCAGAAATCAAGCTAATAATATATTTAATACAACATTTTTTCCTTTCATAAAATGTGTTCTAAGAAGTAGAACTTTTTAAAAAGCATTTTCCAATTTTGGCACATTAAAATGACAATTTTAATGTATTTTCTCCTAAGCTAATATTATTATTATTGTTATATTGTGTACCTTATTTTGGTTTTCTTGGGGGAAAAAATAGTTACCTTAATTTGCAGAAGTTTTTAAGAGACCTTCAGTGCACTTCTTTTACAATTTACTAGAGGCCCAGTGCATGATATTCGTGCATGGGGTGTGTGGGGGGGACGGCGGTGTGTGTGTCCCTCAGCCCAGCCTGCACCCTCTCCAATCTGGGACCCATTGAGGGATGCCCAACTACCCTGTGGGATCGGGCCTAACGGGCAGTTGGACATCCCTCTCACAATCTGGGACCTAGCTCCTAACTTTTCACCTGCCTACCTGCCTGATTGCCCCCTAACCACTCGGGCCCGATTGCCCCCAACTGCCCTCCCCTGCCAGCCCGATTGCCCCCAACTGCCCTCCCATGCCAGCCATCTTGTGTTCACATGGGGGCAACCATCTTGTGTGTTGGGGTGACGGTCAATTTGCATATCACCTCTTTATTAGATAGGATTGTGATGTTTGAGTAGGGAGACAACCACTGCGTGGGAATTAAAAGTAGAATCTGCTGAGCTACTTTCAAACTTCTTTCTTTCTTTGCAGAACTTTAGCCCTGATTAAGCCAGATGCTGTTTCAAAAGCTGGAGAAATAATTGAAATAATAAACAAAGCTGGATTTACTATCACCAAACTCAAAATGATGATGCTTTCAAGGTAATTTGTTGATAATTTTTAGTTATGCAATGTCTAGTTCCCTTTTTTTAAAAAAATCATCTTTTATCATTCATCTCATTGTTGAAAATTTTAAAATCTCACACTGAATGACAAATAAAATACTTATCTAATTAGAATGAGAAAATGCAAGGCAGCTGGTGAGCAGTAGCTGTCAGATGCTCCTGCCTCCTTCCCTGTGTGTTGTCTTGCACAGCCCCATCTGCTGTTATAACTCCCTGTGATCTCCTAACACATCAGTAGAACACTGTATAGAAATGCAAGAAGGAGAAATGAATGTTGCATTATTCCCATTGATATGGGAGTGTTATCGTTGAGATTTTCAAAAGTGATGCATTTGGAAATGTTTGTATTTAGCTCCACCCAACCAACATATATGTAATTGAGAAATATACCTGTTTACTCTTCCATTCTATCTGAGCAGGTGTTTTCTAAGTTGCTTAGTGAAAACAAGACTTTCCTATAGCAGGGGCATTAGTGTGGCAGGTAGGCGAGACTGGGTCTGTTACTCCACTAGTTTAGTGTGTTCAGGGTCAGGTCTCTTCTCACTGCTGTTTTGATATCTAATCCACCAGACAGTTGCTTTTTTGTCTGCGTGTACAGGGACATGGATAGCAGCAGCTATTCAACATTGCATTCCCAGGAAACCATTACAAAACACCCTCAATTTAACCCCAACAAAGACAGACGTTTAATTTGCATTTTTCCCCCTATGTGAGATCTCCCAGTTCCCTATTTACCAGGAAGGCAGGAGGCTTCTATTTCAGAGCATAGAGCCTAAAGCTAGTTTGCTTGTACCTGTGCCACTAACCAGGTGTGTGATTGTGAACAATTGATTTCTGTGCTTCAGTGTCTTCATCTGTGAAATGTAGGTCATCATAGCACCTGTGCCAGAAAGTTCCTATAGGGCCAACATGAGTTTACTGTGTGTCAGGTGCTTTGAGAAACCCTGGCCCATCGTAGGTATACCTCTGTGTTAGCTGTTACTAGCAGTAGCATTAGTACTAGTGATATCATTATTATTTCGTGGAAACCAAGGTCATGACACTTTATAAGTGGTCCCATTTGTCCCATTTCTGTAGGCACTGAGATGCTTGCCTTCTAGCAGGCAATGGGACTGGATTATGGAGATGCATTTCCGTAGTTTCAGGGAGATGGAACATTTTTTATGTCGCCACACTTCCAGTGCCTGGTACTTGGGTATCAAACTTCCCATGCCAGAGATGCCCAAGAAAACTTCTTCCCCTTGTTCATGCCATCTCATGCATCTCTATTAACACTACTGTCACGTCCTGGCTTTTACCCAATTCAGAAGCTAATGAGGTAGTCTGTTACTCTTTCATGGGTGCTGCAGAAGGCAGGAGATGTCTGGGTCAAAGACAGAGGACCTGTTGTGGCACAGCAAGCAGCGTGGACGTCATGTTTGTGTTGGTTCCTCTTACCTCCTCCAGGGCCATGGAAATAATGTGATATGGGCCCTGGTGGGTGTTGTATGCACAATTGATTACATCGCAGTGCGGAGCATTGAACTTGGGTTACCACTGTTTCATCAGAAGCAGTAAACAAGCCTGCTCTTTGTACTGAAGAGAGACATGACCTCATCCCTCAAAGATAATCACCATGAACAGGACTCTGAGAAGTGGCAGCATAAAGAGCAGTCAGGGCCTCGAATTCCTAGCTTATCCAGTGAGACATGCTAGGTGCACCGGAGACCCATTGGAGGATCTGACAATACTTCAGTCTTCTCTGAACTTACTGGCTCCAGCGTCAGTCCCTCCATTAGCATAGGATCTTAAAGGCAGCAGCCAAATTTCATCCTACTTGGTCTTTCTAGTTCTTGGGTCAAGGCTTCAGTCGAGGTAGGCACTCAGTAAATACTTCATGGAAGAATCAGTAGTTAGATCCTCTGAGAGACTGGTGCGTTCCTGACTGAAACAGCAGCTCTTCTCTAGGTGGTGATACTCTTGTTAGTATCTCTTCCATTAAAACGTTTTAAGGAAGAATGAGATAAGAATGATGGGGAAAATTCATGAATTCTCAATGTGGTTTCTGTTTTAGATTTTGAAAGGAGATAACTGCCGGGCCAGGGACATGTAGGAAAAAATAATGAAACAGTTTTAGTAGTTTATTAAGATTTTTCTTCTTTTCATTGATATTAAAGATTATGATTGTGTGTTTTTCTCTTTTAGTAGTTCAGTTGTGTTGAAAGGTAGAATTGGTTGTTTTGTAGTCTTGCTGCTGACTTTTCTAAAATACCACATTAATGAGTTTTTCTGGCATGCAGTGTTACCTCATTATAGACTGCAGTACATATATCCATTTCAGTTTTGTGAATTCTTCCCCTTACACTCTAGAATTTGTTTTTTGAAGTTGGTAATATGGCATAAGTACTGGGGTCCAGGGGTTCCCAAAGGTGTGGACGGAGTCGGCGAAGAAGGAAAGACTCGGAGACAGTGTTCAGTTGATGTAGAGGTCAGCGATGGCCACTACCATGCCAAATCCAGTGACCAGTTCTCAGTCTGTATTTTATTTAATCTTTCAGTGCATTTGACAAAGTCCTTTTTAAAATCCTGTTTTCAATATTGCTTTTTCTTTCATCTCCCTGCTTATTCCTCCCTCATAGTTTTCTCGGCTAGACAATTCTTGATTTTCTGACGTCGGAATGTCAACTGTCAAATTAGCATGTTTAGGGCGTTTCTTATCTCCATTCCAGGGAGTAAAGATTATGTACTTAAGCATGATTGTTCGTAGTTAAAGAGATTAATTACCCACCTGGCACTTAGTAACAGTATGCCATATATGCCAGGTCCCTTGAAACAGCAAGGATGGACCAGCTCCCGGCACATAAGCAAAACATGGAAAGGACGGGGTATTTGTGCAGAATATTTGGTTAAAAAATAATTCACATTCAGATCAAATCAATAGAGGGTTTTATTTTTATTTTATTAATGTAAGCTAAAATAATTCTCGTATGTAATTGCTAACTGTTGTCATTTTTATTATTTTATAGGAAAGAAGCAGCAGATTTTCATATAGACCATCACTCAAAGCCCTTTTTTAAGTAGGTACTGAATTGGAGGCTAATGGAGAATATTCTGGAAAATGAGAGTCATAGTTTTACAATTAAAAGTTTTGTTATATGAGGATAATCTGTCAAAAAGGACCCCAGCAATATCTTGCAACCGTAAAGAAGTATTTTATTTATTTTTTAATATTTTTTTATTGATTTCATAGAAGAAGGGAGAGATAGAAACATCAGTGATGAGAGAGAATCACTGATCGGCTGCCTCCTGCATGCCTCCTATTGGGGATTGAGCCTGCAACCTGAGCATGTGCCCTGACCAGGAATCGAACCATGACCTCCTGGTTCATAGGTCAATGCTCAACCACTGAGCCATGCCAATTGGGCTGCAAAGAATTATTTTCTAAAACTTGGTTTTTCTGTCCTTATCTCATCATTAAATATCTTAAACTTTAATAAGCAAATAAGATTATTTGTTTAAATTATAAAGAGCATCACTTTCTTTTTAGATTTTAGTAGATTTAACATGGAGTGATAATTATATTTTATGTCTAATATTTATTTCTGCTGTGCTTTTAAACTCTTATTTTGGCATTCTCATATGTATAAATAAATGTTCTTAGAATCCTTACATTTTAAATAATTTTATATACATTTTGTTCTTGAAACATAGCAACAAATATATGTTAGAAACTGAATCTATGTCTTAAATATCTTGGTTGTTTTTATTTTATATTTTATTGTTAATCCTTACCCAAGGATATTTTTCCCATTGATATTTTTTTAAAATATGTATTTTCTTGATTTTTTTACAGAGAGAAAGGGAGAGGGATAGAGAGTTAGAAACATCAATCAGCTGCCTCCTGCACACCCCCTACTGGGATGTGCCCACAACCAAGGTTCATGCCCTTGACAAGAATCGAACTGGGACCCTTCAGTCTACAGGCCGGCACTCTATCCACTGAGCCAAACAGGTTAGGGCCCATTGATATTTTTTTAAAGAGTTGGGAGAGAGGGAGGGAGAGAGAAAGGGGGAGAGAGAGAAAGAGAAACATTGATGTGAGAGAGAAACATTGATTGGGTGCCAACTATGGCCAGGGATTGAACCTGTGACCCTTTGGTGAGAAGGCCGAAGCTCTAACTATCAAGGTACGCAGGCCAGGGCTTGGTTTGTTTTTAAATTTAGTTGAACCTTGTGCATCTTATATTACTACTAGTAGCCCGTTGCACGAAGATTCGTGCAATAGGCCTTCCTTCCCCTGGCTGCTGGCACCGGTTTTCCTCCTGCACCCGGGACCTTTGATCCTGCCGCAGCAGCAAGGCTTGGCTTCTCCACTCCTGCTGCTCCCAGCTCCTCCTTTTATTTTTCCAGCTCCTCCAGTGGAGCCCAGGGCAGACTGGAAGCCTGGGTTCCCCACAACAACCCAGGCCCCAGGCGGCCCAGGCCCCCAGCCACTCCTTGAGCGGAGCCCAGGCCCCCTGCCCCACCTTGAGCAGAGTACAGGGCCTGTGAGAAGCTTGGCTTCCTCCATTGCCAGGAGCAACCGAATCCTCCTGCTTACTCCAGCTCCGTGGCCTCCGCCATCTTCAGTCATCTTCAGTCTCTGCTCTGTGCCTGCATATGCAAATTAACTGCCATCTTTCTTTGGTTAATTTGCATAGTCACTCTGATTGGCTGGTGGATGTAGCAGAGTGGTGGAGTGACAGAGTGATGGTTAATTTGCATGTTTCTCTTTTATTAGTGTAGATTGATAAAGGAGCACTTGTATCTCTAATGAAGAAAGATGTTAGCCAAGCTGCTATGATAGGCATGCCATTTGGTACCCTACACAGAATAGGGGTTTAAAAAAAAAGCTTGATATAAGAAATGTATTATGTTATACATTGTTTTAAATCAGGCATTCTAAAATGTTCCTGAACCTTGTTAGAATAGGAACATATAATTATCTTGGAAGTTACTTTTTATTATATTCTTTGTATATGTTTATAGCATTATATTGCAGCTCCTGATGTAATGTGTTACATGTAATTAGTATGTGGTGAATTTTATCACATATATGAATTAACTAGTTTTCGTGTTGTATTGAGAAACACATAACAAAAGACGTAGCTGCAGTCACGGAGGCAGTGCCACGAAGCACCATCGTTTATGACCGGACATGCTGTTCCTGCGTTCACCTGCCACGCTCATCCTGCGGCTCATCCTGCTGTGTGCTCAGAGAACTGTGCTACTAGGACATTAGATTATAGGTTTCTTGAGGGAAGCTTCTGTTACAGCCTATTCTGATTTGTAGTAGATGATCATTACATGCTATTGAATGGATGAACGTATGTTTCTTCCCTTGACTTAGATTCCTTAAGTCTAATTATTTTGGCACCTGAGGCCTAGTAGAATATGTCTGAGGAGGTCATGTAGGCCTTTTAGGACGGAGTATATCAATACTCCTACGTACATGCTATTTCTTAGAAATATTCAACATGAAAATGATTTTTGAAAATATATTTTTATTAATCTCAGAGAGGGAGAAAGAGATAGAAAAATCGATGAGAGAGAATCATTGATTGGCTGCCTCTTCCTGCATGCCTGACACTGGGGTTTGAGCCCATGACCCAGGCATTTGCCCCTATGGGGAATCAAACCTTGACCTCCTGGTTCATAGGTTGATGCACAACCACTGAGCAACACCAGCCAGGCAGCATGAAATGATTTAAGAAGTCAGTACTGAAGAGGGTTGGCTCATGGAACATGGCTCACCCAGGCAGGAAGTGTGTGCAACAGTCAATAGTTAAAGGCACAGAAGGGCTGCGGTGCCCTGCTCCTCTCTCCAGGAGGGTCCTGGCCGCTCTTGGCTTAGATGAGAGAGAAGCATGGGCTTTCTTTAAAAAGTAGACTGTTCCCGCTAAGCACAGTAGGAGGAACGGTGTCCCTTATCTCACAGTTAAACTTGTCATTGTTGCCTTGTACACAAATAAAAGTAAAAAAATGAGGTTTTGTTTTTCATATCTTAGAGTACTGTCTGACTCGGTGTATGTGTAGCTTTGAAATTGAAGATAGGAATAAGTCACTGCAGCTTTTATGCTAATAAAAGGGTATTTCTTAAAGGCCAATTGATTTTTTTTTATAACTAGACAAACTTAATGCTTATTGATTGAAGCATAGATCAACAGGATGCATTTTAAGGCAGTGAAAGGTCTCAGTCCAATGAAACAGTGATTTTTCTGCTCACAGTAATTGCTTTGATAACACTAGCAATTCAGGCCACTGCAAGGCACTTGATTTATGAAAAATGCACCTTGTCCACGTAAAATCCACTATATCCAATAGTTCTGAGATCTTAATGTCCATGAATTTGTTGAAATACTCAAATTGTAATGTATCCTTGTTGTGAAGAGAGATGCCTAGTCTGACAGAACAATGAAGCAAATCCACCTTTTACCTGTTTCCTAGTGAGCTGATCCAGTTTATTACAAGTGGTCCTGTTATTGCCATGGAGATTTTAAGAGATGATGCTATATGTGAATGGAAGAGACTTCTCGGACCTGCCAACTCCGTGGTGGCGCGTGCGGATGCGCCCGGAAGCATCCGAGCCCTCTTTGGAGCCGACGGCATCAGAAATGCAGCCCATGGCCCCGACTCCTTCGCCTGTGCGGCCCGAGTAAGGTGTTTCCAATACTGTCACTCAGTTTTGGTTTTGGGAACTGTTTGATGTCAACGTTTAGCATTTCCATTGCTACTGATGGAGGGTGGATTGATACAGCTGATCTTGTAGTAGAGAAAACCTTGACCTTTGGCCTGGGATTAGCAGTGTTTCAATGATACATCTCCCTCAGGAGCTGGTAACCTGGTTACGGCCAAGGTAAGTTTAAAATATGTCTCCCACTTCTTGTCCCAAAGACTGAACTTACTAAGGCTCATCAGTGTTTAAATTACGGAGTTTATGTAAGAATACCAGTTGTCAGACAGGGAATATTCAAAAAGAAGGCACCATTGGATATGTTCTCTCCTGGGCTCCTAGCACTCTCTTTCCAAGTTTAACATCTTTTTCTTTCCTACATCTCCCTAGTGTTTATGAAAAAGTTTTCCTGCATCATTCCTTGTTTTAAATTCACACAAATAAGGTATTACACTGGGTTTACACTGACATTGAATTAACAAAGTGCAAATTTATTCTTGGCATCATGAAACATTTCTCAGTTCATTTAAGATGGTTTTTAGTCTGGTCATGTTTGCAGTTAAATAATAATAGACAGTTTTATGATAATTGACTTTTCTTACAAGTTTATTAGTAAATTCCTTCAGCTGGCCTTTCAAACGAGACCTTGAATCTGATCGCTGTGGTCAAATCACCGTTATATTTTCTGGGCTACTGCAGATGCCGCCTGATTTTTTTCTTTTCTCCTGTTAATCAGTTTATGAAAATTTTTTCCTGCCCAAGTAAAATTAACTGCGCCCAGGGGGACCTTCTTAAAAACAAATTGTATTAACAATTGAACTATTGCAAACCCTTCCATGAACTTTTGCCTCTTGTGGAATAGCGTCCAAAGCTCCCCCAACCTGGCCCCTGCCTCTCTCTACACTTAACCTCTCACCAGTCTCCCCTTACTGTGTCCCAGGTGTATGACCACCTTGCTACTCCTAGAATGGCCTTTGGCCTGACTGGTTCAGCCTACAGCAAAGAGGGCAGTGTGGTTGGATGGGGGGAGGGAGGAAGGGCAGATGAGGTCACAGAAGTGGTCATGTGGTCCTGTAGACCCCAGTAGTACAAGACTGTTGGCCTTAATGTATGTTAATTATATCTCAACAAAACTTAAGAAAAACAGTAACAGTACTGCTTACCTGTTACCACTTCCCTGATTCTATGCACGGCACCCTTCCTTGATGCCTGCTTCATGCCCACCACATCCTCCTGATTCTGTATTCAGCCTCCTACTAGACTGGGAATTCTTGAAGATGTCTAATTTATCTTCATACCTCAAGGATCTAGATCACAGGTGTTTTAAAAGTTTTGGAATTAAAAATTATAACAAACCTAATGTTTATCAAGGCTCATTGTGTGTATCACAGGCATAGTTCCAAGCAGTGGAGTGTCTCATTTAAATCTCAGATATCCTATGCAGTTGCTTGTTATCCTAATTTACTGTTGCAGAAGCAGACCCAGTGAGTTTAGGTACCCGGGCCACATGCTTGACCACCCCCTCCACTGCGTGTGCTGAAGTAGTAGCCTACTCACCGTCTTTTAGAATGTGGAAGTCCTGGAACTAGAGAAAAGAAAGTTTGTCATCAATAATCCTGTCAGCAGCATTTACAGTTTACCTATTTATGGCATACTAGCGGCCCGGTGCACGAATTCATGCACCAGTGGGGTCCCTTGGCCGGGCTTGCAGGATCAGGCCAAAACTGGCTCTCTGACATCACCCAAGGGGTCCCAGATTGTGAGAGGGCACAGGCCAGGCTGAGGGACCCTACCAGTGCACGATCGGGGCCATTGAGGGTCACAGGAGGTTGGCCAGCCAGGGAGGTACCGTGGGAACGCCTCTGGACATGTCCAGCTTGTCTCACTCAGTCCTGATTGACCGGACACCAACAGCAAGCTGACCTACCAATCAGAGCATCTGACCCTGGTGGTCAGTGCATGTCATAGTGACTGGTTGACCGGTCAACTCTCTGCCCCCTGGGGTCAGTGCACGTCACAGTGAGCAGTTGAGCAGCCTTAGCATATCATTAGCATATTACGCTTTGATTGGTTGAAGGGACGACTGGACGAACAGACACCTGGCATATTAGGCTTTTATTATATAGGATTCTTCCAGCTCGTTTCCTTGGTCATTTATGTAACCTGCAAAGTAAACACCATTTTACATAGTTTTAACTTAATTGCTTTTTTCACTTAATATTATACCATAAAATTTTTCCATGTCACTAGATTACTGTCAAAAGAGTACATTTTAATGGCTGCAGAATATTCTCTTGGCATGGAAATAACATGATTTACTTAAAAGGTTCCTTTTAAGGTTCCTTAAAAGGTTTGAGGTTTTTCTCATATTTGTAAATAAGGGTGCATTATTCATGCCACTTCGTATTGGATTATTTTCTGATAAAAGGGTTTTTATTTGATATTAGGAGAGTATATAGAGAGAAAGTTTGGTATTTTTCAATGTTTTAATCTGGAGCATTTACAAAAATTATATATATATATACATATACATATACATATATATATACATATATATATGTATATGTATATATATTAGTATATTTTAACTGAATTCAGAGAGTCCCTCCCTCCAGCTGGTCCTGCCCCAATGGGTCCCCATCACTGTCCAGACTGAGGGACCCCACTTGTGCACAAATTCGTGCACTGGGCCTCTAGTCCTATATAATAAAAGGCTAATATGGAAATTGTCCCCACGGGTGAGAGTTTGACTGACCAGGAGTTAGATGTGGCTGACCACCAGGTGGTGGCATGGAACATGGCGGGCATTGGTGACGCAGTGCTGGCAGTGGGTGGCAGTGGAGGTGCTGCCAGCCCCAATGGCCTGACAAGAGCAAGACTGCAGCAGGGGGTGGGGCTGGTGAGTGGGTGGTGCTGGCCAAGGAGGATGTGAGTAGGGGCCCCTATCGCCCCGCCTGTCGCCCCACAGATTGGCCCTGATTACTGTCCAGGCCTAGGGACCTTACCTGTGCACGAATTCTGTGCATCAGGCCTCTAGTATTTGTATAAATTACTCTGTAAAAGTTTGGGAGAAACTTTTAACTGGTAACCATTTATCTTTATAATTAAAGATATGAATATAGATTAGTTGAATGCTTTAGTGAGGTTACCATAGGATCTTATCAAGGTGAAATTTATGAAAAAGTGCAACTATATGCTTTACAATTTGTTAAATAAAATATAGTATAAAAGCAATATACTTAAAGCTTATCAAATTGAGTCTGAATTTTATTTAGGGGAGAAAGTTATATATCTTTGTCCTTCCTTACTGGCTAGTTTAGGGAAAAGTAAAGGCTAACAGGAGAGGAGCTTTATGAGAAATATTTAAGCAGCTCGGATCACAAAGTAATATGAAAATTTTTTGTGTAACTTTACTTTCTGTGAAGTCTCTGAATTAGTAAAAGTGTGCTCTTGCAAATGTTAGCTTGGATTAATAGTCGTAAAAGCTTAGAGATAGGGAAGTGTGTTTAAATAATTAATGGTACTGATGAGTGTGACCATCTTTGACTAGTTCACATGGCTGGGTTGTTGTTTCAGTGAACCACGTGTAAAACAACACAGCCTGGCCTGACCGATGTGCACAATGGTTGGTCAACCCATGAACCAGGAGGTCATGGTCCAATTCCCTATTGGGGCACATCTCTTGGTTGTGGGCTCAATCCCCAGTGGGGGGCATTCAGGAGGCAGCAGATCCATGATTCTCTTTTGTCATTGAAGTTTCTCTCTCCCCCTCTCCTTTCCTCTCTCTGAAATTGATAAAAACACATTTTAAGAAAACACTGCCTGAATCTAGCTACAAAATATGGTTCATTTATTAATTTTATCACAGGACTATAGTGAGTATTTAGTTTTAACTAACAATAGTTTTGATTCTTGATCTCCATTTTACACGGCAAAGTCATTTCTCTCTATTTCTAGGAAATGGAGTTATTTTTTCCTTCGAGTGGAGTCTGTGGACCAGCGAACTCTGCTAAATTTACCAATTGTACTTGTTGCATTATTAAGCCCCATGCCATCAGCGAAGGTAAGTGCTGTGTCAAGTACAACATGTCCAATTCATTGTGTTCATAGGAACTTATGAGCAAATCCTTTTGGAAATGAGATGGGATGTAATTTAAAAATCATCCTGAAAAAACTAGAATATCCTATATAATGAAAGCCTAATATGCTAAGTGTCCAGTTGTCTGGTCAGCTGTTTAACCAATCAAAGCATAATATGCTAATGATATGCTAAGGCCACTCAACTGCTCCCTATGATGTGCACTGACCACCAGGGGGCAGATACTCCGACCAGTAGGTTAGCTTGCTGCTGGGATCTGGCAGATCGGGACTGAGTGAGACGGGCCAGACATGCCCTGGAGCCCTCCGTCGGTCCCTCCCTGGCTGGCCAACCTCCCACGTCCCTCCCCGGCCCCCTATCATGCACTGTTGTGGGTCCCTCGGCCTGGCCTGTGCCTTTTCACAATTCGGGACCCCTCGGGGGATGTCGGCACCAGGGACCCCACTGGTGCACGAATTCATGCACCGGGCCTTTAGTACTAAATAATAAACATAATTGAATGGATTAATTTTTTTCTTAGTATTAAAATAATTCAGGTACACAGTAGAAAATATAAAAAAACATTTAAGTTACTTGTTTTTCATTATTCTGAGTCATTGTTCACATTTTGATATTTCCTCCAAATCTTTTTATTCTGCATATGTATATATATGTGTGTAACTGACACATGTGAATGTAATTAACATGTTTAAGATATAGGTCTATAGGCAGATCCTTGGGACCGTAATTAGAGGGGAGCAACATGCATGATGGGTAATAAAAATTTATGGAGAACTTACCACTATGTGCCAGGTAGCAGACTGAACACCTGTACACTATCCCTTTTAATCTCAGTAATCATGTCAAATAGATGGGTTTGTCATTCTTTCCCAGGTACATGAGGCTCTATGTGAATAAGTCATTTCCCAGTTTAGTAGGGAAACCAAGATGCAGACACTGGTCTCCTGTCACCTCTAGGTTTTTCCTCTACACCCACTGCTCTGCAGCAGTCATGGCAGAGCATCACGTGGTATAGCAGTAACATTTGAAATGGCTGGGGTTGACAGTCTATGAAGAAAAAGGGAATTTTATGTTACCCTCACTTTTCTTACCTGGGCATGGACACACACACACACAATCAATCAATCAATATACAGACACATTCTAATGTGATGAGCCAAGTTCCTGTTTAAAGGCCTCAACTTTATAAAAAGCTTATTTTTGGCATCTTAATACATTCAATTTGATCTTTATCTGATTTTATTTTTTCTAAGGAAAAATGTGATGCATGGAAAGAGAAATAAAATAGAATACTAGTTATAGCTCTTAATAATTGCATAGATAAATATAACAAATCTATTTAAAATGATTATATAATTGAAAGATGATGTCACATGACTAATTTTATATTTACACAGGTTTAAATCATTTTCAGTCAGCTGTTTTTTAAAGATTAACTATATTTCATATATTCATATTTGATACATAGCATTTGAGGTAAATGAGTTAAAAGGAAATTTTGTAAAATTTAATCAAGTGGCAAAACAGTTTAAACTTTGGCATTTCAAGTTGTTGTTTTTCCCCCTTTTATTTCTAAACCTCAATTATAGGGATGCTTTAAGACTAGTTTGAAATGTGTAATTAACCCAATTTAGCTTAGAGTTAATAAACTGTGGCTATAATAAAATACAGTTTAAAGTTTCATATTGAATTTATTATTAGATTCACTTGCCCCCTTTCAATGGCTGGTTTATGTTTATCTTTTTCTATAATGATCCCATTTCCTGGCATATTTAATTTCATCCGGGGTCTAGTGTGGATCTGAGAGGAAAAGAGGTTAAAGAAAAAGTTGTTGATAAGAGAGCAGCTGAAAAGAAGTTGGGTTGTTCCCTGAGGCTGACCACCAGCTCCCCCAAAGGCCAGGGTAGCCTGCTGACCAAGCAAAGCGCAGTTTACTGCTGTTCCAGTAAAGAGAGCACACCTGGGCGGAGCCCCAGGAGACACCCCAAGGGCGAGGTCCTGGGCAGACTTTGTGGAGTTCCCGGTCCACCTGGAGAGATTGAAGGTTTCCTGTGAGTGCAGAGATCTGATGGAAACTGGACAGTGTTCGTGAGATCCGAGTTTAGGTTTCGTGGACACAGTGCATCAGGGATCTTAACCAAGTCTTCTAAGTACCCAGTTGTTTGATGTGAGTTGTTTGCCAAGTTGAGAGGATATTGTGAAAAGGGGATCATTTGAGTAGTCTATTGTTGGTGTAAATGGACTTTGGGGAAGTTCCTGACACGTACAATGAAGCCATTTACTGTACAGCCTTATCTTTGTGGCTAGGAATTTCTTAGCACAAATAATAAAGTCATGCGGATGTAGGCGCCTTAGTTCTTAGTCCTGTGGTTAATCTGTATGGATTCAGTGGTTGGCTTCTCACTTCTGAGAGAGCTAGGAAAAAATACAGAGCATACAGAGCGTGGTTTGTGGACTAGATGGCAGCATTCGCGGTCTTGTTATCTATGTCGATTGAAATATCTTTTGTCATTTGGAGGACTCAGATTTTAAAAGGGAAGAAAAATAAGGCGAATATTTTCGTGTTCTTTTTTAACTTCAAGATGATACAGAGCATTTGTTTTGATGTCCTCGGTATTACTTGTATGTAGTTAGTTCAATTCCATTGATAAAATAAGTTAATTTTACCCTGAAATCAGGCTACACAGGCTTGAATCCTGGCTCCACTACTTATTCTCCATGGACTGTTAGGTAACTGACTCAGGTTAATCTCTTTCCATCATCTGTGAAGTGAGATTAGCAGTTTCCCTTCTTCTCAGAGTAACTATGCATTAAATGTAATAGTTAATAACTAACATTAATTAACTATAAGGACTGTCCCAGGTCCAGTGTCCAGCTGAGCTGAGTGCTGCGTCAGAGTTGGACATTCGTACTGTGATGAGTACTCCTCTACCGCTGCCATGACTCCTACTAGTAACTCCTTCGTAACAATGCAGTGGCTTAAAATGCTAACAAAATCCACATCCACACCTGTCACCCACAGAAAGAAAGAAAATCCATCTCATTGTTTAAGGAACTAAGCGCTGTCCTCAGTTAAAGTCTGGTGTAAGGGAAGTCCGTGAAGTGGTCATTGCTTCTGTCTGGCTGACTGGCAGCGTCCTCCGTTACCTGCCTTGATGGCCCGTGAGGCTGGCACTGGGCCCAAGGAGGTGGCGAATCGGGAGAGCGGCCTCTACACTTGCCATGGCCCCCGCGTTAGCCTTTTGAAGTATGAGAGCCCGAATTCTGTGGGAAATTTTTTCTTCAGCAGATTTATGCATTAAACAGTTTGACTGCTTTGTTCATGACATTGTCCTTCCTGAAATTCAGTTTCCTTTAGTCTTTAAACCCAGGTGTTCTCTTACTCTATGAAATTGTGTAGAAAATTCTTGTGAAAGATAATTGTGTTCTGTATCTTAATGTTATGTTTTGGCTGTAAAAAATCTATTTTCATGGAGGCTGTTGGAAAGTAATTTTAGATTTTATTTCTAAAAAGGCATATTGTCTGTCTGCAATTCACTTATTAAGAAGCACATTATTTAGTAGAATATTGGCCAGTTTGTAACCAGAGTTATCTCTGATATGCTAATTGAGCAGGAGGACCGTTCTCAGCCAGGTTATGTTTATCAAGTTTCTTACTTTTATCAATCAGCTCTTCTTACTCAGAGCCTCTTTCAGAGATTCACTTTCCTCCCTGAACGATCATGTGATACTCAATAGACCAAGAGCCCGAGAAACACATCCACCCTGTGGAACCCCCTGAATTTGGGATGATTAAAATGATTGCATCCCCTCCTTTTCTATAGATGATTTTCCTCAAATAATTTAGTCTCTGGAATACTGTGGAAGAGGTGTGAACTTCTTGGTGTAAAGAGATTGGATTTAAACATCGTAAATCTAACTCAGTTTCAATAAAGACTCTCGGAGTGGGCCCAGTTTTGCGTAGCAGGTCATAGTGGCGGAGTTTTGTGGTTGTTTTATGTCCTATCTGAAACATCTTTATAAGATGTGACAGTCAGGGTGGCCTGCAAAGCCTAAACTATGAACTACCTGACCCTTCACAGAAAAAGTTTATTGGCCTTTGCCATACCGTGCATTTTCAATTGGCCCTGCCTAAATTTTGGCATGTGTACCTAACTCTGAATTGTTTAATATTCCGTGAACTTGCTCACTCCAGATTTTTTTTTCTAAGACAAAGATTTTAGAATGTTTAAAACAGCCATTGGAATCTCCTCCCATCTTCCAAGTTATTAATGTGAGAATGTCTATTCTCCTTTCTTTCAAATGTTTTTACTTAACCTTATTGATGTATAAATTACATAGCATAGACACGCATGTTCTAAGCATGCGCTTCTGATGTTATATTACAGCATCTCAAGCTCTCAGTCACGAAGTCCTTCATGTATAAAGTTGGTCTTGTCAGGTGTCTCCCTGGAGACACTCGGAGGATGCGTAGACAGACTGACTGAATCCAGTGTCACTGTGTGAAGGAGGACTGACTAGGCTTACACCAGGCTCCACTCTGCGCCTTTCTGATTAGTGGGGCTCTGTCCATGACAAAGCAATGAGAGGTCGCCCTGTCCGTTATCTTCAGGAGTCAGGCTTGCTCTCCCCACCCGACTGGAATAAAGAAGCAGCTGTTGCTAGGCAGCCGGGCACTAGCACCTAGCAACTGACATGTGAGCTTCAGGAACCCCAGGCTCCCTTCAGAGCTCAGTGATGTGTGTTACAAGCACAAGTCCTATGCTCGTCTGTCTGAATTAGAAGGAGCACAATAAAGGGATGGCCATCAGCCCGTGAAAGTCCTGAGCACCTGGCAGGGGTTATTGTAGGATGTGACGTGCGGATACGATTATCCTTCTATGGCTCGACACTTGCTCAGAGAAATTTCTTAGCCTCTCTAAAGCCTCATTTTCCTCATCTGCAAAATGAGGGTGACAGGACCTACTTCATAAACGAGTTAATACATGTGATACACTTAGAATAGTTTACATAGTAAGTGTTCCAGAAGCTGTTAGCTGTTAATAATAATAATTGTAGTGATTCTATCACGACACATTTTTTAAAACCTCGAATCAGCTGTCTATTGCTTTATAACAAACCATCCCAGAACTTAGCTCCTTAACAACAATGTGTTACTCCACACACTTCTGCGCATTTGCTGGGCTCCCGTGGTGATCCTTCGTGGTATACCTGGGTCGCTGCGTGGCTTCTAAGGTAGGCGTCTCGAAAGTCAGAACGCAGTTTTTTAGCTTTCGTAACTTTAGGAGTACAAATGTTACAAACTAAAAATACTACTTGCAAGTGTAATTATTTAATTTAGTTTATATTCCATTTTTTTAGATTTTGAAAAATACTTGATTTTAAGTTTATGTCTTGGTAAACATTTTAAAAAGAAATGAATATAATGAAACTTTCAAAAACTATTTTACTACATATGTGTAGCATGTGTCTTCCAAGTTACTGAAACCTGCACTCAGACTTGTGGGACACCCTGTATGTGTATTATTTAAGGGACCGTATTTATTGGAAAGGAAAGAAAAAAAAATTGAAAATAAAGTGGACACTTCATTGCCTTCCCCTTTTTCACTTTCTTATACTTCAGGACTTAGTCATCACCATTCAGGGCATGATGTTCTGGATGCACCTTGATGCGTGCCTTTGATCTCGAGAGCTGTTAACCCCCTGGGTTCCAGGAGGAGCAGGTCGCCGCACGTTTCCAGCAGAACCTGGGTGACAGCTCCATTCTCCTCCTTGCCTGCTTTGCATGCCTGTGTCTGTTAGAGGACCCTGTAATTTTAGGACACGTGGTGACGGCCCCTGAGCAGAGCCACACTTGCTCTAGATGTGCAGAAAACGTATCTCAGAGAGTTCGTAGCGAAGATAGTGAGTTCCCATCCCACCTCGGAGGAGCCCCAGGCACTGGTTTCTGTGTGTCCTGTGACCCTCCCCTGCAGAAGGTGCAGCCGCAGAGGAGGACAGGAGCTCCTTCCGCTTGGCTGTGGCTCTGCCCCTTGGACTTGTCCTTCTTCCAAGCCAGGAGATGACCGGTCCCGGTGGAGCTGGGTCCAGAGACCAGGCCATGTGATGCTGCTTTACCAGGAAATGTTTTGAAGATGAAAACTTAAGGCAGCACCATCTCATGTTTTAAGACTTTAAAAGATGATTCGAGTTACATGGCAGATTATAAGTGCTGAGAGTCCAACAATCTAATTATAGTTGGTTCCTATGAAAATAGCTCTGGAGGAAAAACGGGGGTGAGTAACCCACTTCCACTCTGCACAGACACAGGCCACAGCGTTTGACAACGCAGATGCAGTAGGATACAAACTTGTGATAGATGGCAAATGACCCACCAACACAAGTGAGAGCTGTGAGCCGCAGGCCTTCTAGAGTAAGAAGAAGGCGCCAATACACAGAAAAGCAGAGGACCGTTTATTAATCCGCTCACATCTTATTTTGGATGTGTGCCCTTTTCCCACCCTTCCTACTGCCACCTTCCTTTCTCAGGCTGCAGTATATCACCTCCCACATAAACCAGTGGCTGGGTGAGGACAGCGTGCACCTGACAGAAACCCAACCTGAATTCCCAGTCCTGTCTCATGTACCCAGATTGCCAGTGGAAGGGCAGGGGCGAGCTGGGCTTAGGGAGGACTCTAAACTGCCTCGGGCAATCTCTGGGGTCTCTGGCTTTCCTGTCAGCATCATGCTCTCAGGTGCTCTTTTCCCGGCACCATGAGAGAGGGTGAAGGCTGCCAGCAATGAACTGATGAACCCAGTGGGAAGAGTGCTTTTCAACCTGGTTCTAGCTAAAATGAATGAATGAATGATAAATAAAACCCCAGGGAAGGACTCTGGTTGGCTTGTGCAAACAATACGCCGTTCCTAGGGGAATTGGGTCTCGGAAGCAGAGTGCTAAGGCTGACCCTGTTTGGGTGGATGCCACCTCGTGACCACTCTCAGAGGCATGTTTGTTTTTTTGTAATATGTTTTTATTGATTCTTAGAGAGAAAGGAAACGAGAGGAATAGAGAGAAACATCATCCATTGGGTGCTTCCTGCACATCCCCTACTGGGATCGAGCCTACAACCTGAGTATGTGCCCTGAATAGGAATTGAACCAGTGAACTCTTGGTTCATAGGTCTACACTCAACCACTGAGCCACACCAGGACAGGTGGCAACTTCCTTTCTAATCAGAGAGGATGGAGGGAGGTTCCTAGTCCCAGGAGAAGCAAGAGTTTTCAGAAAGATATTGTTAATGGTTGGATACAGGGTGGCCATTAGACACTTTTGAACAATCCCAGTGAGGACTGTGAGGTGATGAACTGAGGCACAGGAAGAGGAGGTGGGGAGGTGATTTGACATTCAAAACAGTGAAGAGGGAGCATTCATGGGATTATAAACAAACCAGGGGAGCAAGTTAGCTGTGTGCACACCAGCCCAGAAAGCAGGCCTCCGCTTTGTGTGCCCCTTGAACCTGTTGGCTGCGCCGCACGCAGTTTTGCATTTTAACTTCATTTGCATAGTTATTTGTCATTTCTTCAGTCACCTGAACATTTCCTATCTAGACCAAAGTAAAGGACGTGGTTATTGACAGTCTGTCTTTTCAGGCTGCGAAATACAGAATGGGTTTCTTAAGTCCTCTCTGTCCTGCCTCCACATGTAACCACATAAATAACAGCAATATCCTTGCCTCATGTCTGACTGCTCTGGGCAGAATGCAGAGCTGCCCGGACTAGAACTTTTCATTGGTTTATCTGTGAATGGAATTATTCTGTCAGTGGTGCATTCCGCAGGGTAGTTTAATGTGGTTACAGACTTACAATAGGTGTAGATTGTGATTTCCTTTCGTTTTGGTTAATGCAGAAGGCTCAATACTGCTTTCATATTTAGATCAGGATTCTTAAATAATCATGTAAAGCATTTTCTTTATCAAAATAAACAAGACCTTGATTTGTGCTAAGGCACCAGCAGTATCCCTGGGGTCAGATCTGTGTACGTAAGGACACGAAGAGTTTATATTTGCCTTCTTAAAAATTAAATTTATAGGGGAGGGGGGCATTGGCTAATTAAATTATATAGGTTTCAAGTTTATAATTCTATGCTACATCATCTGTGTTTACCATCCAAAGTCAAATCTCCTTCCATCACCATATATTTGACCTCCTTTACCCTTAACCCACCCCCACCCCTCTTCCCTCTGGTGATCCCTATACTGTTGTCTGTGTCTATGAGTTTTTGTTTGTTTGCCTTGTTTGTTCATTGTTGTTTTTAATTTCGTATCCCACATGTGAGTGCAGTCATATGAAAATATCATGCTGTGGAAAGCAGGAAAGCTCGGAAACATATGATTTATTTGCCTTTGTAAATGTGTTGACATTTGCACAGATGATGCAAGGGCAGTGGCAGGGGAAACTGCCTTCGCACAAATCCAGACCGTCTCCCCAAGCTCGTAGTTCATGCATGGTTAGCTATCAGGTGCTGCAGGGAAATGCCATTCTTACGTAAGAATGTCCTCAATGCAGCAATGCAGGTGAGTAATTTGACCCTCAAGTACAGGTCTTGCTAATACTCGTGGAACTAAGGGCAGTACACCGAGGGCACTTGTGCTCCACACTCAAATACAATCTCGTCTTTACGAAAAGCACTTGAACCCTTGTTTGAGTTGTGAACTCAACAAGGAGCCTTTTTAGGGAGTCCCACTTTACCTGCAAGACTGTAGCCACACCAGAAATTTCCACTGGTTTGCAACTTAACTCTTTTCAAAATGAAGTAATCCTGTCATTTCAAAGACATGACAACCGACAGCAGTTGTTGCCCAAGATAAAGACCCAAGTGATGATAAAGTTCCCAGTGAACACGAGGATTAGAATCTTGGAAAACTCTACTCACCACCTTGAGCCTGACAGCTCCCCATGCTTGAGGACTATGCTGATGAAATCGGGGTGATTTTTTCAGTGTGGCCCAATGAAGTGAGTCAGCATTTGGAAGACTGCAAAACAGTGAGCTAACATTTCCTAAATGATCAATGTGTGAGGTTAGGAAATCATACACAAGTGAATGATTTATTCAAAGTACAAGAGACCAGTGGATTTTGTCTCCCAAGATAAAAAAAAAAAAGTTCACTGGGAGAGGTTTGAAATTTTATGTTATCTCAGTTCCCAGGGTCCTTACTCTCCGTTAAGTCTTAACTGTCGCTCTATTCTAAGAACTCCTCCTCCATTTGATGCTATGATACTACTGTCATGTCACAGTAGTATCTTCTTTATTCTCTTGCATGTCTCCTTTTATGTGTCTATTTATTTTCATTCTTCCTTCCCAAACATTAAAACTAAAGCTCTTTTTTGCTTTTGTTCTTCTTTTTGTCAAACAGTAGTCATCTAGTCTCATCATTCCAGCTCTGATCTCTCTGCACCTCATTATATCTCTGGATGGCACCTATGCCCCAACTCCCAGGGACTTCATTCATTCACCACTCAGTGATCTTCTTCAGCCAATGGCCAAGCTCTGTCCTCAAGTACCCGTCAGTGTCCTGCTCTGAAATTCTGTTTCTCTGTTAAAAATAATTCAGTGTCTTTTTCCTTCATTTGTTTACATCACTCATGTTTTTGTTTTTCTTTAAAGTGCCACATTCTGCCAGTCACTTAGACTCAAAACCTTCCTCCTTCCTCTTCACAGTCTGTCAAGGTTCGTCCTGTTACATTTGCTTGGCAACGTCTTCTACTCCTTCCTTCTCTGCTGCTGCCACCCAAGCCCAGTCGGCATGTTGATCATTTCAGAAGCCTTTGTTCTTCTTCTGTCCTTTATTCCTTCCTGTCCTTTATTCCTTCCCTCAGATCAGCTGCCCCATCATTGTTGCCTTAGTAACCTTCCTACAACACCACTTTCGTCCTGTGTTGTTCTGCTCAGGCTTTCTGGGAGTCTCCATTGCTTTTGGCAGGGTTTCCTTTTATTTTTACATATTTAAAAAAATTAAATTTATTTTTATTGATTTCAGAGAGGAAGAGACAGGGAGTGAGAGATATAAACATCAATGATGAGAGAGAATAATTGATTGCAGGCTTGACCCCCAGTAGGGCATGTGTCCTGACCGGGAATTGAACAGTGACCTCCTGGTTCATAGGTCAGTGCTCAACACTGAGCCACACCAGGCAGGGTTTCCTCTTGAAGGAAAAATGTATTCCCAGTGTTAACACAAATTATTTTACATACAATGCAACTTAAATATGTCCAAATATAAAGCTAAATATAAACTTTTTCATGTACAACTGTTTAAAACAATTTTATAAATTCGGTCCAAACAAAGCTATATAATGGATAAAATTTATAATGTGACTAGAGGCCCAGTGCATGAATTCGTGCACTGGTGGGGTCTGGCTGGCCTGCCCCAACTGGGGCCGGGCCAGCCAGGGGAGGGAATGCAGGAGGTTGGCTGGCCAGCCCTGCCCCTGATCCGGTTGGGGGGCTGATCAAGGCTGGGCTGGCTAGAGGGAGGGGCTGAAGGAGGTTGTGGGGGCTGATTGGGGCCCTGATTGAGCTGGTTGGCCTCTGCAGTGCGTATTATGGTGACTCATCATTCTGGTCATTTTGGTTCTATCATTCTGGTCACGTGACTTTTATATATATAGACTAGAGGCCCAGTCACAACATTCGTGCATGGGGGCAGGTGATGGCCCTCAGTCCAGCCTGCACCCTCTCCCAGTCCAGGAACCCTGGGAGATGTCTGACTGCTGCCACGGAGGCAGGAGAGGCTCCCACTACCGCTGCTGCACTTGCCAGCCATGAACCCAGCTTCCGTCTGAGCAGTGCTCCCCCTGTGGGAGAGCACTGACCACCAGGGGTCAGCTCCTGCGTTGAGCGTCTGCCTCCTGGTGGTCAGTGCACATCATAGGAACCAATAATTCTGCCATTTGATCAATTTGCATACTAGGGTTTTATTATATACTAGAGGCACAGTGCACAAAAATTTGTGCACTCGGGGGGAAGGGGGAGTCCCTCAGCCTGGCCTATGCCCTCTCGCAGTCTGGGACCCCTCAGGAGATAATGCCCTGCTGGCTTAGGCCTGCCCCGGTGTGGCAGAGGGCAGGCCCAATCCCTAGGTGCAGCCCCTGGTCGGGCTCAGAGCAGGGCCGATTGGGGAGTTGGTGCACTGCCCCCTGTCATGCACAGAGCAGGGTGGATTGGGAGGTTGTGATGCCACCCTCAGTCACGCTCAAGGTAGGGCCGATTGTGGGGTTGGGGTCCCGCCCCCTGTCACACTCAAGGCAGGGTTGATGGGGAGGTTGCGGCGCCACCCCCTGTCATGCACAGAGCAGGGCCAATCTGGGGGTTGGGGCGCTACCCCTTGTCATGCACAGAGCAGGGCCCATCAGTGGGTTTGGGGCTCCTTACCCTGTCATGCATGGAGCAGGGTCGATCAGGGGGTTGGGGACCTCCCCCCTGTCATGCACAGAGCAGGGCCCATCAGGGGGTTGGGGAGCTCCCCCCTATCAGGCACAGAGCAGGGCCGATCAGGGGGTTGGGACGCCTTCCCCTGTCACAAACAGAGCAGGGTGGATAGGGAGGTTGTGGCCCCGCCCCCTGTCACACACAGAGCCGCAGGGCGATCAGGGGGGTTGGGCGCTGCCCCCTGTCACGCTGATCCCGGTGCCGGGAGGCCTCTCGGCTCCGCTGATTCCGGTGCTGGGAAGCATATTACCCTTTTACTATATAGGATAGAGGCCTGCTGCAGGGTGGGGCTGGCTGGTTTGCCCTGAAGGGTATCCTGGATCAGGGTGGGGGTCCCCACTGGGGTGCCTGGCCAGTCTGGGTGAGGGGCTGAAGGCTGAAGTTCCCAACTGCTCCTTTTTCTTCTTTTTCTTTTTTATTCTGGGCCAGCTTTAGCTCTGGCTCCAGCTCTGAGGCCTCTGCTGCTGAAAGCAGGTATCTGGTTTGTTTGGGTTCTATAATCGAAACAATGTATAACTCCAGCTCTGAGATCCAAGCTTGCTGAAAGCAGGTTTCTGGGGTTTTGTTTAGCTTCTATATTTGTTACAATGTTTCAAACTGCAAGCTCAGAGGCCGGCAAGGCAGGTGGGGAACGTTGGTTTCCTCCGTCACTGAAGCAAGCAAGCCTCATGTTAACTTCAAGCTGCCTGGCTGCCAGCCGCCATCTTGGCTGGCAGTTAATTTGCATATCTCCCTGATTAACCAATGGGAAGGGTAGAGGTCGTACACTAATTACCATGTTTCTCTTTTATTGATAGGATATAGATGTTTGCCAGAACTAAATCATGAAGGTCAATGTGGATATGGTACAGACTGTTCAGAGTTTGACAGGAGCCTGTTAGATGCTCAGACTTCCACACAACCTTTGTTTGTACAGTGTGCTATGATGTCATTTGGCCTTCACGTGATACCAATCTGTCATTTGGGAATAGATGGCATCATTTTTTATTTTATTTTTTTATCCCTCAGCCTTCTACAAGGAAAATAGCTGCAGTAACAGTAACCTAGATAAGGTGCCCATCCAGATACTGGTACTTATTGGTCATTTGGGATGACTGGGTGAGCACCCAGATGACTCAGAATATGGTGAGTGTGTGTGTGAGAGAGAATGTGTGTGTATATGAGTATTAGAATGTGTGTGTGAATATGAGTGCATTTGTGTGAGTGTAAGAATGTGTGTGAGAGTGGGTGTGTGAATGTGAGTGTGAGTTGGTGTGTGTGAGTGTGAGAATGGGTGTGTGGATGTTAGTGGGTGTGTATGAGTATGAGTGGGTATGTGTGAGTGTAAGAATGTGTGTGAGACTGGGCATGTGTGAGTGTGAGTTGGTATGATTGTGAGAATGGGTGTGTGAGTGTGAGAATGGGTATGTGTATGAGAAGGTGTGTGTGAGTGTTAGTGGGTGTGTATGAGTGCGAGTGAATGTGTGAGTATAAAAATGGGTGTGAGAGTGTGTGTGTGAATGTGAGTCTGAGTTGGTATGTGTGAGTGTGAGAATGGGTGTGTGTGAATGTATGTGAGACAGACAATTTTAGTTGACTTGAAAAAATAAAGAAACTTAGAATATTTTTATAGAAAGTGAATGGAATCTGAAAATCAGTCCCAGCCTTGCAGCGTTCATAGATCCATTATACAAATTCCTCCTGCTGACACCCAGGGCCTTCATCTGTTTGGGTTACATTTCTCTTTTCAGCTGTTTTTCTTTTTGATGTCTTACTGTTGTGAGGATATGCTCACTTTCCCAGATTTGTGTGGAGCTTCTGCTGCCTCTTCAGTTTTTTTAAAAAATATATATTTTATTGATTTTTTTACAGAGAGGAAGGGAGAGAGATAGTTAAAAACATCGATGAGAGAGAAACATCAATCAGCTGCCTCCTGCACACCCCCTACTGGGGATGTGCCCGCAATCAAGGTACATGCCCTTGACCGGAATCGAACCTGGGACCCTTCAGTCCGCAGGCTGACACTCTATCCACTGAACCAAACTGGTTAGGGCATGCCTCTTCAGTTTTAATCTGATGTTCCTCCTCTGAACTTTCTGTGTATCTAATACTTGGGAATTTCATTTTCTTGTAGTATGAGTTTTAGTGGTTTTATTTTCATGGTTTGGACATCACTGGACTTCATGGGCCCTAGAGCAAAATAGTATCTTTGAAATATTTTCATCTTCAGGGTCATCCCTGATGTTCCTGGAGCCCTTACTTCCCAGTGGATCAAGTGGCCATAGTGGGCTGTCTCAGGGACAGGGCCTCCTTGTGGATCGAATGACCATAGGAGGCTGTCTCAGGGACTGGGTTCCCAGTGGATGGAATGACCATAGGAGGCTGTCCTGGAGACTGGATTCCCCTGTGGATGGAATGGCCATAGGAGGCTGTCTCAGGGACTGGGTTTCCCTGTGGAAATGACTTCTCAGTGGATGGAATGGCCATAGGTTCTGTCTCAGGGACTGGGTTCTCAGTGGATGGAATGGCCATAGGAGGCTGTCTCAGGGACTGGGTTTCCTTGTGGAAATGACTTCTCAGTGGATCGATGGCCATAGGTGCTGTCTCAGGGACTGGGTTCTCAGTGGATGGAATGGCCATAGGAGGCTGTCTCAGGGACTGGGTTACCTTATGGAAATGACTTCTCAGTGGATCGATGGCCATAGGTGCTGTCTCAGGGACTTATTGCCCCTTGGGAAATGTGGTTTCCTCAGAGTGTAAGCAAAGGAAAGTAACTTGATGCAGATAATTTGTATTTCTAAGCAGCCAAAATGCCTGAGAAGTTTTGCATTTTTCACGTGTTTGTTCTATATTCCCAGGAATGCTGGGGAAGATTCTAATGGCCATCCGAGACGCAGGCTTTGAGATCTCAGCTATGCAGATGGTACGTAGTTTGCAATGAGTCACAACCTATTAAGGAATTGTTTCTTTCTACGTAAGTTTTAAGATGTTTTACATTGAATTTTCTCTGTATTAAAATACACACACAACAAATAGAGTTACTGAACTTGTTAATCTATATATGTAAAAGCCTAATATGGAAATTGTCCCCTTGGGAGTTCGACCAGGAGACCAGGAGTTCTATCGCTCGCTATGATCTGCGTTGACCACCAGGGGGCGGTGTGGAATGAAGGAAGGCCCTGGCTGGCAGCTGGGGAAGGGAGGCCCTGGCTGGCAGCCAGGGGCCAGGGAAGGGAGGCCCTGGCCGACAGCCGGAAGGCCTCGATCAGCCCTCATTGCCGAACAGGTCTAGGGACCCTATCTGTGCATGAATTTTGTGCACCGAGCCCCTAGTCTTATAATAAAAATGTTTTTGAAATTCTTTTACACATCAAATCTTTCACTGAGAGAACTAACAATCAAGTTGTGCACCTAATTGAAGCTGGTACAGTAGGTTTATGCAGTTCTTGGAACTTTGTTGGCAAATATGGGCTGAAATAAAGTATTTAGTTTTTACAAACAAAAGATAGAATTAAGCCAAGTAGTTATAGTAACTTTTCTGTTGTCTGGATCTGTGACTCAGTGGGGAGTGGGGGAAGAGATCATTTCGGATTTCTCCTAACAAGGGCCTTGTGCTGGTTTCTGGCTTTCCCCTCCGGCACCTTCACAGAGCCAGCGCCTTGCAGCCCCTCGGTGGCTGGCAGACTGCCCAACACACATCTAGGAAACCATCCACTGAAGAAGCAGCACCGCTCCTTCGGGGCTCAGGCCTCTGTGCTCCGCTTACTGTGCATTTGAGGAGGAATTGGGTGCAGATGATAAACAATGTGGGTGTTACAGTACCGAAGGCCAGCAAGCTCCTGCTGTTAGGATAGTGAAATACCAATCCGATTGGTGGGGCTTCCCATAGGTCAAGGAAAGGTCAGAAATATCGACTGGTTTGCAAAGTCTTCAGGCAAAATCTTGGAGACTGATGAGGAAGTTGGTATTTGAAGAATCTTATCTAGAAGATTCTTATCTAGGACTATAAAGAAATTGTGAGCCAAAACCTTCCCAAAGTAGCAGCATGGCAATGTATCCACAGCTTTGTGGGACTTAAGCCTGCTTAAAAAATAACCAGTGTGGGAATTTTAGCTATAAACATTGATCTAAGTCTGGCTAGATCAACCTATAACGTAACTCAGTGATTGGCCCTTGTAGGTGCTCAGTGAAAACAAGAATAATTTAAAAAGGATTCATTGAACCTGTGGGGGATGCATGGTGATTTCGTGACAAGCACAGTCCTTCATTTTTGGAGTCTTAAAGATCTATTTATGAGTCACGGGTCAGCTGCTTTCTAGGTATGTGACAGTGGCTAGATGTCAAGCTTTTTCTTAAATTCTCACCTGAGGATATTTTTTCATTGCTTTTTAGACAGAGCTGAAGGGAGGGAGAGAGGAGAAGAGGTGGGTGGGGGGAGAGGGAAGAGAGAGAGAGAAAGAGAGAGAGAGAGAGAAAGAGAGAGAGAGAAACATCAATGTGAAAGGGACACATCCGTCATTTGCCTCCCAAAGGGGTTTGGACCTGCAACCCAGGTACATGCCCTTGACCGGGAATTGAACCCATGGCCCTTCAGTGTGTGAGCCAACACTCTAACCACTTAGTAACACAGCTAGGGCTCAAATATTCTTATCTTCAGTTTTATCAGCTAAACAAGGAGACCATTATTGTCTACCTAAGTAGATTAAATGAAATAACCCTACCTAATGGAAGAATTTTCATTGCAAGAATTGTGGAATTTTCTGTGCAAATTGCTAGGTATTTAATAAATTGTATTTTCTGTTATTACTTTATTATATTAATAGTACAGGTTGTGTGAACATAGGATAAAAAACCAAACAAAATTCCCTCCCTGTATGGTTATGTTGCTAATAAAATAAATCCCCCTCGTTTGAGTTATTGTCTGAGTAGGCAGAAATTTCTCCATAATTGTCAGTCCTGGCAACAATAAGCAAAGTGAGTGGAGTGAGGTGGGAAATAAAATTGGAAAGTCTGAGGCTATTTCGGAAAACATTTAAGGTCTTAGTTTTTGAGACACTGGAACTTGATAAACTTCTACTTCTAACTAAATCTGAGTGCAGCTTGGGCAGGCATGAGTCTTTAGGCTTATCTCGTAAGCGTACCTGCAACCCTTTTGGAAGAGCAGCACAATTCCAGGTGCTTTATCGTGAGCTAGACTAACCAGGGACTTCAGAATGCCTGGGAGAAATCTTATGTTCAGCCTTTTCGACAACATTGCAAGTAATTTTCTTTAGTAGTTTTTTTTTTCTTGTGCCACTAATTTATCCATAAACACCAATGCATTATGTATGTCTCTTTCTTGTGCTGGGAATGAGGTTTTGTTCGGAGAGGTGTAATGCTGTGGTGAAGAGCATGACCAGTGAGGTCAGGCTGGCATGGAACCCAGGTTTGTGGGGCTCCACAGCCCCTCTGAGTCTCAGCCTCATGCAAATCGGGGCTGGTACCACCCCTCACAGGGCAGGGTGGTTGCAGCATCAGAGGAGATGCTGTGTGGACAGGACCAGAGCAATGCTGACACGTTGAGCACTCTAATCGTTACACATTTTTATTATTGATGAGCTAGCCTCTGATAGCACTTTCTTCAAGAGTATTTGATTCATGCAAACTTTACATTTTAAAGTAAAGAAAATATATCCAAGAGATCATAAATGTTGAGTGCTTAAGTGTAGTTCATTTTCTTTGCTTGGTCAACTTATGGTTTTGTGGGGTGTTTCTTTAACATAGTTCAACATGGATCGAGCTAACGTTGAAGAGTTTTACGAAGTTTATAAAGGAGTTGTGTCTGAGTATAACGTAAGTATCAAACTAAACGTAAAGATTCGTACTGAAAACAGTTTGTGTCTCACATCTGGGGAATCTCAGGGTAATCTTTAATCAGGAAAGTATTCTTTATACAGGATCCTGCCAGCTGCCAGTCCGTGATACCCAGTGACTGCAGTATTCTACCCCTGAGAGCCACTGGGTCAGTTTTAAAAATATAATGTTGTTTCATTTATGAAACAAAAATCTGCAGGGGAAACAGAAAATGCAAGGGGGAAAAACCTTGTTGGGATATTGACACATTTTGACATTATCTGTGAAGTTTATAATATTCTCAGGGTGGGAGACTGTCCCAAATGCTTTAGAAAGTTAAAAGCAAGTAGATCTTAACATGATCGTATAACTTCATAGCAGTACTTACCGTCTACTTCAACGACACAAATGCGGGTGGAGTCATCTGAAAATGGGACTGAGACGGAAGAAGCAAGACTGAAAGGGCCCTTGGAAACAAATGACGATATTCAAGTACACCAGATTGTTCCTTAAAATAACACATAGTAGGCATTTAATCAAAGGTAGTTTCCTTCCCCTCTCTATCAAATTGTCTCAGACACATTTGTGCTGGTACACTGCCCCCTTAGCCCTGCTGGTTCAGAGATAGTTTGACTTTTCTTTTTGCATGAAGTTCATTGTTCCTGACAATGAGACTAGACCTCCATCCCCTCCCTTCTCGAGGCCCTTTCTTTTCAACCTTCCTTCACCAAGGAAAACTGGCTGGTTCCAGGACTGCTGGAGCCCAGGCCTTCCTCAGCCCACGTGGTCAAGGCTGAGAGCGAACGTTCTGTCGCAGCCTCGGGCTTCCTCAGCCCTGTATGTCCATGCCCCTCCCCTCCCCCCGAGAACTTGGCTCTTGTCATTTAGTGCAGGTGGAACTTCAGGAGCATGAGACCGGAAATCAGATTCACCCCAATTATCCACCAAAATCAGTCACACAGGACCTCGTGTATTGCAGAGTGGCTTCAGGGGATACAGTCAGGGGCCCTCAGGGGCAGGGCTCTGGGGACCATATTAATTATGACGCCCCCTCCCTCCTTTCACAACTTCTGACATTTTATTTGTTATGATGACTACTTTCAGATTAATATTGAAATATTGTCCTGTAACAAGTACGTCTTATTTTACTTTGGCATTGTGTACCATAAATGCTGCAGAGCCACAACAAGGGCCCCCAGCCCTGCATGGTCTGGCCCTGTCTCTGCTGCTGCCCTGTGGTCTGGCTCAGCCCCCGATGCCCTAAGCCCTTGGCTGAGCTCACACCTCCCCTGAACTCTGTCTGATGCCCTAGGTGTTGTATGAGGGCTGGCCACTCCGCCTGTAGAGCGTGAGCCCTTCTCAGCTTCGTGTGTCTCTGAATCATTCCACATATGCTCTGGGAGTTCTTTATCTCAGCCTTGGATTGTGTCCTCTGCATCTCTTAGCCAACAATTCAAGTGACGTTCTTGGCAGATCCCTGGGGTAACCCTCCCAGGGCTCCTGCACCCCCTCTAGTAGTTCATCCTGCGAGTCCATCCATGCACCATCTTTGTCTCCTGGACCGTTGAGAATGTTGGGCTCTGTCTCCTCGCCCTGTCCCACTGTCTGGAGAAGGCCTCCAGGCAGGGAGCTGGGCAGTCGCAAGCTCCTCGCTCGCTTCCCTTCTCCCGGGACCACTGGCCTGCCCTTCACCCAGTGTCTGACTGTGGCTCCATAGAGGGTCTGCTTTCCAGGTGTTTAATGAGGAGATAAACTTCTCCCTGCTGTTTCTCATGTCTTTGGAAGGAGCGCTTTGGAATTTATTTCTTCAGAGATGCTTTCGACAGTACTATGCTCACGAGGAGATCCTTTGAAAGGAGGTTGTCCTAGAAAATGATTTCAGATAGTGAAAGTGTCCAGGATTACATTCATGCGGTGGCAGTGGTAGGAACGGAGATAAGGGAACACAGACACTTTTGTTGAGAAAGTGTAGAGTATAGGTGGGGAAGAAGTCAAAGGTAATTTTTACTTTATTTTTTAATATTTTATATTACATATTACAGGAGATGGTGACAGAAATATATTCTGGCCCTTGCGTGGCATTGGAGATCCTGCAGACGAACCCTGCAAAGACCTTCCGAGAGCTCTGTGGGCCTGCGGATCCTGTGAGTTACTGTTAAATATCGCCACGTCCGTTTTAGTCCTTAACCAAATGTCTTCACTGGTTTGATAGCTTCAGTTTGATCTTTAAAAGAAATAATAAAAATGGGGACATATTAGACAAAACTTTTAATTCAAAGTAGCATTTTCCATCATTTAGTTTTTGTATAATACTCTAAGAAACAGTGAGTTTTTATTAGCCTAGTGATGGTACAGAATGGGCAGAAACATTTACCGTGGTATTTTCTTTTGTTGTTTCTTCTTTGCTAAATTGTCAGGGTAAGTAAATTTACCAAGCTCTGTGGGGGAAATTGTCCAAGGTACTAATTCTCCTTTGGCTTAGGGAGGCCGTAAGTAAGCAGTCAGTGTAAAGAACGTGGATCTGGTGGCCTCAGACCAGATCCAACACTGAGTTTGAGCAGTGGGACTGGGTGAAGCTTGATGTTCTCTGTACACCTTCCAATGGCTTTGGGCTCTCTTCCCATGGACGCTTGGTGGCAAGGGTCAGAGAGGGGTTAGGAAAGCAGACGTTGCCTTAGGACACGTGGGAAATCTCCATGCGTGTGGTACAAGCTGACCGGATCATGGGAAGTGTGACTGACTTTAAACACTAGCTAACATTTAAGCTTTCTCCTTCTTTCTTTTCACTACCACTTGTAAACAGTCGCTGTAAATGAGTGCCAATCCGCTGCGTTTTGACTCAGACAGTATTTATGGGAATGCCCGTAGGTGTAGGATAGTCTGCTAGCAACACCTGCTAAGTAGTCGGCTTGAGAAAGTGCTCCGAAGCCCTGTGGGGCGGGGGGGAAGGGGAGGGCGCAGAGTACACAAAAGGTGTTTACAGTATTTACAGAGAAACCCGCAAGCAAGGACTAACGTTCGGGTGAAAGTGTCACAGGGTTGTTAGCAAGGAGCAATGATTAGAAAGTGGAAGTGACTGAGAAAACCTTGTTAGAGGAAGAGACAGACATAAACGGGATTTAAAGAAGCGTCAAGGCCCAGAGAGAATGGGAAATCTCTGAAGCATGCGCAAAGGCAGCGCCGAAGGAGTCTGCACCTTGACTGGCCTCAGCAGGCATATCTGCTGGGCTCCGGTGGGCAGTGCGCACCTGGAAGCACAAGGAAGTACAGTTGCTTAGAGGAAATCCGGTGGGGCGGGTTGGGAGTGTGGGCTGGGTAGCCTTAAAAGCCAGGCTGAAATGGTGGCCGTGGTGTCATTAGAATCCCATGCAGGAGGGACGAGGAGTTCCTGGCATCTGCTTAGTTTTGAGGATGCCTGGCTATTCCAGGAGAGCAAGCTGCACTGGAAAAGCTTAGAGGCAGGGGCTCTGGAGTTGGGACGGACAGACCTGACACCAAAGGGAGGCAGCAGGCAGGATGGAAGCCAGTGTACGTGCTGAGCCAGAGGGACTGAGAGGCGGCTCTGCTGCGGAGGCAGCTTGGAGAGAGGACAGCGGCCAGTGTTCATTGAATGTTACTCATGAGATCAAGGTCAGAGAGAAGGGTGGGCAGACCCTTGTAATGACGTGAGATTGTCTGGTCTCTGTGTGAGACCATTAGTTTTTGAAGAGTTTGAGCAGAGTAGTGACTCAATTAGACTTTAAACAGGATCATCCTGACTAGTGTAAGAACAGTCTGAAGGGAGACAGGGCACAGGTTGCAGTCCAGGCCCCAGATGCTGGTGACATGGACCGGGGTGGGAGCTGTGGGCGTGCGGGGAAGCAGCCAGGTGGTGTTTACTGGGTAGCTTAGCTCTTCTCTCTCTCTCTCTCTCTCTCCCTCTCTCTCGAAATTCTTATTATTTTTTTACACTTTTTATTGATTTCAGAGGAAGGGAGAGGGAGAGAGAGATAGAAACATCAATGATGAGAGAGAATCATTGATCGGCTGCCTCCTGCATGCCCCCTACTTGGGACTGAGCCCACAAACCTGGTATGTGCCCTTGACTGGAATCAAATCTGGAACCCTTCAGTCCATAGGGCAACACTCTATCTACTGAGCCAAACCAGCCAGGGCAACTCTTTATCTCAAGAGGATAAGTGGACAGAGAAGGAATGTGGAGGGACCCTCCGGTCTACAGGAAGGAAAAAGGATGGAGCGGAACTCTTCACTGCTTTCGCTACTGGTCCACCTCAGTCTGCAGATGAGCCAAGTGGAGGGTGAGTCTCTGCCCCTCCTTGGTTACTTCAGTGCCCAGCAACCACGAGGAGCTTTGATGCCCGACCAGAGGCCACAACACATGCACAGGTGGAAACCAGCCAAACCACAGTTCCTCTTGCTAGTTTACAGCAAAATGGGGGAATCACCTTTCTTAGAATAACCAACTCAGTTATTGTATAAGCATTTCATTGATTTTAGCAAATATAAAAATAAAATATACATCTCCAGAAAAATAGTAAGTGCATTTTTAAGTAAGGAAATTAAAAGTATTCCAAGTACAATAAGATTGTAGAGTAGTTGCACAGTCACGTGATAGTAATTTTTTGAATTTGAAGTGATTTGCATGCAGTAATTTACACTAGCTATTAAGTGATTCAGCAATGAAAAATAATCCTGTTTCGCCGAAACCGGTTTGGCTCAGTGGATAGAGCGTTGGCCTGCGGTCTGAAAGGTCCCAGGTTCGATTCCGGTCAAGGGCATGTACCTGGGTTGCGGGCACATCCCCAGTGGGGGATGTGCAGGAGGCAGCTGATTGACGTTTCTCTCTCATCGATGTTTCTAACTCTCTATCTCTCTCCCTTCCTCTCTGTAAAAAATCAATAAAATATATTTTAAAAAAAAAAGAAAAGAAAAATAATCCTGTTTAAATCATGTTTTTAATAAAGAATAACTTTTCTAACAAAACACACACACACACACACACACACACACACACACACACCCCACTTACCTCAGTGTCATATACCCATCAGAGTAATCAACACTGTCGCAGTTCGCCCAGGGTTCTCCCAGGTCCAGCATCTGAGAAATCCCTCAGCCCCCGGAAAACTGAGATGGTAGGCCCCCCCCAAAATTTACCTCATGATTGCACGAGGTAAATGTATCTGGAAGGCGAGCTTGTGGGACGTGGTGATTCTGGTGTGGGTATGAGCAGCCAGGCAGCTTATCTACTATAGGTGAACAAGTTTGTGATAGAAGGGACTGTTCAATTTTGAAAGAAATACAGAAATAGTGATTAAAACCCCAAAGCCTCTTTAATTATATTCATTCTTCAACTGTTCTTCCTGAGCTATTGATTTAAATTTCAGTTACATATAAGCAGCTTTTGTTCCCAGAAGTAGGTGACAGAAATAGAACAAAGCATTCAGTCTTGAGTTTAAACTCTTACTTAGGCCCCGATCAGCTTTAGGAAAAGTGAACCCCGGGTCTTCAGCGAAGAAGTTCTTGAGTGGCCTGTTCTGTTTGTTCTTAAAGAACATAGTCTGGCAGCAGTGGGCTCTCGTCCAGGTCCTTCAATGTTAATTTTAATTTTGAAGGTTCTTTTTGAACTCAAGTTTTGTAAAAACAAAAATGCTGTATGTCACCCTGCTGTAACCAGCAGATGTTGTTTCTTGTTAGTTCTGCTTTGGGGATTATGCAGTGGGTGGAATTAGTTGATCAGGATCCTAAAACAGATGGTCGATGAAAAAGCATTCTTTAAAGGCTTACCGGGTTGAAATCCAACTATTAATATTTTTCTCCTGAATCTGTACCTCTATGAATAACTTTTTACCGCTTCATTATCTCCTATAAATGTGATCCAACCCACTAAAGGTTATATTGAGAAACTGTTTAGGATCATGCCCAGTTTGGGCCTGTCACCTTCCTGTTAGCTGCCATCATCTGCTAGGAATTGTGATACCTGCTGAGATGTCCCGTTAAACACACACAGACTGCAGATGAGATGCTGCTGGCTCACTAGTGACCTGGTCTCTGTCGCTTCGGAGCTCCAGATGCTTGGATAGGACGCGCCTGCCTCTTCTGCAGCGAGAGGGCCACGCCGTTATTTCAGTTTAAGTGGAACATGAACTAGACTTGCACTGAGAAGTTTATGATAAACTTTCCCTGTGCTGGCCTTTCCTCCCTGTGCTCGCGGCAGAGGAACACACAGCGACCTGCACTCAGCATTTCTTCCCATCTCTCAGACATTCATTCATTCAGTCGATCAACCCATCGGCCAATGCACTGGCCAGCCAAGCACTCACAGACCTCCAGGTGCCCCGTATTCTTGGGGTTGGCAATGAAAGGATGGAGGGCAGGCCTCCCTGAGCCAGAGCGCCTTGGCCCGAGGGGAAGGAAATCGCCATGTGCTCAGTAATCACAATGGAGTCTTGTGGTTGCCATGATGAACACGAGTACCTATCTAATGGGAAACCATTCATGGCCACATGAGACTGAGAAATCCTGGGTTGGCTGAAGCTAATCCTGGATCCTAAGAATAGCGCTCACGCCCCAAGGAGGGCTTCGGGATGAAGCATTTTCCTACTTGGTTGCCAGAAGTTAGTGATGACTGTCAGGATAAGAAGAAAATCCAAACCAGAATTCCTGCTAAGCTGGCTGCGGGCACCTGGAGAGACCATAAAGCGCTTTGAAACAGCTTTGCCTTTTCAGGAAGCAGAGAAAGAAAACCTACATTTCAGAATGTTGCTCCTGGATTTGCAGCCTCAGCCAGCCCCTCCCTCCCAGCCTTGGCCAGGGCCATCACGCTGCACGCCTTCGACTTCTCATGAACCTTAGAAAGTGATCACTTGTCCTGTGGTTGAAACCTATTCATCCCCATATTCTAACACAGAACCTGCCTTTTAGACCATTCTCCAATTATAGAGCAAAAGGATTGTCTGCAGGTAAAGGAATTTGGAAAAGTAGTTTTGTTTCCTTGGTTTGTTTTCTCTCCCTCCCCTTTCCCTGCTGAGGGGATGGAGGGGGCTTAGATTGGGAATTCTCCTCCCCCCTGAGGACAGCTGGAGACTGGCCTAGAGCAGGATCCTTGTCCCGGTGTTGACAGACCCTTCAAGTTTCAGGGAGTAGAATTTAGGAGTCTGTGAACTTGGATGAGGAGAAAAACCCACACACTATGTTCACTCATCTCTACGGAAGGTTAGAGATCCCAAGAAGTGAGCATCACACCATGGCAGTGCTGCACTCTGCTCCCAGCCGGGATCAGGTTTCCACAGCACCCCACACCACCCCGCACCACCCCGCACCACCCTACCCCACCCCGCACCATCCCGTACCACCCTGCACCACCCCACCCCACACCATCCCGCACCACCCCACACCACCCACAGCTGCACATATTTCACCAGGTCCTGGGTAGTCTTGCTACCTGAAAAGGACAGTCGTTATCGGCTCAGCTGCTAACTCTTGATAAAGATGCACATTACTCTATCACAACTTTAAAAATATTTTGATGATTGTATTTCAAAATAACTTATTTCCTTTGTAATCCTATTGTGGACATTGAAAAACAGGACTCTGACAAAGCTTCTTAGACCTCATCAGACTGCCCCAGAGGCCTTGGCACCAGGCAAAGTGCAGAACCCTCTTCTAGAGGAGGAAACGCAGGGTCAGAGAGAGGGCCCCTGGAGGGGGACGGCCAGGTGTGGCTGGAGGCGGCCCTTTTATTTCATTCCTTTCCCAGCTGAACCCTCCCACCCGCACGCCCTGTGCCTCTGAGGATGGTGAGACCGGCTCAGCCGTCGCCACTGTCTCTCTGAGGGCTCAGCACGTGGCCTCTGGCCCATGCTCCTCGCTGGTACGGGTGCCACCAGCCCCTCTGTCCCTGCCCAGTTCCCTGCTCCAGCAGAAGGTGAGCCGTGCGACATGCCAGCTCAGTCACCCTCCTGACACCGCACAGGTGGGTCTCACTGTTTCCAAGACACTTGTATCTTCTTGGATTTGGACCTTTCTGACTCTCCTGATATTTTTGAATGTTGTTTTCCCTGCAAGTTCTTTTGCTTTGCTCGTCCTCTGTTATGGCTGAGGACCA
>NW_006291020.1:1528787-1530947 GCF_000327345.1 Myotis davidii
ATATCACTGCTGGGACCACGTCCCCTCTGCACCCCCAGCCTCTCTCCCTCACCCTTTATTCCACAGGCGCCATCTCGATCCCCACAGGGGTTGAGAGATTTTGGTAACTATCTTCTTCTGCCTGTAATAGGCTTTTTACTTTCTTCTTCTTCTGAGTGTGTATGTGTGTGTGAATGCATGTGTGTGTGAATGCATGTGTGAGTGTGTGTGTGCATGTGGTTATGATTTTGACATTTCACTTGTTTTCATTTCCCTTCCTTATATCTGCACCCCATTTCCTGGTGCGTTTACCTGAACAGTTCTCACAATGAGTTTCCCTTAATGCCTTGTTCCCTCTCATGTATTTTCCTTTTTACTTTTAAAACTTATTCCTCCTTAGTGACTCTTTGCCTCTCTTTGGCTGCATGAAGTGTTTTCTCTCCCATGATCTGTTCCCTTCAAGATCTCTTAGCTTAATATTGTCCCTTTTTTCCCTTTTGTAAGAAATGGACCTCTGTGATCCATCTCCAGCATGGTCGGCTTCTGAGGGAATTTGCGGAATTTCCCCAGGGCAAGCAGAATGTGGGGCCAGCATCATGGTGGAACCCCTCCTCCCCAGGCATCTGCCTCAGCTAGACAGTGGGGGGTGGGGGAGGCGGAGGCAGCGAGGAAGGCCTCAGCCCAATTCTTAAATGGCCCAACGTAAGACAGCAAGACCTAGGCGACGTATAGGAAACAGGTGGCCTCATAGTACCAGCCAATGAGGAACTGGAGGAGGGACTAAATAAATAGGCTATGATCCCTGCCCACATGTGCTGTACAATGCCTGCTCCCGAGAGTGTTATTAAAAGTCTCATTTTCACCACGCTTCTGTTCCCCAGTCTGTCATTGAAATTCGGACGGGTCATTTCTCACACCCTGCCGCTTGTTATTCATAGTGAAGGTCACTTGCTCTGACTCTCTGAGAAATAATCAGACATGTCCCCATCACAGTCAGAAGGAGGGTGAGAATTTCCGCCCTGGGCTGGGCACAGCCGCCAGCAGAGCCGCCAGCATCCGAGTCCCAGGAGCTGCAGCGGGCAGCCTAATCTCCCCAGTGCACACGCAGTCAGTTTCAGGTGTCAGCACTGCACTTCCTAGAGACACAGGCTTCGTGGCGAGGCGGGAGGAATGTATTTTCAAACCTTCTCGAGGCCCAGGGAAGTTAGCATTTGGGGCACCTTCCCAGACTCAGTAGGTGGAAAGAGCCTGCCACCTTCCCAGACTCAGTAGGTGGAAGCCCTGGCCCCGGTGCCAGGTTTGGGCCCAGGGTCAGTTGCAGTGGCAGGAACAGTCCTGAGCCGCAGTGTCCTGGGAGGCGGTTCCGAGGCGTTTTATTTATATCTTGGTGAGACAGTCCTACCACTGGAAAAGCCCAAGAAAGGGATTTGGGGCATAAATGTGACCCTGCAGACAAGTGCCCCCTTTCATGTTCATTTGTTGGCTTTTGATTGGTGACCAGAGATGGCAGGACAGTGATCCCAGATCCTCTGTAATAAGTGTGGGCAGGGCTTTTGAAAGCACTTAAAATATAATGAAAATATTAACTCAGTGCATACAACCTAGGAATTGACTATTCATACTATTTTAAAACTAGAGGCCTGGTGCACAAATTCATGCCTGAGTGGGGCCCCTCTGGGTAGCCTGCAGAGATCGGGCAGAAACCCTCAGTCCAATGCCGCCTGCAGCTCCTACCTGCCTCTAGCTGGGAGCCCTGCGTCTGGCGCCCTTCCAAGAGGAGTGGCCTGTAAATTGGGCTGAAACCGGCTTTCCAGCATCCCCCAAGGGGTCCTGGATTGCAAGAGGGCGCAGGCCAGGCCGAAGGACCCCACCAATGCACAATCGGGCCAGGGAGGGACTGCGGCAGGGCTCCAGGGCATGTCCCGGCCCATCTTGCTCAGTCCCTATTGGCCAGACCCCAGCAGCAAGCTAACCTACTGGTCAGAGCATCTGCCCCCTGGTGGTCAGTGCATGTCATAGTGAGCGGTTGAGCAGCCTTAGCATATTGCGCTTTGATTGGTTGAATAGTCGACTGGTCACCAGATGACCGGACACTTAGCATATTAGGCTTTTATTATATAGGATCCCGTTCTTTCTAATAAAAGTCCTTTCAGGGTGCTTCAAAAAGAGGTTTCCCCAGTG
>NW_006291020.1:1530965-1535402 GCF_000327345.1 Myotis davidii
TCTAAGTAAACTGAAATGTAAGATGTAGTGTAACAGGTAAAATGCCTATCAGTGGGCAAAGCTCTGGGTCCGTCACATTTACAAAACGGGATTTGTGCAGAGGGGGTGAGTTTACCATAGTCTGGTTTCTCTGCTTTTCCAAGTTCTGTCTCTAAGAAGCACCAAGGCCCAGCCTAGAGCGGCTCTGTTTTCCTCACCCCCGTGCCTTTGATGCTCTGCGCTTCTGACTGGCAGTTGGCATGAGTTCCTTGTGTAATTTATCCTTTATGAATGCCCCTCGTCTAATGGTCTAGATGCTAATTAGAGGACCTGTGTTCTAACACAGAACTTCTTCAACTTCCATGAACATAGGACACCCCAGGAATCTTGTTGAAGTGTAAATTCTCTCTTCATTGGAGGAGGGGGCGCTGAAATTCTGCTTGTCTGACAGTCTCAGGTGATGTGACTCCGCTGGGCCACAGGCCACACTGCAAGTCTCTGGCAAACCTTCAGCAGGTGTCTCTTGATTATGCTGTTTGTTTCAAAACAGGACAAAATATTTAAATTTGATTAAATGCCTCATTTGTCTGCAATATGAACACAGCATTAGGAAGTAAACACAGATGTAAATCAATTTCTGTGACTAATGCAAGGTGTGGGGTGTCCTTTTTGTTTTTGTTTTGCTTTTTTCTGATTCCTTCATTTGATCAATGGACTTTAGCTTATCCACTGAGTAGCTGCAGATCAGATGAGATTGTATGTGGGTAGTTTCTACTTGGGCTTCACTACATTGAGGCTTTAAAACAAAAGCCTCTATAATAAAATTGGAAGACATCTCTGTTCTTGAGGCGTGAAAGAAAACATTTTAATGTAATTTTTATTGTTTTCTTTCTAATTACTGAAATCATTTATTTATTATCCCACCCCCATCCCCTGAAAAGCAAACAAACAATAAGGAAAATTATGGAAGAGAACCGAGACCCAACAAAACAAAACAAAACTGTTGCCCTAGTTCCCAGCACCATTTATGAGGTTGCCCAGGGAGAGCCAGAGGTGAGACGGATCCCCAGGGAGCCCTGGCAGGAGCCACCGTCAGGAGGGGAGCCTGGCCCAGCCTGGCCTGCGGTGCCGCGTGGGCGGAGGAAAGAATAAGGGCTGGTGGCTCAGAGTGCTAAGTGCTGAGAAGTCAGTGCTTCAGTGGCTCCTCATATGTAAGCAGGTGGCCTTTGTGAAGGGCCTTCACTATGGGCTCCCTGCTGGCTCATTCAGTGAGCCTGGGCCACCCTGGGCCACTAGCCGCTGAGTTCCTTTCCTCCCCGTGTCCTCCCGGGGTGGGAGAGGACTGACACAAAGGAGCCTTTCCACCTCTTCTCAGATTCCCTTCCTGCTACCAGTTCCTCCCAGTGTTTCCTTATCTTGTTTTAGTCGTGAATTAGTCTGATACTGCTTATCTCCAGGAATGTAAACTGCAACTGTCTCAGTTAACTCACAGCTGCATTCAAACGGAAAGCTGTTTGCACGTGAGCTTTGGTGAGCTATTGCTGAGGTTCCCCAGGGGCCAGGGAGAGGACTGTTAATAGTGCTGGGCTCCTTGTGGGAGAACAAGCCTGGATCTGTGCTGTTTTAATGGTGGCAGCTGCTTCCTTGGCCTTTCATATTATGTTCTGTTACCCTCGTTGCCTGTGGGATGAGGGCAGTGATTATAACGCGACTTTTTGTTTTGTTTCTTTGCTTCACAGCTGTCCTAGGGTGGCCCAGACAGGAGCTATACTAGTTCCTCTCTTAATATTCACTGACTTATCTATATCACTGTGGTTATGGTTACCCTATAGATTAGGGAAGCCTTTCTTTCTTTTACTTAGAATTTGCCCAAAATTAGACTAATTACAGGTGTGATTATCCACCATGTGCCACTCATTTAATGAATATATTCAATAGTTGATCACCAAGTTGTCTATCTTAAAGTTCTATAATTAGTACATTTCATGAATTCTTCCCATTTTAATTCATTTATTTCTTATTTTTTACTTTTTTTGTTAATCCTCACCCGAGGATATTTTTTTCCATTGATTTTTAGAGAGAATAGAAGGGAGGGGGAGAGACACAGAGAGAGAAACATCAATAAGAGAGATACACATTAATTGGTTGCCTCCTGCACGTGCCCCGACCAGGGCCAGAAATCAAGTCTGCAACCACAGAACATGCCCTTGAACAGAATTGAACCCATGACCCTTCAGTTCTCGGGCGACGCTCTAACCCACTGAGCCACACTAGCTGGGGCTCAATTTAATTCATTTCTTAAGTGAAAGGTGATTTTATTCTTGCATATCTCTCCCATATTGTGGAGAACTGAAACAGAATAGCTTTATAATATATTTTATCAGTTGAATAGACCCATCCTATAATCTATATAATAAAGAGGTAATATGCAAATTGACCATCACTCCAACACACAAGATGGCCACCACCATGTGGTCCAAGATGGCCACCACAAGATGGCCAGCAGGGGAGGGCAGTTGGGGGCGACCTGACTGGCAGGGGAGTGGTTAAGGGGTGATCAGGCAGGCAGCCAGGCGAGCGGTTGGGAGCCAGCAGTCCTGGATTGTGAGAAGGATGTCTGACTGCCCACCGGGATTGGGCCTAAACGGGCAGTCAGACATCCCTCGAGGGGTCCCAGATTAGAGAGGGTGCAGGCAGGGCTGAGGGACACACACACACCCTCCCCATGCACAACTTTTGTGCACCAGGCCTCTAGTTACTCAATAATCAATAATGTTCTTTTTAATGCACACAGCAATAGAATAATTACATATACTTACTCTTCCTTGTTTTCAGCATTTTGCTAATCACCATTCTACTTAGTGCATTTTTCCACCTCTCAGATGTAGAGGTCATTCTTCAAGCAGAACGCTTCCTCCCGCTGCAGGACTACCTGAGCTGAATGTTTAGTGCTTGTGATGAGCTGGCACTGACCAAGAATTCGACGGGTTGGGGCTGAGCAGGCAGGTAGATGTGGGGAGTGAATAAGGGGGTGATTTTGTGGAGCTTGGAAGATTGTTTAAACCCCTCATGCACGCTGTACTCAGTTCTAAACAATTATTTGTGGTATTCAATGAAAATCACATGCTGGTACTTGGTGTTGGTTTTATGTGTCTGACACTCATTTTGGCTTCATCAAGGGTGGTTGGTGCCTGGGCCTGAGGATGGTTTTCACTACAGAGTCCAAGGAGAGGGAGGAGCAGGAGTCCAGGAGATGGAGGGGACATGGTCTGTGGGGACCCAGTGAGCTTTCACTTTTAGTATTGCAGTATTTTTTACTTTCCTAGGCATAGCTAATATTTTACAGTAATCACAAAGTATTACTATAAAATCAAAGTATCAATGCATTTCCCTAAAAAAATTATCCAAAATGAAAGACTGAATTTTAACAGCAGCTGTGAAGTGAACACTTGCTATTCTATATCTTTATGCTTCATCGCTACCAGTCATCTAAACACAATACACTGTACCAGGAAACGTGGCTTGGGAACCCAGACACCCTGAGTGACCCCTCACCTCCATGACCACTGACCTCAAGAGGCCTCACAGCTGCTCAGCAGTCTCAGCATGATTTAATTTCATTAAAATTATTTCTGTTCATCAGAAAACATACTTAAAAACTCAGAGGCAAGCTACATACTGGGAAAAGATATTCGCATCATATATAACTGATAAAAAATAGAAGTTAGAATATAGTAAGAATAACATTCAAAAGAAAAAAACAACCTAATAGAGGAATGGAGAAAGACAAGAATGGGCACTTTACAGAAGAGGCTGTATATGAAAGACACTCAGCTTCTTTAGTTACCAGGGAAAGGTGGACCAAGGCCATGATGCTATCCATACCCACCGGAATGGCAACGCTAAACTCACCTAGCATCAGAGGTTGGCTTTTATGTGGGTGGTGGGAATTCTTGTGCTCAGGTGGGTGAGGGAAATAGTTATAACCACTTAAGAAAATGGTTGGGCCCTAGCCGGTTTGGCTCAGTGAATAGAGCATCGGCCTGTGGACTGAAGGGTTCCGAGTTCGATTCCTACCAAGGGCACGTGCCCGGGTTGTGGGCTCGAACCCCTATAGGTGGCATACTGGCGGCAGCCAATCAATGATTCCCTCTCATCATTGGTGTTTCTATCTCTCTCTCCGTATCCCTTCTTCTCTGAAATCAGTAAAAATACATTTTTTAAAAAGGAAATGAAATGGTCGGCAGTGCTTAGTAAAATAGAACACCCATGTGCCCTAGAATTCCAGAAAAACTATACGTTTGCACCACACCCTGTCCAAGAATGCTGTCGCAGAATGTATATCTGTGGAACCTGTGTGTATGTGTGAAAGTGTGTGTGTGTAGGAGAGAGGGAGAGGGAGAAGGAGAGAGAGCAGGAGAGGAGGAAAAGAGTAAATTAGTTGAAGGTCCTTCAGCA
>NW_006291020.1:1535421-1542314 GCF_000327345.1 Myotis davidii
GGAAAAGTTTCCATACATTCATGTTATTTCCGAGAAAAATTAGTCCCCTCAATGTATTCATGTATTCCATAAACAAATAATTCCAATGTTTTATATTGCTGGCATTTTTCTTACCAACACCACTTGGCTGACTTGGCTCATCTGCGTATGTGTGTTGAACAGGAAATTGCCCGGCATCTGCGCCCCGGCACCCTCCGGGCGGTCTTCGGCAAATCCAAGATCCAGAACGCTGTGCACTGCACCGACCTGCCGGAGGACGGGCTGCTGGAGGTGAGTCGGAAACATCTGCTTGTAGCTCAGGTTCACCAATAAGCTCAGCAGTCCTGGTGTGTAAGGACCTCTTAATATTCTTGGGTGATACTGTTACTGGTCACCTGATAACCCCAGGCTGCAGCTTTAAAAGTCCGAGTGGTAGGATGCGGTTTATAACTGGATAGCCTTCAAAGAACTGTTGTTTTTCTGATTGGCATATATTATGGCCTAAAAGTAATTTAAAAAGTGAAAAACTACAGCATTAATTAAATAGTATGAAACCTGTTTTAAAGTCAGGTGAAAATATCACCAGAAGTGGCTAGTCATGGAAATCTATCAGTGAAATCCAGAAGTCTAATATGCAATGTGAGAGCATTGAAAGAAATAGCCACCGTTCGTTGACTCTATCAGGTTCTGCCATCGGAAGTGCTCCGTGTAAATTACGTCTGGGAATCCCACAGCAACTCTAATAAGTTGGTATTATATCTGTTTTATCAGGGAAATGAAATTGAGACTCAGAGGGGTTAAGTAACATCCTCAAATCAAACAGTGCATGTAGAACAGGGCCGTGCTCTGACCTCTCATCTGTTTAACACATTAAGCGCCCAGCCTGTTTGGTCTTCCAGCCAGAAAATATAGTGTCAGTCACCAGTGACTGACTGGGCACTTAACGTGTTAATTAACATAAAATAAAAAACAAAGAATTATAAGAAAACATAAAGAAAAATTGGTCTGGTTTGGGGTTAAGAAAGTCATTTGTTGGCCAAAGCAAAGAAATTTTAAGGAAAGGATTGATATTCTTTTTTATAGTTTAAAAAAATTTTATGTGTCAAAAGGAACTAATGCAATGAAAAGACAAATGCTAAATTAAGGAATATATATATGCCTAAGCGACCAGTCGACTGGTTGCTATGACGTGCACTGACCACTAGGGGGCAGACACACAATGCAGGAGCTGCCCCCTGGTGGGAGCGCCACTCAGCTGACAGACGGGCGCCAGATGCTGGGCTCATGGCTGGCAAGTGCAGCTGCAGCAGTGCGAGCCTCTCCCGCCTCTGCGATAATGCTACCAAGCTAGTGGTGGCAGCAGCAGGCACAGCAGGTCCAGGATGAGCAGGAGCAGCATGGTGCCCAGCCCGGGCTCAGGGCTCCTCCCTGGCTGCCTGCTGCTTCACGCACTACTACATCCCTGCCTGCAGGGATTGGGCCGAAACTGGCAGTCCAACATCCCCTGGGGGTTTCTTGATTACGAGAGGACACAGGCCAGGCTGAGGGACCCCACCGGTGCACGAATTCGTGCACTGGGCCTCTAGTTGTAGTATAAAGGACAGAAAAATGATATCCACAAGACATCTTACTTTAGTATTTTTTGTTTTATGTCAAATCTATCAATCTTTTATTTTATTTCTACCTTTGAAATCATCTGTAGAGAAGCCTTCCCCATTTTGTTTAATTTTCTTGCATTGAAATGCTCAGTGCACCTGGCACCTGTGTGGACACGTGGTGTGAGGGAGAGATCCAGTCAGTGTGATGACGTTGCTCATCAGCGCTTCCTTTCATTGCCATTTCTCGTTGATTGATGCCCATGCACACCTGTGCCTGTTTCTGAACTTTCCATTTTATTCCACTGGTCGGTGCCAGAAAAATACTACTTTACTACTGCGGTTTATTTATCCTTTAAGAAAGTTTTCTTGGTTATTCTCTTAAGCTTATTCCTCCACGTGAACTTCGCACGAGTCTGTCGAGTTCTTTACCCCACGCCACAGGATGCCAAGGGGACCGGGGCTGACATCCGCTGTGTTTGTGATTAGTGTGGGAGTGACGTGTCTGTAGTGGCCAACCTCTCCACCTGCACAGGTGGCTGTCCCTCCTGCCCTCCCTTATGCCAGCAGAGCCTTCGCTTAGTGTGGGCCTGGGGCACAGCCTGTCACCTTTCTTCCCGCCAGCTTTTGTTCTTGTTGCTGTAGAGAATGACTTCATGAGCTCCAGTAAGATTTTCTCCTGTAATCCAGGGTGTAAATTGGCTAAAATCTTATCCAAACTAAAATCTTACCTAACCCTGGTATGAAATGCTGACCATACTCCCAAAATGTAAAAATGGTACAAACATCACCTTTTAATTACCTAAAGGATTAAGTGTTGGTTTTAAATTCCCACCTATTTTATGACTATTCCCTTCACCTTCTGATGGCTCAGGACCTACAGTCTAGGTTTGACTACAGAGTGTTGTTCAGCGAAACTGAAACGTTATTAATCATGAAATTTATGCCCATTAACAAATGCTATCCAAGTATGCCTGTGACTGCTCATGCAGTTTAGACTATTACCGCCTGCAGTTTACAAAGCCATTTACGAAATGATTAAAATCGTTCTAACCTGGCTGCACAGCAGATTTAATTGCAAATATAAAAAACAACACAGCAAGTGGAAGTTGTGCCCTAACAGCCTCCTGTCCTGTGGCTGGTGATTTATAGCTGATGTGACCTCCGCTGAGTCACTTTTTCTTTCCAGGCCTCATTTCTCTTATCAATAGAATGGAACAAAGAACGCTGATACACCGAGGACTGCTCTCTGAGTCAGGGATTAGCTCCTTGCAGATGGCTTGGCTTTAAATGGCCAAGCCTTGTCCAGAACACATGGAGGCCAGAAGAGTTATCTGCTCATAGGCCTTCGGAGTGCGGGTCAGCGTGACACAGACACGCCTCTGACCGGGAACATTGGTACTCACACGTGCTGTTCCTTAGGGAGCATTCTTTAGTTGTAGGTGACCACGACCTTTACTGCCCAGTCCAGGACCTTTTTGAAAGGCAGTTCCCGTCTCAAAGGCATATGCTGGAGCTGTCGGGGGCACAGGGACTATGGGCTCCCCGTTGCTGTGGCCAGAACGGAGCAGTTTACACCTCAGTCTTTCCCGCGTGATGTTTCCTGAGCCACGCTTGTGCCGAATGTCCAGGAAGTATGATTTCAATGTATATTTTGTCCTCATAACAAACCACACAGAGTGTTTGCCTGGCTGACATTGCGCTAGGATTTCAAAGCAACTCGACCCTTCCCCTGTTCACACTGAGCTCACAGTAAGTGACAGAGGGTGAGTTACAGGGAGGAAGGACAGCGGCTGCAGTAGGACACAGGCCAGGGTGTATTTCACTGGGTGTCCCCTGACACTGTCGGTAGTGACTATAAAGACCTTAAGTTTCTGCTTTAAAGAGAGCCTGAATGGGAATGATCTAGTTTAACTAGTAATAAAAGAAATATTAGTTTTCTACCAATGGCAACACTTTGAAGTCTCAATGCCCACTTCCAGTGAGGCTCCAGGAAAATGGATTCCTCAGGGGCTGGTGCCAGTGATGTGGCCACAGGTATTAAAAGCCATGGGTTGTTCCCTACAACTTGTCCCAGAATTCCACTCCTCAGAATTCACCCGAGGAGGAGGGTAGCTGGGCAGCGAGGGGACAGCCGGCCGCACGGTGTCATCACGGAGGAGTTGTGGTGATTACAGCGGAACAGGGTGCGTGGCTGTGGGTCTAGCTGAGAATGGTTCCTGTGTGCTCATAGCTCCTCGCTCCCTCCAACCCAGCAGCATAGCCAACAGTCGGCATAGCTCTACCCCGGCACTTACTCATCTCACTGCACCTGGCTCCCGATCCTGTACATGAAGATCTGAGCAGTGCCTGCCGTCAGATAGCATGGTGTCCAGACAGAGCCACTGCTGAACAAATGCTAGCAATTGATCGTTACAGTGCCTGTCTCCTCATGTGTGTTTCCCACAAGACTGAGCACCCAAAGGGAGGGATCTGTCTTGCTTGAATATGAAAACTCTCCAGTAAATCATTTTTGAAGGGAAAGTGGGGAGGGTTTGGTTAAATAAATTTTGGTTCGTGTACTCGGGCTGAAGTATGTAACCCTTTTTCTTTAATGATGGTAACAGAGACCTCCCTGTAGCAGTGGCCTTGGTTCATGTTAGACTCACCTCGGCCACTTTTAAAATCTGATGCTCAGACCCACCCTTAGAGAGTCCCACTTTTTTCCTTTTGGAATAATTTCAAACTTACAGAAGAGTTGCAAGTACTATACAAAAACTTTTTTGTTTTAATAAGCATTGGGGTTCAGTTGCCAACACAGTGCCCCATAATCTCTGAATACTTTAATGTGTATTTTTTTTATTATTCTAACTCAAGGATATCTTTTCATTGATTTTTAGAGAGAGTGGAAGAGAGAGGGAAAGACAGAGAGAAAATCAATGTAAGAGAAACACATCGATTGGTTGCCTCATGCACGCCCCCAGCAGGGGATGGAGCCTGCAACCTGGCCATGTGCCCCGGTGGCCTCTTGGTGCCTGGCTCTGTGCTCAACTGCTGAGCTATACCAGCCGGGCCAGGTATTTACATTCTTTAAAAACACAGCAGTAGACAGGGTACATGTAGCCCTGCCCTCCCGGAGCTCATCTCCAGGGGTGGTCACCATAGTCATTGTTTTTTGGAATGACGTAAGTATGGCTCTGTTGGAGTGACCAAAGTATGGATCTGTTTATCTTTTTCAACTATTCTGTCACTTGGTTATATCATGTTTGTGGTTATAATATAAAATGTTAAGAAATACATAAAATATTTCATTGTTTATATAGGTGATCAAAACAAATCTGAATTTGGCTGCATAAGTGTTTCTGCATGGGTTCTGGTGCCAGTGTACTGCATTAACCAGAAGCAAACAGGTGCAGTGACTAAGAGATGGGCGGCCTGGGTCTCCTGGCCTCCACACACACCCACACTTGTAACCTATCTCAGTTCTAGTTTCTATCGCGAGGGAAGAGTTGTGATTTTTACTAGTACCTTGTCAAAGAGGAACAACTTGTATAAAGACAAGAGCAGCATTCTCTTAGAGATCTAAAAATAGCTTAGTAAGCCCTGGGCTTGACCCTGAGATAGAAAATGGCAGGAGATAGGCTGGAAGAGTCAGCACAGGCCTTGTACTGACACACTAAGACATCCGGGGAGGATCCCGGTCACCCCGGGAGGATTCTGTTACCCAGGGAGGATCCCGATCACCTCAGGGAAGATTCAGTCACCCCTGTAGCCTGAAAGGAAGTCTCAGCATGGATAGCCAATGTCACGGCGTGACTGCCCACACTGTGACTGCCCACACCGTGACTGCCCACACCGTGACTGCCCACGCCGTGACTGCCCACGCTGTGACTGCCCACGCAATGACTGACACTGTGACTGACACTGTGACTGCCCACTCTGCTGCACAGACGCTGGTGCAGAGGTTACGGGAGCTCCCAGACTCTGGGGAGAATGTGTATTATAAGATGTGAGCGCCACATCACTAATCCCCATTTCAAACGTCAGACACCAGGAGCTGTGAATAACGACAGTGGGGAGGGTCTGAAACAGCCTTGGAGAGGGGGCTGATCACAGGATGGACCTTCTGGGTGATGCTTAGGATGCGGGGGATTTGGGCAATGAGGTGCATCGTGATGCTGTTGTTTCTGAGCTGGATGACACGGGCGAGGGTCTGCAGGTGGGCGCGCTGAGGGAGGACCATTGACCTCAGCCAGGGAGGGGAGCGATAAGTCAGGGGAGAGGCGGCAGGAGGGGCCGCAGCAGCCTTCCCAGGAGGCCGGGGGGACAGGGAAGAGCTGTGGCCAGTGCAGACGTGTTAACTTCAGAGTTTCAGTATTTGTCAAGGACTTAAATAAATATTGAATAATTGAATGAAGATGATTAAGAATCATGAAGGAACCCAAAGGCACAAACTAGAAAGACGTTAACACTGACTCATCCCAGAACTATATAATCTACATTTCATAAGCTGATATTATAACCAAGTGTGACCTTCTAGCAATCGACAGAAATGTGTAACTAAAATAGTAACCCCTCTGAGTTAAATATTATTTAAAACAAATAAATAAGCATGCTCATGAGAGCTCGTTTCCCATCATCGCGGAGTTTCTGAAGGAACTCCCAGGCGCTGTGCCTCCTCACCTGGCACATCCGATAAAGCTCCAGCCACCACCTCCTGGGCGACGGTCCCCTCCTCTCCCTGGCGCTGGAAAAGGGAGGCGTTGGCCTTTGCACTCTGCACTCCAACCTGGACTCTTGCCTTTGGTTGCACACTGCCTCACCTTCCAGCCCATGACTAAGCATGAGCTGCATTGATAAGTAACTCTTGGCGACTAAAAGTCCTTCCAGAGGGGACAGAAGTCAGCTTCAATGGCCTGATCAAATCCATCCTCCTTCCCGTTCATAAAGCATTGCTGCTACTCCTTGGTTCTAGAGTAAAGGTTGCTAAACCCACTACTGTTCTTTGCCCATTAGACAGTGATGGACATTCCAGCCTTAACAAGAGAAAACAGGGGTAGTCTGATAGACGGAAAATGCCAGAATCGGTGTGTTCAGAACAAATGTATAGAGAAGGTTTGCAGGTGAGGTAAAGCTTTTAGTGAAACTTAAAAGGCCTTCAGGCCTCAGGTGTCAAATACCAGCACTACCACAGAGCGCAAGCAGTGTTCTGTGAGATAATTGTGAATAACCGTGATTAACCGTGACTGTCTCCTGTTCCTCTTTAACCCGAACATCCCTTTAGCCATAAAGGTAGCGCCTACATCTTGCCAGTGTCTTATTTTTAATATATCCCAATAT
>NW_006291020.1:1545624-1546183 GCF_000327345.1 Myotis davidii
AAACCAGAAGCAAACAGGTGCAGTGACTAAGAGATGGGCGGCCTGGGTCTCCTGGCCTCCACACACACCCACACTTGTAACCTATCTCAGTTCTAGTTTCTATCGCGAGGGAAGAGTTGTGATTTTTACTAGTACCTTGTCAAAGAGGAACAACTTGTATAAAGACAAGAGCAGCATTCTCTTAGAGATCTAAAAATAGCTTAGTAAGCCCTGGGCTTGACCCTGAGATAGAAAATGGCAGGAGATAGGCTGGAAGAGTCAGCACAGGCCTTGTACTGACACACTAAGACATCCGGGGAGGATCCCGGTCACCCCGGGAGGATTCTGTTACCCAGGGAGGATCCCGATCACCTCAGGGAAGATTCAGTCACCCCTGTAGCCTGAAAGGAAGTCTCAGCATGGATAGCCAATGTCACGGGGTGACTGCCCACGCTGTGACTACCCACGCCGTGACTGCACACGCCGTGACTACCCGCACCGTGACTGCCCGCACCGTGACTGCCCACACCGTGACTGCCCACACCGTGACTGCCCGCGCCGTGACTGCCCACGCCGTGAC
>NW_006291020.1:1546313-1556867 GCF_000327345.1 Myotis davidii
GCAGCGGGGGGACAGGGAAGAGCTGTGGCCAGTGCAGACGTGTTAACTTCAGAGTTTCAGTATTTGTCAAGGACTTAAATAAATATTGAATAATTGAATGAAGATGATTAAGAATCATGAAGGAACCCAAAGGCACAAACTAGAAAGACGTTAACACTAATTAATCCCAGAACTATATAATCTACATTTCATAAGCTGATATTATAACCAAGTGTGACCTTCTAGCAATCGACAGAAATGTGTAACTAAAATAGTAACCCCTCTGAGTTAAATATTATTTAAAACAAATAAATAAGCATGCTCATGAGAGCTCGTTTCCCATCATCGCGGAGTTTCTGAAGGAACTCCCAGGCGCTGTGCCTCCTCACCTGGCACATCCGATAAAGCTCCAGCCACCACCTCCTGGGCGACGGTCCCCTCCTCTCCCTGGCGCTGGAAAAGGGAGGCGTTGGCCTTTGCACTCTGCACTCCAACCTGGACTCTTGCCTTTGGTTGCACACTGCCTCACCTTCCAGCCCATGACTAAGCATGAGCTGCATTGATAAGTAACTCTTGGCGACTAAAAGTCCTTCCAGAGGGGACAGAAGTCAGCTTCAATGGCCTGATCAAATCCATCCTCCTTCCCGTTCATAAAGCATTGCTGCTACTCCTTGGTTCTAGAGTAAAGGTTGCTAAACCCACTACTGTTCTTTGCCCATTAGACAGTGATGGACATTCCAGCCTTAACAAGAGAAAACAGGGGTAGTCTGATAGACGGAAAATGCCAGAATCGGTGTGTTCAGAACAAATGTATAGAGAAGGTTTGCAGGTGAGGTAAAGCTTTTAGTGAAACTTAAAAGGCCTTCAGGCCTCAGGTGTCAAATACCAGCACTACCACAGAGCGCAAGCAGTGTTCTGTGAGATAATTGTGAATAACCGTGATTAACCGTGACTGTCTCCTGTTCCTCTTTAACCCGAACATCCCTTTAGCCATAAAGGTAGCGCCTACATCTTGCCAGTGTCTTAGGCAGCAAAGGCCACACATTCTTTCCTTGATGCAAGTACAAGTGAAATCCAAAGTACTGTAGGCACTATTTTTAAATCTTATATTGGACACGTGTTTACTTCAAGTTAGGAACTTGATACAGTGTGTGGCTAAGTTTAAAAGATAACTATGCTATGAAATTGGATTGCATTAATTCCTTCATGTCATTTGCTTATTAATTTTATATTTTTCTGTATGTGTATGGGGTCAATATTGGCTAACTTTAGGGGTATTTACCATGTGCCAGGCAATGTTCTACAGGGGTTACATACATTAACATATGTGATTTCAGGGCAGTAAATATCATTATCCTATTTCTGGGTCAGTAACTGAGGCATGGAGGGTCAAGTAACTTTTCCAGAATCACACAACAGAGAGGAGCCCAGACCATCCACAACCCCCTCTCCCTACCTCCCCACTCCCAGGTCACACAGCAGAGAGGAGCCCGACCATCCACGATCCACTCTCTCTACCCCCTCCTCCCAGGGTTATAATCTGAACTCTGGTGAGGCTACTTCTCCGGGGCCCTGGGGCAGTGCTGAGTGAGAGCAGGACAGTTCAGCTTGGGGTGCAGGGGCAGTGGGGTGGGGGGGGCGGGGGCGGTGGCACATGCTACCGAATGTTGAGCCAGAATAGGTAGCCTCCCTCAGAAATAGTTAGGATGTGTGGGTGTTTCCTTATATTTTATCCTCACTGGCTTCCATTTTTATTCATGAACTTGCCCCCCTCAGTTTTAGATGAAAAATATAAAATTGTTTATTCCTCAGAACTCTCTCAACTAGCAGGCTCTGCCCCGTCAGCAGGGCAATGGTGAGGTCACGTGATTATTGATAAGCACGTTGGTTTTGCTGACTTTGTACTGACTGCCTCTGTATCCATGCAGCCCAAGTCCACGCGGCGTGCAGATTTCTGTCTCATGGTGGGGACGTAGGCTGGGAGGTCTGCCTTGGAAAATGATGGCTGATTTCTTTGAAAAGCCGCAGATGTTCCTTTATTTGAGGCTGCGTGCAGCATCGGTACTTTTCTCCGGAACTGTTAGATACTGTGTGTCTCACATGGTACTCCCTCTCCCCGAGGCTCGACCACTCCCAAACCTCATCGCATAGCTCAGGACACTTCTCGGGTGCACTGTGTGCCCACAGCCAAAGGGCTTTAAAACCCTTTTCCTACATAAGTCAAGTTCTGTTCTTAAATTCCCATCGACATACAGGACGGCCTCGGTCTCTGTGTGAGCACGGTCTTGTCCGGTAGTTCAGTCTTTCACCGCCCGTCACTCCATGTTGCTCGCTCGTCCATCCGTGCTGTCTCGGTTCCCGTGATGACTTGAGGTGGCTTGAGTGCGAATGGGGGCTGGAATGGAAGAGGGCGTGTCATCTCTCAGTCGGGGGTGGGTACCGTTCTTCCATGGAAGCATCTGTTCCCTGCCTCCCCCACCCTCACCTACTGTGCTGCTCTAACTGCCCGTAGGACAGGGAGTGAACCTGACACGAGAGAAGAGTTCCAGCGTGAGTAAAGCCAGTGTGAGGCTTGTCCAGCTCCCTGACCCGCCCACCACTGAGAGGCCGCACGCGCCAGGCGTACGGTCTGCTGTGTGAGGGGTGAGCCTCAGTGATCACTGCGGGCCCCTTGGCACATGCTGCATTATACCAGCCACGTCATCCGCTCCGTCAATGAGTAACCACTGCAGGTTTAAGGTGGCAAAATAGTGCCTTTGCTTGGACATCATTGAACATAAGTTTCTGTGCAAAGTTCTCGCTTTGCCTGGTACACATTAACTTTCCGTTCCGGTGCAGTCAGCACCCGAGAGCTCGGATCCGCTGCTTAGTCGTAGGACAAGAAGGACAAGAACGTAAAGCATCATGCAGGGGCGCCCAGGGCGGCCGGGGGCCCTCCAGGGCATCGCAGTGTGCGCTTTCAGAGCCTGACAAAGAGGCCGTTGTTCCCTGATAATAGACACCCGTAGTGACACTGATATCTTGGGCCCAATTTTTTTTAGGATAAAATATATGTGTCTCCTGTGTTAGTAGCCTTTGCTGAGAGTTATCCACTGCCGACCTCTGCTTATTGCTGGCATTGCAGCACCTTCTCACCTGGGGGATAGTGTCTGTGGATTCTCTTCGCTCTAGCTCTCCTACCATCCTTAACGTTGGTCCTTCTCAGTTCAAGATCACGTGCAGGTGTCGAAGGCCTGTTTGTGCCATTCACTGTTCCAGACACCAGGGGGAACTCACAGGATGTGATGTTCTCTAGGAAGGGCTGTAAACTAAATAGATCTTTCATATCAGGACAAAAGTGCTGGGAGGTTGAGCCTCCACTGGTTCCCTACTTCCCAGCGCAGAGTGGAGTCAGGGAGGCCCCTGGAAGGTACCGGCTCTGCCTAAGTAAGGGTGGGAATGGCATTCCAGGCCGAGGAAACCGTGTGTGTGCTGAGGAACCACATGCTATTTGATATACAGTGGGGCCTTGACTTACGAGTTTAATTCGTTCTGTGACGGAGCTCGTAACTCAAATTACTCGTATGTCAAATCAGTTTTCACCATTACAAGGACACGTGATGCTGGGCTGATGTGGCGTTCGCTGTGACGTTCGCTGTGCAACCTAGCGGTGGGGTATCTGAAGCTGGCTCGTAACCCGAATTTTAGCTCTCAACTCAAAGCAAAAAATCGGCCGAGAGATGGCTCGTATCTCGAAAAACTCGTTCGTTGGGACACTCGTAAGTCAAGGCCCCACTGTATTAGAATTTAAACTGATATTGGAGAATGGCAGGTGAGCTTGGAAGAGTAGGCCAGGATCATGTGAAGTGACTGTTTTATACCATATCTAGGAGCTTGTAATTTATTCGTGGACTAACTGCCCAAGACTCTTGAAAACTGTTATGAACACATTCACTTCCTTGGGAAAAAACATCCAAAGCTTTTATTAGATCTCAAAGTGTTCTACTACCCAAACATTGTTCAGAATACTTGCATTTTTAAGTGAATGACCATACTGTTTGTTAATTGGAATGAAGTAAAGTATTTCCATATCCCTATTTCACATCATAAGAAATTCAATATACAGACCTGTCAGTTCAAAGATTAAAGCTGCCAGGAAAACTCCATGTACACCAGGTTCTCAAATAATATTATTTTATTCATTGTCGTTTCCTTATAACGTTGATGGGATGCCTAGGAACTTAACTCGTTTGTATCCATTAGCCTGTGGCACAATTAGCTTCATTTTGCTTCAAGTAGCAGAACCTATTGACATGTTAAGTGAGGATTTACTGTGTAGCCAAAACCAAACCTTAAATTCATTCACTGAACAAACATACTCAGGCACTGCGGAGAAGGTCCAGCTTTCTTCACCAAGAGTGTCAGATTCCGTAGCGGTCATTCGTGAATGGCCTGCGACGCTGGGGGGCGCTGAGGACAGTGGTGACCCAGAGCCTAGGTTTAAAGAGGAAAGCAGACAGTCACCAGGTCATCACAGTGGCCAGTTCCAGCCGCCGCCAGGCTGTGTAGTGAGATAGGGTGAGGTGCACTAGGAAGGGCTGTCAACTAAATAGACCCCAGAAGGGGTCAGGGAGGTGTTCTGGAGGGAATGACATTGGAACTGAGACCTGAAGCAATTAGTTCTGTGTCAGCTGGGGAAGGAGGAGAGGCCCCAGACCACAGCGCTGGCGCAGGAGCGCAGTGGGGGGACCCTGGGAGGCCGAGGCTGGGCAGTTTCCCTCTGCTGACGAATATGGGTGTTGCCCTGGGCACTGACATGGTCAGGAACGTACTTTCTGAGAGAGCCTCCTGGTTGCTGTGTACAAAGTGGAGAGTGGACTGAAGGGGACACGTTGGGAAGGGGTAACCAGACCATGTCTGCGTGTAAAGCTGAAAGGGCATCGGTGCGATGCGCTGGGTTTGGTGTGTGGCTGGTTATAAATCCGCTGTTTCTCGCAGCTCAGGCTTCCCCACAGTGAGCCCAGGCTGGATGCCCTGAGACGGGCCACCCTAGCCTTTCTCCCGTGCCCTCCGTGACCCACACAGAATTAGCGTGTGCTGTGCACCGCGCGCAGCGGCAGCGGTTTCGCGGTCCTGCTCTGCCTCCCTGTCTGCACCAGCGCTTCGTGCTGCTAGGCTTTGAGGGACTCAGATTCCTATTTAACCCTTTATCCCCAGAGGAGAGTGGCTGCCTGGCCCTGGGGTGCTGTGTGGAGTCTAGCCTCCTGCCCTGAGGTGCTGGGTTCTCGGGGCGCCCTCCCTCTTTCTGGCCTGGGCGTCGGCTGACTGGCGGCTGTTATCGCTGTCAGGGGTGCGGGCGCTTCCTTTGGCTGTGAGCAGAGGTGTAGCCTATTCTTTCTCGAAGACATCAAACTGAGAACTTCTGAGACATGGCGCCCGGGGAAACCTGGCTTCTTTGATTCTGACTCAGCTGAAAGGTTGCAAGAGCAGCACTCCTGTTCCCAGCAGTGCAAAGTCCATGAGCTGACGGAAGTGGCGACTAGAAAGAGAAATGAGCTGAGCTTTTCATAACTTCTGCTTGATTTGAACTTGAGTTCAAAGGTAAATCAAAAGTTTAAAGTTGCATTTGCGTGTGACTGTGTCCTGCAGGCTTCCCTCAGCCTTAACGAAACCCTAGAGCAGGAGGTGGGTCCCAGAGCTCACCCCACCCTCTCTACCCTCAGCTTCAGACTCACTTTCCCCGCTTACAGAATAGAAATAACGACATTTCAGTCCTGGCTGGTTTGGCTCAGTGGATAGAGCATCGGCTGCAGACTGAAAAGTCCCAGGTTAAATTCTGGTCAAGGGCACGTACCTGGGTTGCAGGCTTCCCCGGCCCCGGCCCTGGTTGGGGGATGCAGGTGGCAACCCATCAATGTGTCTCTCTCCCATTGGTGTTTCTCTCAGTCTCTGCCTCTCCCTTCCATTCTCTCTAAAAATCAGTGGAAAAAATATCCTCAGTGAGGATTAGAAAAAGATGAAAGAAAGAAAGAAAGAGAGAGAGAGAGAGAGAAGGAAAGAAGGAAAGAAGGACGGAAGGAAGGATGGAAGGAAGGAAGGAAGGAAGGGAAGGAAAGGAAGGGAGGAAGGGAGGGAGGGAGGGAGGGAGGAAAGCATTTCACACTAAGCACTGGATGAGACGACCTGTATAAAGGACTAAATCAGCAGAGCTCAGGATGGAAAACAGACCCTCGAGGGATTTCAGTAAGAAAGGGGTTTCCTACAGGGGAGACCAGAGAAGGGCAGGGGTGCCACAGGGACCCTGATCTCACGCCAATCACTGTCCTTTGATCCAGGTTCAGGCTGCTGTCTTGGTGCCACTGCAGCCACAAGTGCTGACTCACCTGTCTCTCACAGCCACAAACCTGAAGATGAGTCAGGGAAGGCTGAGTCCAGCCACTGCAAGCACAGGCCTCCGCCTCGCTGGCCAGCAGACACAGCCCAAGAGGATGGCCTTGTCTTGCCTCTCTCTTCCAATTTCACATGAAGCCATCTATTGGTGGAGCCTGATTTGTAGCAAGACCCTTAGCTGCCAGGGAGTTTGGGAAATATAGTTTGTAGCTTTCCAGCTACCAAACAGAAGGTGTATAGAATGGAAATTGAGATGTTGGTTGTGCTGCCGTTGGTATATTAGTAGCAGGAGGATGGGTATCACTTAAGGTCAACACTTAATTTACTATGTAACCTTTCATTTACCTTAGAGGTTGACTTGCTTCTAAGGGAATGCACTAGGGTGCAATTAAATATAAATCCTTATGTTGTGAACCGCTAGTTTATAAGGTCCCTTTTCTCCCCACCAAGAGGAAGTAGATTAGGGAGCCAAGTTCTGTGTATGGTCTGATGCAGTCAGTGAAGTTCCCTGTTTACTGATGGATGTGCTTTGGAGCATTGAGGTGTGAATAGCTACTTGGTCTTATTTGCTAATACTTGGTTGGGGAAGTTTGCATCTATTTCCATGAGAGACATTGTTGTGTAGTTTCCTGTCATGTCCATCAGGTTTGAAAATTAGAATAAGGCTGGCCTCATTGAATGAACTTCTGTCTTCCGAAGGAGATTGTAGAGAATTGGTATCATTTCTTAAATGTTTGGTAGAATTCACCAGTTTTGGCAGAATTCACTCATCAGAGCCTAGTGTTTTCTGTTTTGGAGTTTATTGGTTATTGATTCAATTTTGTTAATAGATATAGGCCCGTTCAAGATAGTCTCTTTCTTTTGCAGGTGTCTTTAAAGGAATCAGTCCATTTCTTCTAGGTCAGTGGTTGGCAAACTGCAGCTCGCGAGCCACATGCGGCTCTTTGGTCCCTTGAGTGTGGCTCTTCCACAAAATACCACGTGCGGGCGTGCACGTACAGTGCGATTGAAACTTCGTGGCCCATGCACAGAAGTCGGTATGTTGTGGAAGAGCCGCACTCAAGGGGCCAAAGAGTCGCATGTGACTCGCAAACCGCTGTTTGCCGAGCCACAGTTTGCCGACCACTGATCTAGGTTGTCAGAATTGTGGGCATAGAGTTTTCATAACATTCTTTTATTATCCTTTGATTTCCATGGTATCTGTAGTGATGTCCCCCCCTTTCATTTCTGATATTAGTAATTTTTGTTTTGTCTCTTTATTTCTTAGTTGACCTGGCTAGAGGCGCCCCAGTTTTATGGATCTTTTCCAAGAACCAACTTTTAGTGATTTTTCTCTGTTGATTTCCTGTTTTAAATTTTATTGATTTCTTCTTTAGTTTTTATTATTTCTTTTCTTCTGTTTAATTTGGATTTAATTTGTTCATCTTTTCTGGTTTTCTAAGGTAGAAGCTTAGATTAACATCTTGCTCTATTTAAGCCTCCTGGGCAAATGCAAGTCTGAGTCCTCACATCCCGAAATTCCTCGTTGTTATTGCCACAGATGCACACTGAGCTCCTTCTATTTCCTGGGGATCCGAAGCTGTAAGGAACAAGGGCATATATATGAAGCAATATTTTGTGAGACTAGTTATATCATGTTCTTAATTCTTAACATATATTCCCATAATTTATATCCCCCTATAAATACATATAGAGATCAGAAAAGAGAAGTGAGAGGCCGCAACAATTAGGAAAAATCTTATATGGAGACTTAACTAGGCATGAAATGAAGGTAAGGAAAGTTGAGCACTATGCAAAGAGAGAGGATTTTGAATAAAGACATGGGAGAGACTGCACCTGCTGGCCAGAGTGAACGGGTCTGTGTAGTAGGAACAGGTGTGGAAGATGAGCTTGAGTAAGCAGGTAGGTGCCAGAAGATAGAGAAGCCTTCATTTGGGGCTTGGAGTTCAGAATCAGGAACAGAATAGTTATTCCGCATGGATACCCAATGCAGGTTTGTAAAATCTGCCCCAGTCTTTTTAGGTGGGTGGTTGCTCTGTTCCGTGGCGCCATAAGCACAGAACTGGGCTCTCCAGGGAGCATGAGGTTACAAAATGTGGAGCCTTTGTGGGAGGAACACTTCTCCAATATCTCATTTATCAACAAAAGCGCTAGCTGGCTGCCGACAGCTGGGAGTACAGTAGAAATCCTGGAACTGATTTCAGCAGGGAAATGACGGTTTTCACAAAATAGGTTTGTGGCATTTTCTGGACAGAAAGCGCTCTGGAATTGGCGCTCCCTCTGCCCGCCTGGAGCCCAGCGGCTCCGTCCTTGCTGTGCTTTGATCTTAGACACACCACCAAGGACAGTCCATCGTGGGACTAATGAAGTATGAGCTACTGATAAGAATTAAATGAAAACAAAGATGTTCTGTATGAGTCACTCAGTGGCCACATCTGAGTGCCGAGCTGCTGGACCGTCTCCACACTAAATCCCCAGCGATATTTAATGGCGTAGTAATGGGAACCAGGTAAGAGGTCATGGAAATTAGCTTCATTTCATAACGGCTGTACCACAAACATCACTGGGCATTCCACCAGCATCATTTCTGGTCAACGATATTTTAAATTATACCAAGGTTAAGAGAGGTTCATTTGTACCCATGATTTCCTTGTGTCATCAAAAAAGAGGGATACAGTTTTTAAAAGAAAGATGTAAATAATGTGTTTATAAGCTAAAGGAAATGAAGCAAATAATATGTTTTCTATTCAAAGGGACACGTAGAGATTTTTGCTAGTTCTTTGGTAATGATAGCAAAGCACATGATGACTGTGTCCTAGCTGGGGATTTTATGACTAATTCCATTCCCGTGAGATGAATACATATTATTTTTCTTCTTCCAAGCACAAGCTGTTTCAGCCATTCAGTAGCTGTCACTTTGCTTTAGGGAGCACTTTTTTTCCCCATTATAGTCAAAGGTTAGATTCAGGTTCCCTAACTTAAAACATGATGCTGTACATTTAAATCCATAGCTCTAGACAAAACCAATAGGGAATAACCTATGCAAGTAGAGATCAATGTTTCTAACTTATTATTTTGAGTGTAAACTTCCAAATTAGAAGCGTGGTTGAGTTTTACAGTGTTGCTGAAGGGCTCACAAATTCCTTCCACTGCCAACTAAACCAGCGTTCTCAACCTGTGGGTCGAGAACAATGAAAATACATCCTGCAGATCAGATATTTACATTATGATTCATAACAGTAGCAAAATTATAGTTATGAAGTAGCAACGAAAATAATTTTATGGTTGGGGGTCACCACAACATGAGGAACTGTATTAAAGGGCCGCGGCATTAGGAAGGTTGAGAACCACTGCAAAACCACAGGTAGAGAAGTAGTAGGTTAGTTAAGATTATTAAGCAGCGTGGACTAGTAGTTCCCCTGGTATTTGTGAATGTAGAAGCCCTCAGGGCTGATGTACTTACTTAATCTCAGCCTTAGAGTCCATAAGCCCGTGGTTCACCCTTAGCACTACATTTTCAACCAAAGGTTAGGTTTCTATATGAGCTGAAGGACTTCCTTTTTTTTTTTTTTTTACATGCAATAAACATTAATATTTTAGGAAAAAATATTTTAAATATAATAATATTACCAAAACTGTATTAACATAGTATAATATCATAAAAGTTGTAGGAAATATTAAAAATCTACAAATAACAGGATTACTTATATGCTAAAATATTTTTTTCCCCTCTGGCTCTATTTTTGTTCATCAGTGTATGATGTTCATTATATTCCACAAAAGAGTGAGATCATGTGAAATGTATCTTTCTCTGACTGGCTTCTTTAGGTTAGCATAAACAGATATATGACAGTTTTTTAATCCACTCACCTGCTGATGGGCACTTAGGCTGTTTCCAAATCTTAACTATTGTAAACTGTGCTGCAAAGAACAGTGTCTTTGTAATATAGCTTGATATCTGGTATTGTAATCCCTCAAACTTTGTTCTTCTTTCTCAGGATTGGTTATTCGGGGTCTTGTTTTTATTCCATATGAATTTTTGGAGAGTTTGCTCTAGGTCTGTGAAATATTCTGTTAGTATCATAATGGGGAGTGCATTGAATCTATAGATTGCTGTATGTAGTATGGACATTTTTTTAAAATACATTTTACTGATTTTTTACAGAGAGGAAGGGAGAGAGATAGAGAGTTAGAACAATCGATGAG
>NW_006291020.1:1556972-1580210 GCF_000327345.1 Myotis davidii
GTGTCTAACAGGAATGATGAAAGTGGGCATCCCTGTCTTGTTCCTGTTCTTAAGGGAAATGGTTTTAGTTTTGCCCATTGAGTATGATGTTGGCTGTAGGTTTATCATATATGGCGTTGGTCGTGTTGAGATATGCTTCCTCTATTCCCACTTTGCTGAGAGTTTTTATCAAAAATGGGTGTTGTGGAAGGTTGGGGGGGAGGGGGGAGGAAGGAGACATATGTACCACTCTTTGTAATATTTTAAGCAATAAAACAAAATTTTTAAAAAAGTAGGTGTTGTATTTTATTGAATGCTTTTTCTGCATCTATTGATTATGTATTATGTGATTTTTGCCATTCAGTTTGTTTATGTGATGTATCACGTTTATTGATTTGCATATATTGTACCAGCCTTGCTTCCCTGGAATAAACCCACATGATCATGGTGTATGATCTTTTTATTATATTGCTAGGTATGATTTGCTAATATTTTGTTGAGGATTTTAGAATCTGTGTTCATCAGGGATATTGGCCTGTACTTCTCTTTCTTTGTAGTGTCTTTATCTGGTTTTGGAATTAAGATAATGCTGGCCTCATAAAGAGAGTTTGGAAGTGTTCCTTCCTCTTGGATTTTCTGAAATAGTTTGAGGAGTATATGAGTTAGTTCTTCTTTGAATGTTTGGTAAAACTCCCCTGTGAAGCCGATTGGACCTGGGCTATTGTTTGCTTGGAGTTTTTTGATTACTGCTTCTGTATAATAAATTGTTATTGGCCTATTCAGGTTTTTTTATTCTTCCTGATTCAGTTTTGGGAGATTGTATTTTTCTAGAAATTTGTCTGTTTCATCCACACTGTCCAGCTTGTTGACATATAGTTGTTCATAGTATTTTCTTACTATCCCTTGTATTCCTGTGGTGTCAGTGATTACTCCTTCATGTTCGTTTCTGATTTTATTTATTTGGGTCCTCTCTCTTTGTTTGTTGATGAGTCTGGCTAATGTTTTATCAATTTTGTTTATCCTTTAAACAGCTCTTGGTTTCATTGTTTTTTATATTCTTTTTTCTTTTTTTTTAGTTTCTATGTTATTTATTTCTGCTCTAATCTTTAGTATATCTTTCTTTCTACTTTGGGCTTTTCTTGTTCTCTTTCTAGTTCTTTAAGTTGTAGTGTTAAATAGTTTACTGCTGATTTTTCTTTTTTTTTTTTTTTTTTTGAGGTAGGCCTGTTGTGCTATGAACTTCCCTCTCAGGACTGCTTTTGTTGTGTCCCAGAGGTTTGGGGTTGTTGTGTGTTCATTTTCAGTTGTTTCCAGGAAGTTTTCGATTTCTTTCTTGATCTCATTGGTAACCCATTCATCCTATATAATAAAAACCTAATATGCAAATTGACCCAACGGCAGAACAACTGGCAGAATGGCCGGTTACTATGACATGCACTGACCACCAGGGGGCAGATGCTCAATGCAGGAGCTGCCCACAGGCCCCAGGCCAACCAAGGCAGGTGCAAGTGGGAGGCCCCTGATGGCCCTACTGATCGCAGCACAGAGGGAGGCGACCGGCAGCAGCGGCGGGAGACAGTACCAGACAGCGGTCAGTGCCAGGCCAGCCAAAGCAGGTGCGAGCAGGGTGCCCAATCACCCCGCCAGTCACCCCACAGATCAGCCCTGATTGCCAGCCAGGACTAGGGACCCTAACCATGCATGGATTTCATGCACCAGGCCTCTAGTTGTTTAATAACATGCACTTTAGCCTCCACGTGTTTGAATGCTTTGGGGTGTTTGTACTGTAGTTGATTCCTATTTTCTTTCCACTCTGATCTGAGAAGATGCTTGATATGATTTCAGTCTTCTTGAACTTGTAGAGACTTGTTTTGTGTCCTAACATGTGGTCTGTCTTTGTGAATGATCCATGTGCCCTTGAGAAGAATGTATCTTCTGCTGCATTTGGGTGAAATGTTCTATAAATGTCAATTAAATCCATCTGATCTAGTGTGTCCTTTAGAGTCTCTGTTTCCTTGTTAAGTTTTTGTCTGGAAGATCTATTCAGTGAAGTCAGAGGGGTGTTAAAGTCCCCCACTATGACTGTATTGTTGTTGGTCTCTGTTAAAATCCAGTAGAAGTTTTTTTTATATATTTAGGTGCTCCTATATTGGGTGCATATATGTTTACCAGGGTTATATTCTCTTATTGGATTGATCCCTTTAGTATTATGTAGTGACCTTTGTTGTCTCTTGTGATGGCCTTCTTTTAAAGTCTATATTGTCAGAAATGAGTATTGCTACTCCAGCTTTTTTTTCTTTTCCATTTGCATGGAAAATTGTTTTCCCTCCCTTCACTCTCATCCTGTGTGTGTCTTTTGTTTTGAGGTGGGTCTCTTGTAGACAGCAGATAGTTGGGTCATGTTTTTTTCATATCCATTCAGCTACCTACACCTTTTGATTGGAGCATTGAATCCATTTACATTTAGGGTTATTATTGATAAGTACTTATTTATTGCCATCTTAATTCTGTATGGCTAGGTTTCTCTCTTTGTTTCTTTCTTGTAATGCTGGCTTGGTGGTTATGTACTCCTTTAGCATTTTTTTTTTTTTTTTTTTTGTGACTTTTTCCTTTACCAGGTTAGGGAATTTTTCTGCCATTATTTCTTCAAACACGTTCTCTATTCCTTTCTCCCTTTCTGCCTCTTCTGGCACACCTGCTATTCTAAATTGTTATGTTTCACATTGTCTCACAGCTCCCTTTAACTGTCCTCCTGTTTTTTTAATTGTTTTTTCTTTTTGGTTCTCTGACTGAGTTATATTTTTCAACTCTGTCTTCTAATTCACTGATTTGATCCTCAGCTTCCCCTAATCTGCTGTGTATTCCCTCCAATGTGTTCTTTATTTGTGTTATGTCGTTCCTTATTCTTTTTTCATAGTTACTATATCTTTTTTCATTCTGTTGAGCATTTTTATCATCATTACTCTGAACTCTGATTCAGATAAATTTCTTATCTCTGCTTCATTTATCTCTTCTTCTGGAGAATTCTCTAGCTCTTTCATTTTGGGGTTGTTTCTTTGTCTCCTCATTTTGGCTTTCTGTTCGGGTTTGTGACTATGTATTAGGTAGATCCTTTATGCCGCTCAATCAGGACAGTGTTAAAGGCTGTTTCTGACTAATTAGATCAGGCAAAGACTCAAAGCCTTCAGAGACTGCCTCTGCTTTGAATTGCCCTTCAGGAAATTGTCCTCAGGTGTGGTGAGAGGTTTTTTGCATTTCTTTCTCAACAGGGTAGGGCAGTTGCTTCTGCCTGGAGGCTAATTGTTATTTTTAATCTCTTAAGTGGCCTGAGGGTAAGGTGTTTTCCAATAGGGTGTGTTGACTGTCTTCCCCCCAGGCAAGGCAAATGTCTATGTGAGAATGATGTCCTCCAGTGTGTGAGGGAATGACTCAGCCCAGGAAACTTGGGGTGTTTGCTTTCTGAGTTCTATCCCCTGAGTCCCCAGTCCTGGGTTCTGCTCTCACAGCTCCAGTCCACTTCAACCTCCCTCTGCTGGAGCACAAGGTAGTTGGCTCCACAGAGAAGTTTTTGCCTTGGCCCTTTAAGGGGGTGCCTGAATTTTCAGCTGTTACTCTCTGGCAGACAGCACCCCTGCTGCTGTTCACACCCAGATGTTATTTGGGTACCCTCCTCAGTTTTGGTGTTCTCTCCTGGGCAGCCCACCTTGGGGATTAGATCCCAGAGTTCTCCATGGCAACCCCCCACAGCTGAGATATCTCTCTAGGACTTCAGTTGCTGTCTGTGGGTGCCAGCCAACCCTTTCATGCCTCCTCCCCTCCTACCTGTCTCTATGTGGTCTCCACTTTTGGTCCTCGGGTGTCAGGGTCTCTCCTGTGAGTTTTCCATTGATTATTCAGGAAGTTTTTCTGTATTTTAGTTGTAATACCAGTTTGTTCCTGGGAGCATGTCCATGCAGCACCCACTTACTCTGCCACCATTTTTAATCTATAGCATTTAATCCATTTTTTCAAAATATGTTTTATTGATTTCAGAGAGGAGGGGAGAGGGAGAGAGGGATAGAAACATCAATGATGAGAGAGAATCATTGGTTGGCTGCCTCCTGCACACCTTACACTGGGGATTGATCCCGCAACCTGGGCATGTGCCCTGATTAGGAGTCAGACTGTGACCTCCTGGTTCATAGGTCGATTTTCAACCACTGAACCACACCGGCCGGGCTCCATTTTTAAAGGAAGTGAAAAAGGTTACATTAAAATTGTAGGTTTTTATGGCTTGGTTTTGCTCCAATCTCATAATGTCCCATAATTTAAATTAAAGTTTCAATATAATGCCCGTTTCTTCACTAAACGAGGATATTTTAGCTTTCCAGGGTCAAAGATGAAGTTAGGCCGTGCCTCAATGCCCAGATCCTGTGTTCATAGGAATAGCTCTTCTTAATATCATCACTGAGGTTGCCTGTGGGTCAGTCCTCTTTTCATTGGCTTTTAAGCTTGGGGTCCCCACTAACCCTGCTCAGCTTCCTGCATGTACCCGCAGCACAGGCATTGGAGGATGCATGGTGGTTAATGTCACCAATGTTGATGATCATACACATTGTGGTTTTGACCCAACAGCATAAGTAAGTGCAGCATTTATGCAGAGTATTTTAGCCCCCGTGACTCACAGTGGAGTCAGGCTACTTATGAGTTACTGTTACCAACATCAGATACTCTCGTCGGGGAGGCTGGGAAATTTCCCATGATGCTACCACAAAGGACTTGGGAAGGTGGTGTTTTATTCCACACACAGTTGACATTTTTATCCCCGATCCACTCTGAGGCCGTGTCTGTGCTTCATGTCAGATGTCACTCTGAAGTGACCTTTGCTCGTGGAGCTGGCTCTTGCAGGACGCAGCAGCGCCAGCGTCGGAGGAGCTCTCGCTGAGTTGGCACTGCCGATGGCCTTACAGCAGAAGAAAGGGCTCGAAATAGCCAAGCGTTTTCCCTTCTCGCTGTCCTGTGAGATGTTTCACAGCTTTCCAGAAGAAAGAGGTCCGAGTGGCGGAGCTCCATCTCCCTCAGCCTTTGCTGTCACCGTGGCATTTCTGCTCGCAGTGTCCTTGGGTGAGCTGTGTACCTACGAGCTCCGGCGTGGCCTTAGGCAAACCCCAGAAAGCCACTGCGCCCCGAGCTCCCCAGAGCCGAGGCCTGGCTCCTTCCTCTTCTCCATCTAGGTGACCAGTGTGGCCCTTCCCTTCCAGGCCCTCACCGCCGTGGTGTGTTAGCTCGTCCTCAGTTACCATCATCCTTTCAGAGCAGCCATGTGGTTGGCAGGACTGTCCTAATAGGACCACAGGCGGGTGGCTCAAACCACACACATTGACTTCCTGCGAGATCGGAGGCTGGACGTCAAGGTTATGGTGGCAGCAGGTGTGGTTTCTTCTGAGGACGTTCCCCAGGCTTGGAGGTGGCCGCTTCCTGCTTCCACACATCATCCCTCTGTGTCTGTGTCCTGATCTCTTCCTACAAGGACACCAGTCATGGCTTCGGATCCTCCCTAAAGACCCCATTTTACCATAGTCACCGTGTAAAGACCTTTCTCCAAACACAGTCACATGCTGAGATACATACGGGTTTGGGGGAACCGAGCTCAGCCCAGGGTAGTAGCCGGATTTCCTTATCCTTGTTGGTCAGCGCAAGCTCGGTGCTTCACAGCGTTGACCATGGCGGGGGCTGGGGAACGGCCCGTCTCCCGTGGATCTGCGGAGCTGCGCTGGGACGAGGGATCCCAGGTTAGAGGCCTCTCCCAGGGCTCTGCCTGCAACTCAGCCGAGTCCTAGTCACGAAGCTCCGAAGGGCAATGGGATAAGATGTACTGAGTGCGGTTGTGTACCAGGCTCAGTGCTGTGCATTTGCACACATCTGCCTGACTGAGTCCTTAAACAGTCCTGAAAGGTACAAACCGCCATGGTTCTCACTGGGGAGCTGAGGACACTGGTGTGAGCGGAGGGGCCCAGGGTCCCACAGCAAGTGCACAGAATGCTGGCAGCAAGCCCCGGCTGCACCCGACCCCCGCCCTAGGTTTCCATCACACCTGTTTGCCTTTCTGTGCAGAAAACATGGTGACTGGCCACTTGTTATAGGTAAGCCCCACAGTACCCCGTTCTGCAGAAAATGACCCCTCTGTTCTGGAGATCTCATTGTTCACTGTCTTCCTCTTGGCCAAGTCAAGACTGAGTCAGTAAGCTTTTTCAGAAAAAAAAAAACTTATTTTTCTTTTTTTACTAACTCCAGGTAGAACTCTGGATGGTTCAGATAGTCACTGCATTGGTTCCCAGAAAAGAAATCACGTCTGTTCTTTGTCATCATTCACAGTGTTTTGAGTACCTACTGCTGCATAGCAAACTACCCTAAACTCAGTGGCTTTAAAAAACGCGTTTTCTCTCCCAGCTCGGAGGTTCCATGGGCTCGGGCAGCTGATGTTCTCCCTTCACGCGGGCTCCCAGCTCCTCCTCCTGCGAGCGCACAGGCTGCCAGGCCTCTGAGGTCCGGAGCTGGCACCGTGCCCCTCCCGTCACACTCTTGGCGAACGTGAGCCCGGGCCAGCCCAAGTTCCGTGGAGAGGGGATGCCCAGGGCCACAGTTACCAGATGGCGTGACTCATGAGGGCCACCCTGAGCGACTGGCTACCACTCAAGTTTGCTAAAGAACAGAAATGGAAAAGGGGGTGGGAGAGGGGGAGAGGCATTAGCGGCATATCAAATATTGAGTGATTTCTCAATTCAGGATCAAATATAGAAATGGCTTTGAAGCAAGCACTTTAGTGCTTTTCCCCAAAAAACAACGAGTGTTTTTCAGAAAGTAGTATTTAAGTAATTTCAGTGAATTATACGACTGTAGCATATTTAATCTTTGTAGGAAACAAGGCCTCTGGAGACAAATAAGACCTTGGCCTTGGGCCACTGCAAGGTCTGGAGTGTGGACTAAGCAGCATAAGGCAGCGCCAGTTTCAATAGCGCCGGCCTCTCCTTTCTCTCTTGGCTGCAGGTGATAGGCTTTGTGCAAAGAAAAAAAAAAGAAGGAGGGAGGGAGGAGTGGAGGAAGGGAGGAAGCGACGTGAAAACAAAACAAAGAACCTTGCACAGTTCACCAAGAACAAGGTGCATGTCCGTTCCATCTGGGTTCAGTGGTATAATCTTCAGCATTTGTTAAGACCACGAATTGCTAAGTGATAGGTATCATTTAGTCAAGTATGATCAATAGACCTTACCCTAAAAAATGAGCTTTCATGAGTTTTTAAATTATTTTAATTAGGTTTTTCGGTAAGATGTATGAAGACATCCCACATGGGAGATACAGCTTCTTGTGTATGATCAGTGTGGTTTTGCTATTTATTAACATACTCGTGGGAACTGTTGTATGTTGTCAGCTAGAGAGATGGATGCTGTTTAGACATAGTGTGATTTAGTGGGGCTCATCAAACCATGGCCCACTAGCCACATCTGGCCCGCTCCCTGTTTTTTTTTTGTTTTGTTTTTTTTTTTAAATATATTTTAGTGATTTTTCACAGAGAGGAAGGGAGAGAGATAGAAAGCTAGAAACATCGATGAGAGAGAAACATCGATCAGCTGCCTCCTGCACACTCCCCACTGGGGATGTGCCCGCAACCCAGGTACATGCCCTTGACCGGAATCGAACCTGGGACCTTTCAGTCCGCAGGCTGACGCTCTATCCACTGAGCCAAACCGGTTTTGGCCCGCTCCCTGGTTTTGTAAATAAAGTTTTATTGGACCACAGCCACACACATTCATTTACATAACATCAGCAGAGTTGAGGAGTTGCAACAGAGATGTATGGCCCACAGTGCCTGAAATATTTACCGCCTTATCCCTTGACTGGAGGAATTTGGTGATCCCTAATTCAAATGCTTAGTCTGGCCACTTATCGGTTTTTTAAGTTCCACAAGAATCTTTCTTTGTTTTCTGTTTGTTGGTAGATTGGAGGCTTAGAGTAGAGAATAAGGTCACAGGTACAGAGGTGAGGATGGGAGGAAAAGGCCCAGGAAGAGCATATGGGCAAGAGGAATGGTGTGTCTAGAGGCCCAGAAATACAGCATAAGGTGGAGTATTTAGGTCATTATTCAAGATCAGAGTGGCTAGGGTTTAAAACCCAGAGAAACAAGTGGTTGTGGTGGAATTTGGCCTAGAAGACTAGGCCCACGTAGCGGTGGGCGTGTCTTGTTTCCTCGGTAAGGAGGCATGAGAGGAAGGTCCAGCACAGAGTCAGAGACGTGCTCCTGTCTCCAGTCTTACACACCCTCAATGAGTCTCTGACTAGACATGTTAAGCATCACATTCTCTGTTGTCCATCTGCAGGACATGGAAAGTCTGAAAGTGAGAAAGCAATGGAATTAAAGGTACTGCACAACATTCTCTCAGGTCTCTCTCAGTTCTTAATTCCTGTGATTCTGATTTTCCAAACTCGTCAATGAATTTCCACCGTGGCCAGCATCCCCCACTTCCCCTCCCGTTCACTGTTGTGTTGTGATCGATTCAGAGAGCAGTCATGGTGAGAAAGGTCACTTCACACTTGGAAGGGGGCCTCACAGGCAACTTCCAGTGGTTGGTTTTGTTTTTGTTTTCAGTCTCAACCCAAGTGTATCCCACTGCAGGTAGAAATTCCCACCTATGTTAGGAGAGCCCCAGGTCCCAGTGGGGGCATGGCGCCTGACTGAAGACACCACCACTGAAGCTGGCCCTGATTGGTGCCCTTGGTGATGATGTCATCGACAAGGGTCAGGGTTGGGTAGATCAGTGAAGGCAGGTCTCATCCCACATGCCCACAGGTGAGGACCAGGTGCAGCCGAAATGCTCTGGCCGGTGAGTTAGCAAGTGGACAGACACAGCAGGAGGCTCTAAATTCTCACAGTGAAGATTTATTTCCTGGAACTGTTTGACCTGCCTTCACTCTTTAAACATTTATTTTTAAATTAAATTGGTTGAAGGTAACATAAGTTTCAGGTGTATAACATGAGCTCTTTGAACTCTATGGTGTGCCCACTACCCGAAGTCCAGTCTCCATCATCACCTTTACCACCTTTACCTTCTGGTCCCCCCTCACCCCCTTCCCCTCCGGTCACCACCATTCTGTGGTCTGTATAGAGCTTGTTTGCTTGTTTGTTCATTTGTTGCTTTCTGTTTTATATCCCACAGATATGTGAAATGCTACGGTTCTTGTCCCTTTCCATCTGACTTACTTTTTTAAAAATATATTTTATTGATTTTTTACAGAGAGTAAGTGAGAGGGATAGAGAGTTAGAAACATCAATGAGAGAGAAACATCGATCAGCTGCCTCCTGCACACCCACTACTGGGGATGTGCCCGCAACCAAGGTACATGCCCTTGACCAGAATCGAACCTGGGGCCCTTCAGTCCGCAGGCCAAACTGATTAGGGCTCCATCTGACTTATTTCACTTGGCGTGATACTTCTGAGACCCATCCCTGTTGTTGCAAATGACAATATTTCATCTTTTTATGGCTGAGTAGTATTCCTGTGTGTATGTACCATGTCTTCTTTATCCTCGCACACTGCTGGTGGGAATGTAGGTTGTGCAGTCCTTGTGAAAAACAATGGAGGTCCCTCAAAAAATTAAGAATAGAGCTACCGTATGATCCAGCGATCCCTTTTCTGGGTATCTACCCCCAAAATTTGAAAACACTTATTCATAACAATATATGCACCCCCAGGTTCATTGTAGTGTTAGTCACAATAGCCAAGACATGGAGACAACCCAAATGTCTTTCAATGGATGACTAGGCAAAGGAGGAGTTTTAGGAATTTAGTGGAGAAGCCTGAATTGGAGCTGTGTTTAGCCTAAAGGAGAAGAGTGGTGGAGAACAGTCCAGGGGACCCCAGAGCCTCGGCTGAGCAGCTGGCAGTCTTCCCTTACTTAGCAGGTGGGAGAGAGCAGATACACAGGTAGAACTGGATTGCTGGGACTCACCTCCCAAGTCTGCTTCTTAGCTGAGTATGGGATCCAAGCCTCAGTTTCCCCAGCTGTCCACAGACATGGTACTCATAGGGCAGTGAGGATTGTGAGTGTTAAATGGTGAAGAATGCAAAGCGTCTAGAACAGTGCTGCTATTGTCGCCGTCGTCGTGGTTATTACGGTTATTTATAGCCTTTAAGAATCGGGCTGCTAGGAATAGAAACGCCAAAAATAGAACAAATGAGACGTTTTCTTATTGGGAAAGAAGAAGTGAGGAGGTCGATGTGACGGCAGCTCCGGAAACCAGTCCTGAGAGCTCTGGGATCTCAGCTTTTCCCTCGCGTCACCGCTCAGTTCCAAGGTGGCCCCTCTTTCCTGTGTCACCTGCTCGGTCCAGGCAGAAAGAACGAAGGGCTAGGCAGAGGGACACTGACACCTGCTGAGTGCCTGGTTTTTGTGTTTTTCTCAATGTCTCCCCGTTCACAATACAGACCGGGCAAAGAGCCTGAGCTGAGGTGTGTATGGGGCAAGTGTACTCTGCCTCCTAGTTCTGTAGTCAGTGTCAGCACACAGCCTGTGGTAAGCACCAGGAGGCCTGGCTTTTTGTTTTGTTTTAAATATATTTTTATTGATTTCAGAGAGGAAGGGAGAGGGAAAGAAAGATAGAAATACCAATGATGAGAGAGAATCATTGATCAGCTGCCTCCTGCACATCCCCTACTGGGGATCGAGCCCGCAGCCAGGGCATGTGCCCGTGACCGGACTCAAACTGGGATCCTTCAGTCCGCAGGTCAACGCTCTATCCACTGAGCCAAACCAGGCAGGCCTGAGTGCCTGGTTTTAAGGAGCTTCCTGGAAGCTTACCTGACAACTTCTGCTTATGTGACATTGGTCAGAAATTCATCACGTGCCCCCCTCCCCATACAAGTAATGGCAGCAAAATCAACATCCTCTCTCTAAAGGGAAAGGGAGAATGAGGACTGGGTGCGCACAGCATTGCCAACGTTGTTGTTGCTGCCATTGCCTTGGAACATGCCTTCTCTCTCTCCTGAAAGTCCCCGCAGACAGGCTCATGGAGAGAGTACCCCCCTGTTCTAAACACTTCTCGAATCCGTCAGCAATAATCTCGAAAACAGCACCAGGGAGTGAGCCGATAGCCAAGTCGCCTGTACTTTTGTGGGTTGGGTTCTGTTTGAGCCTTTGACATTAGCGTTGTGTTCTAAGTAGTTTAGGAGAATATGAAACATTAATTAAAACAAGTCACCCAGACTTTGCTGGGCCACGGCCAAGGTATGCCATTCACATAAGGCTGTAAACTAAGCCAAGCCACTCTCAGGCCATCCGATAAAGCTTTAGATAACTCATTGTTCTGTGCTGTTCCAGAAACTCAAAGAACTTTTGGAATCTTTATGGGCCACCATGTTCTTGCTTGAAAATAAATTAAGATGAATTCATGATAGAAAAAGGATTTGTCTGTCACGCGTGTCCCTTTCTGGAAATCTTACCTTCCTGTGCAATAGGAACGTGGCGCCAGTCGGTTCCCTCTGGTCACGGGTTGCGGTGTGTGTGGTGGAGGTAGCAGCACGTAGGCAGAGGCAGGGAGGGACAGTGCGTGGAGCCTCTTTAACACGCGGCAGCAGCTGGAGGGGGAGGGGGGGCGCGAAAAAGAAGAGCCAGCGCACACAAATGAGATGGTTGATCACGTACTTTGAGCCACTGTATGCGCAGGACACAGTGCACAGGAAGGAGCAGGAATTCCAGGAGCAAAGGACTTTCGAGGGGCGAAGCCTGGTTCTGCTCCAGCTCAGGAGGGGAGGAGTGGCTGGAGCCTGCTGCAAGCTGGTGTGGGACCTGTGGGACGGACGCTTCGTGAGAGCCCCAACTGGGGTAACTGGGATTTGATGCAAGGCAGAGAAACGGCTGCCAGGTTTAACCGGGAGCAGGGAGTCTCCTTGAGGCTGCATACGTCTGTCCAGAGACTGCGCACAGTGACGGTGGTGGACGGGGCGGAGCGGAGCGCAGGGGGGATGGGAGCCCCTGATTCACAGCACCCGAGACGGCGCCCCTCTGTCCTGCATCCGTCTGCCAAGGCACTGGCCCCAGCCCAGGGCCACTGTCCCATTCGCCTTCCCAGGGGTTGTGCCTAAGGAGACACTTGACATTTCATGCAATGTGTTTAGCCAGGACAGCTTGACACGAGTGACAGCAGGGACGGTTTATAGAAAAACTAGAGGCCCGGTGCACAAATGCATGCACGGGTCGGGTCCCTCAGCCTGGCCAGCGATCAGGGCCAAATGGGGCCCTCTGGCCGCAGGGAGGGACTGCAGGAGTTTAGCCGGCCGCAGGAGGTTGGCTGTGGGAGTGCACTGACCACCAGGAGGCAGCTCCTGCATTGAGTGCCTGCCCCCTGGTGGTCAGTGCACATCATAGCGACCGGTCGTTATGTTGTTCAGTCGCTTAGGCTTATATATATTTATAGATATAGATACAGACATAGACATAGATATAGATATATAGATGTGGATGTGGCAATTGCCTTTTAGAGCTTTACTGCCAGAGATTAAGGCTATCCTTTCTGCATCTCCAGCCTGCCCTTTAAAAGATAGTATCAACATGAGTTCTGACCATTTTGCTTGATATCTTCGGGTGTAAAAAAGTCGTTTTTTTTTCTTAAATCTTCAATTACATCAACATTTGCTCACTCCATTTCTTTTTGGGTAGAAGTGTCAAAGTTCATGCCACTATCCCCTCATTAACTATTAAATTCTGAGTATGCAGCCTGTCAGCCTCGGTCAGATCTGATCTAGGAGCCTTTCCTGACTTCTCTAATGTCTTTATAAAAGTGACGTCCTGTCTTCCAAGTAATTTTATTTCTTTTCTAATTCGATTATTTCCCTCTTGGAGCTTTGCAGACTGAAATGTGCAGGAACTGTGGCAACAAAAGTTTTCCCATGAAGAGATGTCTGGTGTGTTTTTACAGAGGCCCTCGGTCCTCGGTGCCCTGTCTTCTGTGAGGCCAGGCAGCAGCATGGCCACTGACGGCAGCTGCCTCTGACCCAAGTCCTCAGGGAGCCCCCAGGACTCCCTCCAGATGCTCCCGGAGTCACCGGCGATTGCTTAGAGAACTAGCTCACTGAGTCCACTTGGATTTCCTTCTTATGCATGCCCAAGGTGTCCCCGCTGACCTTCCTGCCTCCTCTTGCCCACACTCCCATTTCACTGCATGAGGCCCCGCCCAACTCCTTGGCACACCGTTCATGCCCAGGGCCCCATGTACCTGTGGGCCAGCAGGCTGGTGAACACAAGATCTCATTCTCTCTCTCCCTCAGATCACTTACAACGGTGTCAGATGGGCCTGAGTCCAGCCCGGATTCTGGGCACCTCCCTTTCCTGATTGCCAAGGGCAGGGTGGTATTTGCAGCCCAGGGACCATCAGGAGCACTGAGAGGTGGAAGGGATTATTTCTATCTGCCCATTACTGTACCACACTTCAGAGTATGTGCCCTAGAACACAGTACTCTTTCACCACAGAACAGTGACTCGAAATTAGAAAATCACAATAGCACTGCTCTCTGAGCAACAATCTCTCCAGTTTCCTCCACCAACGTCTTTTGTAACAAAAAAAGAAAGTGTTTCTGGGCTCAGATCCATTCAGGGATCACATGCTACATTGAGTTCTCGTGGCTCTTTACCGCCTTTGTTTGCAAAGGTCTGTCTTTGTCATTGGCGATCTGCTCAGTAATGCAGGCTGTCCCCTGAGGGGCAGGAAGTGATCTCAGTAATGCAGGCTGTCCCCTGAGGGGCAGGAAGTGATCTCAGTGATGCAAGCTGTCCCCTGAGGGGCAGGAAGTGATCTCAGTGATGCAAGCTGTCCCCTGAGGGGCAGGAAGTGATCTCAGTGATGCAAGCTGTCCCCTGAGGGGCAGGAAGTGATCTCAGTGATGCAAGCTGTCCCCTGAGGGGCAGGAAGTGATCTCAGTGATGCAAGCTGTCCCCTGAGGGGCAGGAAGTGATCTCAGTGATGCAAGCTGTCCCCTGAGGGGCAGGAAGTGATCTCAGTGATGCAAGCTGTCCCCTGAGGGGCAGGAAGTGATCTCAGTGATGCAAGCTGTCCCCTGAGGGGCAGGAAGTGATCTCAGTGATGCAAGCTGTCCCCTGAGGGGCAGGAAGTGATCTCAGTGATGCAAGCTGTCCCCTGAGGGGCAGGAAGTGATCTCAGTGATGCAAGCTGTCCCCTGAGGGGCAGGAAGTGATCTCAGTGATGCAAGCTGTCCCCTGAGGGGCAGGAAGTGATCTCAGTGATGCAAGCTGTCCCCTGAGGGGCAGGAAGTGATCTCAGTGATGCAAGCTGTCCCCTGAGGGGCAGGAAGTGATCTCAGTGATGCAAGCTGTCCCCTGAGGGGCAGGAAGTGATCTCAGTGATGCAAGCTGTCCCCTGAGGGGCAGGAAGTGATCTCAGTGATGCAAGCTGTCCCCTGAGGGGCAGGAAGTGATCTCAGTGATGCAAGCTGTCCCCTGAGGGGCAGGAAGTGATCTCAGTGATGCAAGCTGTCCCCTGAGGGGCAGGAAGTGATCTCAGTGATGCAAGCTGTCCCCTGAGGGGCAGGAAGCGATCTGCTCAGTGATGCAGGCTGTTCCCTGAGGGGCAGGAAGTGATCTCAGTGATGCAGGCTGTCCCCTGAGGGGCAGGAAGTGATCTCAGTGATGCAGGCTGTCCCCTGAGGGGCAGGAAGCAGATACCTGTGTCTTCATGGACTCACAGCAGGGTGGGCCACACATTGTGGGGCTATTGGAGAACCAATAATACTGATACTTATTACGTGGTACTTAGTACCTGCTGGGCACTGTTTTAAATGCTTGCGTAATCTAACTCATTTAATCTTCACAACATCCCTGTGTAATAGGTATCACTGTGTTACAGATATGAAATCTGAGACGCAGGGACATGTTCTGTTCAAGGTCATCCAGCCGGAAGTGGCCAGGCCAGGCTCCACCCTCCTGTGAGCACTTCGGGTTAGGTGGACCCAAGGTACTCACAGCCATGTGCCCCAGGCAAGTTACTAGCTGTCCTAGGAAAAGCCTGTTTCATCAACTGAGAAATGGGCTAATATCTACTTTGTAAACATGTAAGGATCCTGCAGGGTAATCTGTTAAAGCACTTAATCTGTCGCAAGAGTGAGTGAAATTTAAAATGTAAATATTGAGAAATTGGCGTGACTCACACTGAGCCAGGTAGCTCAGTACTTTTTCATCTTTTGTGGCGGGGAGGGGAGGAGAAGGGGACGGAAGCGACAAATGTCTGTTCATAGTTTCAGATTGTTTGAGGGGCTGGGCAGGGACTGGCTACAACCAAAGCCACCTTCAGGGAGACGAGGCCACTTAATAGTCACGAAGCACAGTTTTAGAATGAAACTCCAGAAACTTCGATCGGTGACTTTGAACGCTGTTTCCTGCGTCTATAGTTACATTAGAAAAAGGGGCGTCTGTTCCACAAGGAGAAAGGGCAGTGCCATCTATTTTGAGTTGATGAGTAATTGCCTCCTGGCTCACAGAGAGCTGTTCTCACTAGCGAGTGGCCGTCAGAGGGACCAAGGTCTTTCAGGAGAACCCGAGGACGAGGACGTTGGCTTACGGAGTTACTAAAGAGTTCGCACTTCCGTGCGACATTTTTGCTTTGTCTCCCTGCCCTTCACATGTGGCCTCTGTGCTCACGGGGAAGACAGTCATATGCGGGAGCCACTCTGATGACTTGGGCCACTTTTGTACCTGCCTGGATCGCAGGGGACAGCCACAGCCCTAGGACGTCTGGGCTCCATGGCTGTGATGTGGGCAAGGAGGTCCTGTTCATCTCCCTTCGGTCAAGGCCCGAAGGTTTCTTCCCAGCCCTGCGTCTGGAGCCCTAGACTTCCCTGAGCTGAAGCGCCTAACCAGGGGCTCACCCAGCAGTGCCTGTGTCGGGCGGGCACTGTGGCGGCACGGGGCTCTCCCCGCCCTGCGCCCCTCCGCCCGTCCACAGGCCACGCTAGAGGAAGCCACGCTCTCCCTTGGGAAGGCGCGTCAGAGTCCTGCTCTTAGGAAGACGGCTTTGTTAAGGTGTTGTGGTGGAGCAAGCTGGAGATCATAGTGTTACCACAACGTGGGCCTTTTCTGAGGGAGTGGGATTCGCCTGTGGCTGCATTCTGCGGTCAGTAAGGGTTGGCACCTGAGTGAGACACTTACTCTCAAAACAGGTGATGCCGACAATTTCAGAGGGAAGAATACAGAATTAAAGCTCACACCAAGGTGTCTGCCGGCACCCAGCCCTCCACCCCACAGTGGGCAGGAGATGGTGCTAACGGGATAGTAAAGGCTCATGTCTCTTTAATTCCCGGTCATCTTCCCTGGTGCTGAGCCTCAGGGATGGCAGGCACCACGTGTGGTTGGTGCTGCCCTAACGGAGGAGCAGGCACATTTCTCTCTTGAACTTGAAACTAAGGTCACTTGACTCACTCAATTAAAACTGGTCTTGACTGCTCACTGCATAGCCTCCCTGTGTTCCCAAGGTCCTCCGTCTTCCACAGGCCAAACAGATATCCAAGCGTTACTAATCCTCTGGGAAGCCAGCAGTTGGAGCGATCGCTGACTCGAACGCTCCTGATAACTGGATTTTGGTCTCTGATCGCTGATAACGTTTTTAATTTGGGCTTGGAGCAGGGCCCTCCGGGGATGAGTGCCACCGTTGTTCTAAACCCGAGTTCAAGTAGATTTGGCCCAAACAGGTACAGAACCGCCAACCTTGGCTTCTTTTCATGCTGTAATTTGAGCAAAGGTTCTTAAGTTCTCGTCAGCCATGTATCACCTGCGTCATTTTTACCATATCTGAGACCAGCCGAAATCTTATTTACTGCGGTCCTTTAAGTGCATTCATTATTATACTTAAATCTGTTTTATTGCCATAAGTGGAAATCGAGTATTACTTGCCCGTAATTAAAACAGATGCACTGTAACAAGCGGCCGAGTGTGCCTGCACAGGGCTGCTTGCCGGCGCCTTCTCCTAAGGGACTATTCTCATGCTCACGCCCAGGTGACCCCGCCCGCCTTTGGAAACGCTGGTCTTTGGAAAACTCTTCCCTTACAGTCTGTATGGGAACTAAGTGTCTGGTTGGTGGCCTGGTGTGAGCACTCCTCTCTGAGGGGTAGTAAGGATACTGTGAGGAGGGAGATACAGGGTCCCCAGAGGGACAGAGTGCACTGATGAGAAGAGAAAGACTTGGTAATGGTCTGGAAGCAGGAGTTCCACTTACTTACTTGTTTCTTTGTCTCTAGCTCATCTCCCAGCTCCTCCCCTTTGGCAACCATCAGCTTATTGTCTATATCTAGGGGTCTGTTTCTGTTTTGTTTATTCACTTGTTTTTTTAGATTCCACACATTAGTGAGATCATCACTATTTACCTTTCTCTCTGTGATGTATTTCACTTGGCATAATATCCCCTAGGTCAGCAGTTCTCAACCTGTGGGTCGCGACCCCTTTGGCAGTCAAATGACCCTTTCACGGGGGTCACCTAAGACCATCCTGCATATCAGATATTTACATTATGATTCATCACAGTAGCAACATTACAGTTATGAAGTAGCAACGAAAATAATTTTATGGTTGGGTCACAACATGAGGAACTGTATTTAAAGGGCCAGAAGGGTGAGAACCACTGCCCTAGGTCCAATCCATGTTGTCACAAATGACAAGCTTTTACTCTTTTTATGGCTGAGTAATATTCTGTTGTCTCCCACATCGTCTTTACCCCTCATCTCCCATGGGCATCTAGGTTGCTTCTCTGTTGTGGCTGTTCTTAGAATGGTGCAGGGAGCATAGGGGTGTGTATATCGTTTCGAATTAGTGGGGTTTTTTTCTTCAGATAAATACCCAGAAGTGAAATTGGTGGACTATTTGGCAGTTTTATTTTTAAATTTTTGAGGGACCTCCATACCGTTTTCCACCGTGGCTGCACCCATTTACAATCCCACCAACAGTGCAGCAGGGTTCCCTTCTCCGCCCAGCCTCGCCAGCACGTGTTGTGGATTTGTGAGGACAGGTGTGAGGCCATATCTCTGGGGTTCACTTTGCATTTCCCGGAGAAGTGAGGTTGGGCGTGTCTTCATGCCTGTTGCCCACCCTAAGTCCTCTTGGCAGAGATGTCTCTGCAGGTTCTCTGCCCAATGTTTTCGTTGGATTGGGTTTGGGGGTTGTTTGTTTGGGGCTGTCTCAGGAGTTCTTTACTTACAGACTTTGGATATTAACCCCTTGTTAGATGTATCATTTGTGGGATACCTTCTCCCATTCAGTGGTTGTCTTTTCCTTTTGTCAGTGTTCCCTTCACTGTACAGAAGCTTTGTACTTTAATATAGTCCTATTTGTATACTTTTCTTTCTTAAGTATATGGTGTGTTTGTTGTTTTTTTATTTCAGAGAGGAAGGGAGAGGGAGAGAAACATCAATGATGAGAGAGAATCATTGATCAGCTGCCTCCTGCACACCCCACACGGATCGAGCCTGCAACCCGGGCATGTGCCCTGACCGGGAATTGAACCATGATCTCCTGGAGCATAGGTCGACGCCCCACCATTGAGCCACGCTGGCCGGGCTGTTTACTCGTTGTTTCCCTTACCCGAGGGGCATATCCAAAAAGTATTGCTGAGAGTGATGTCAGAGTTCACTGTATTTTCTTCTAGTTCATGGTTTCAGGCCTAACACTTAACTGCTTGGCCCATCTTGAGTTTATTTTTGTATATGGTGCAAGCACGTGGTGGTTTTATTTTGTGCTTGTACCTGTCCGGTTGTCCCAGCACCACTTAGTGAAGAGACTGTCTTCACCCCGTTGTATCTCCTGGCTGCCTTTGTTGTAGGGCAATTGGTCCTATAAATGAGAAGTTACTTCTGGGCTCTCTGTTGTATCCCATGTTTTTGTGTCAGCACCATAGCGCCCCGAGTGGTGCAGCCTTCAGTGTAGTTTGCTGTCAGGAAGCAGGGTACCACCCACTTGGTTCTTTCTCCGGTTTCTTTTGCTATTTGGGGTCTTTGTGATTCTCCATAAAGTTTAGGGTTAGTTCTAATTCTGGGAAGCATGCCCCTGGCATCTACCTAGGGGTAGCATGGAACCTGCCTTTTCCTTCAGGTGGTATGGACATTTAACAGTGTTAACCCTTCCAGTCCATGAGCAAGGTGTCGCCTTCATTTATTTGTATCTTGTTCAAATCCTTTCTCCAATATCTTATAATTTTCAGAGTACAGACCTTTTACTTTTTTTGTTTTAAAAAAGGCACTGTATTAGCTGCATTATCAAATAAGCCCCAGGATTTCAGTGGCTTAACAATAAAAGGTTATTTCTTATTCACAACGTGGTTAAAGCTACAAGTTAGAAGCAGTTTCCTCCCCGTGAGGACTCAAGGGCCGTCTCTGGTTTTGTGGCTTTGACCTCCTCTAGGGGATCCTGTGTGTCCAGCTGGTGTGAGGGGGGCGGGGAATGGAGCAGCAAGAGGTCTGAAAGCCGGCAAGTGCTTCATGCCAGGAGCGAGCTGCAGCAGAAAGGAAACGTGTGTGCGCCTTGCTCTCCCCTGGGCCCGACCCTCAGTGTTACACCTGCTTGGCACAGAGCAGGCCGCCCACAAACGCCCTCTTCAAAGAACACTAAGCCCACTCCCATCTCCTGGCTGGAGATACAACCCTGAGGACCACAGGTGGGGAATAGGAGGGCAAGGGAAGGGCTGGACAGGAGCTTGAAGGGAGTGACGGGCACAGTGTACACACACACACACGTACAGGCGCACACACACACACATGTACAGGCACACATGCATGCACACATGCAACGGCTCAGAACAGAAGGTATATGAAAGCAGTAGGTCCTTTGTCTGACCAAGGTTGTGACCTTAGAATAGCCTCAAAAATGCAAACCAGCCAGCACCGGTTTGGCTCAATGGATAGACCCTCAGCCTGCGGACTCAAGGATCCCAGGTTCGATTCTGGTCAAGGGCATGTACCTTGGTTGCGGGCACATCCAGTAGGACATGTGCAGGAGGCAGCTGATTGTTGTTTCTCTCTCATCAATGTTTCTAACTCTCTATCCCCCTCCCTTCCTCTCTGTAGAAAATCAATAAAATGTATTTTTTTTAAAAAAATGCAAACCACCCCGCTGCTGGTTTGCTCAGTGGTTAGAGCATCAGCCTGCAGACCAGTCGTGGGTTCAATTCCTAGTCAAGGGCACGTACTTCGGTTGCAGACTCAATACCCAGCCCTGGTTGGAGCGTGTGCAGGAGGCAACCAGTCACTGTGTGTCTCTCACATCAATGTTTCTCTCCCCCGCTCCCTTCCCTCCACTCTAAAAAGTAAAAACTAAACATTCCCCTTCTTGTTCGTAAACATCACACATTGAAGACCCTGTGCAAAGAGTTGTTTCAGCAACACGCCCCCCCCCCGACCCGGGTTACGGGAAGGATAGCTTCTGTTTCTGGGGGACAAGGGGGCTCCTTTCTGAGGCCACTTCGTGCTGCTTTAGGTTTTGCCGTTTCCTCGGCGCCTCAGCCAGGCCTGTGCCCATGCTCCCTGCTGCTGCTCAATGGGCCATTGTCCCTCTGGCATTAACTGGCCATCACGCTTTGCTGCCCTAGCGATACCAGCGTCTCAGGTAATGTTTCTAAAGAATAGATAGACAAGAGCAGCAGGTCCGCGGGCTGTACCCCGAGCAGCAGTGGGAGTGGGGTGTGAACGGGCTGCTATTTCGGGTCTGAAAGCGACACTGCCTCCTGCGGACAGCGCTTCCCTGAGCAGCTCGCTCACACTTATGGGTTTCTCGGCCTGGCCTGTGCGAGGCTCCCTTTCCAGAAACATGAGCCACCATGCCTGTCTGGGCATTTCCCAGGTTGGTGAAGCGATACCAAACCTTCGGCTCAGCTATACCTGATAAATGTTTCTCAGCAGCCGGTGTGGTCTTCGCACTGAGGCTGATTTCTCAATATGGCTAAATAAGGACTCGGGCAGATCATGAACCCAAACAGCAGGGAGGAGCCTGCTCATTTACCGAGCCCCAAACCTCACCTCAGCTTTTTTTAACTGAACTGCTGACAACTGGGCTTTGTTTTAAACCAGACGTATCTGGTGCAGCACCAGCAGGAACCAGGAGTTTGTTCTCTAAACAAGAGAAGGAGCACCCACCATGTCTGACTTGCAAATCCCCCCGCCCCAGCCCTGCCTCCACCAGCCCACCCGTCTGAGGGAGGGGCACCCGAGGCCTGACCCACGTGGCCGCTGCAGGCGCCGGCCCGTGACCCGCACACAGCAAAGCCATGCTTGTCTTTCAGGTCCAGTATTTCTTCAAGATCCTGGATAACTAGCGGTGGAGACAAAGGAGCCGGCGCGGAGACGAGGGACTCAGGCAGAGGAGCACGTTCATTCTTTTATTGTCCACTGTTTGAACCTGACCGAGTACAAGATCAACAAGAGCACTGCAGTCCTGCGCTAGTACACACGGGGACATGGATTGGCTGCGGACAACACGGACACCGTCTATGGGCTACTGCGTTGCTTTTATAAAGTCCAAAATAAAGGTTTATTTTTCAAACAAGTGACTTTGGTTTATTTCATACATTACACTTCTTCTTGCAGAAAAAAAAAATAAAATTGTACAACTGCATAAATATAAAATTCTTCCACCATGACAATGGTTAACACATTCATGAAGACACAGCACCAGCACGTGATGCCTCAGAGAAAGGAAAGGAAAACGCTCAAAGCAAACACCTGGGCTGATCCCGGCCGGCGACGGGGACAGGGCGAGGGCAGGCCAGGGTTCCCTACAGCACAACACACCCTCCCCGTCCGTGCCTCTCTGTAGTGCCATTAAAACTCAAAGGGCAGCCCCCCCCCCCACAGCCCCCGCCCCAGGGAATAAGACCTGACACCACAGGAAAAACTATGGAGTGTGTGAAACGCTCGCAGGTGGGCCTTTGAGAGAGCCAACCCCCCACCCCAGAAGTGCCATGCCAGTTTCATTCCCGTTGCATATTCACACCTTGGACAGCAAACTTGCTCACAGAAAGTAGAAAACAGATACGATAAAACATGGCTTGAAAATGACCGGCGTGTGCGCCCACGGGACGCGCACGAACTGAAATGCGCACGCAGCAATGCTCGGGGCAGGAACGCTGCTCACCAAGGTCAGTATGGAATCATAATTTACAGTAAAAATGGGCACGTCCCAAGGCTCAATTTGTATTTTTTTCTTTTGTCATTTACAGTAGAATAAATATTTTGTTGCTATTGCTACACTTTAAATTTACATTCTAACCTATGAAATGCGGAAAGCTAGTGTAAAGCATAGAGATTAAGTGTAGGTCCCATACGTATGACAGTTTGTTCAAGACTAGTAGGTTTTTTGTATCTTTTTCTTAACTCTTTAAATGGCTAGTGGGAAAGATTTGTGCTTGTGATCAGCTCTTAACTTCAATCTTTACATCAAAGCGTCCCTGAAAGCGGTCTTTCTCACTGTACCCAATGTTCTCCCCGTACGCCCTACACTCGACGCGGACCTCCGTGTCCATGGTGAGGTTGGTGAACTGCACGGCCAGCAGGGGCTGCAGGTACTTGGGCTGCAGCAGCTTGCCGTAGTAGGGGTAGTACTGCAGCGGGAAGCCGGGGTAGTTGCCCAGGCCGAAGTACTCTATGTTCCCAACTTTATCCTTGTCCTCGTCCCGCTAGAAACCGAAAGGAAACGAGACGTTAAAGGCGTAGGCGCCGGACCGGCCCTGGGTCCCTCGGGAAGCGAGCAGACGCGGACATGGGGACGCGGCCTTCGCCGACCGGCCGGGAGCAGGTGACCTAACCCCAGAGGACACTGGGCCGGGGTCTCACAGGGAGCGACACGGACTGTCCGTAAAAGCCGCCTTGGGAAGCGGTCCTGTCGGAGGCGACTGTCCCGCACACGGGGAACGGCGCCCACCAGCGCTTCTCCAGCGCAGGCCCGAGAGGCCAGGTGGCACGGGAGGGAGCGGCCCGTTCCCAGGGACATCACTCCTCACGTGCCCTTCATCCCCCTGTGCCCATGTCCTCTCTCCTGTTGCAGGGACTGTGGGGATGGAGTCCCTTCCTTCTAAGCAAGCCCCCAAGCACCTACTCTTAGGTCTACAGGGAACATGTGCTGAGTGTTACCCTGAGTCTGTCAATATTTTTAAAAGAAAAACCAAAGACAATTTTTTATGTGAAATTACCAATAAAAAAAAAATGTTGGGCTCAAACTTTTCACCCCCCCCCCCCCCCCCCCCC
>NW_006291020.1:1580256-1593482 GCF_000327345.1 Myotis davidii
CCAGTTGGAGGAGAAGCCCGCGTGGGCTAGTCCGCCTCTCAGCTCCACGAACAGTACTCCTTCCACCAGATCAATCCAGATTTTCCGCTGCCTCGCCCAGGGGGGAGAGACATGCGGTTTCACTCCTGTGACATCTTTCTGTTCGTTTAAGAAGTTCTACTCCATAGAGTTACAACTTGACTGACAGAGGCTGCTTCTGGGAAGCCATGTTTCTTACGTCCCATATTAAAATCTTACCTCTAATTCAAACAGCCTCCCGCAGTCTCTATCTCGCCCCCCCTTGCCCCCCCACTCTGGTCCCCCTGCCCCGCCCCTGCTCCCACAGCGCCCCCTCAGTAAGTCCCAGCCCTTACCTTGCCGGTGCACTGGACGGGCAGGACATAGGGGCTGTACTTCACCATTTGAAGACTCTCCATGGTCACATTCTTGGGAGGCTAAAAATAAAACCCACATTGGTCAGTAATTTTGTAAATAACTTTTTAAAATTTTCTGCAGCCCAAACAAGTACACCTGGGGGTGGCAGATGAATGAGTGCCAGGGATCTCAGGAAGGCTGTGACCCGATGACATCAAAGGCCTGCGCTGTGTGAGCACCGTCAGGCGGGGCCAGCCCAGCACTAAGTGGAACTTCCCCGGGAACCACCAGGCGGCTACTCCAGGCTGGGAAATGCCCCGGCAAAGCATCCCTTGCCCGCTAAGACCGAGGGACAGAGGTCGGCGTTTGTTTTTATGCAACTCGGGCTTTCCTCTCGAACCCTGAGGAAATAATGCTCCCCCCCTCCCGCATGCCCTCCCCTTCCCTCCCCTCCAGTGGGGGCACTGCCCAGGGGCATTCCCGCTGTGAGGGATGCCCAGTCTGCACACAGGTGGGGGGCCCTGCCCTGAATGACGGGGTCCAGCAGGGGTCCATCCTTGAAGGGACCCGCGCACACTTTGAAGGGCAGCCCCTGTATCGTACGGCACTAATGCTCTGGCCTAGCCTCTGCGTGAGACCAGAGAGGAATGATCTAGATTGGACTCTCGGAACTCCCTGCCAGCAATCCCTGCAACGTTAACAACAGGAAGCCCAAGCTGGTGAACAGAAGGGCCGGGCTCCAGAAACGAAGTGAGTGTTGGTCATGACTCAGTTGCACTGCCATCGATCCCGTCAGGACGAATACTGCACTCAGGGCCGCGGTGCCCACGCGGGCGCCCGTGCTTATGGGGAAAGGGCAGCATCAGCTACTCATGAGAGAATAAGGTCCCTCATTTTATAAAAGCAGAGGCACCTGGCATCCCTCAGGGCCCTCAGTATGGCCCCGTCGGAGGCGAAAGCCAACAGCACGGTCATCAACTTCAACTCGGACCGTATTCAACTGTAACTCTGCAAGGGATCTTCGCTCAGGAAAAGAAACTGTTTTTTCAAGATTGCCGTTCATTTTTAAAAATACCCAGGCTCCAAGAGTACCAAAACCAGCGAACGGCTCTCTGCGCAGGTAGCTTGTAAATTTAAAAATATGCTTTCCTATGTCTACTCTGAAAGAGCTCACGCTCTGAACGCCGTTCTCTGGGCTGAGTACAGGGTGGAGAACGGTCACCCGCCGCCCCGGGAGCCCGCCCCTCGGGCCCGCTGCAGAGAGCAAGAGCGAGAAGCTGCGGAACTCATGCTGGGCACGCAGGTTTTCATGCTGCTCTACCGACTGTGTTTCAAAAACCCTGGCGGGTGTCCTCTAACACCGCCTGGGCTCCCTGCGCACCCTCACTGCTCCCCTCTAACACCGCCTGGGCTCCCTGCGCACCCTCACTGCTCCGCGCCCCACGCCGCCCACGCGGCCCATCTGCGCTGGGAGGAGCAAACTTGCCTTGGGTTTGAAGCCCAGGACGCGGTTGAGCTTTATGAGGACGCAGGGCTTGCCCTCCTTGTAGCCGAACGTCTCGTCATTTATTCCGGAGCAGTTGCCCAGCCACTCGAGCTTGAACCTGCAGACCTTCCGCTCGCCGGGGTCACTGTCGTAGGCGCCTCGGTCTTTGAAGTCGCTGGGCACACCTGCAAATGCAAGCGCCTGGTCACCCTGCCCCCCACCGGCCTCCCCGGCTCAGCGGCTGCTCTGCCCGGGATGCAGTGTCTGGGTGCAGCCAGGTTCCCAGCACACCGTGCCGGCACCGAACCCCCACCAGGGCCCCGGCGGGCGAGCTCGGTAAGCAGCTCCTGACAGCTGGTCTCTGGCAATATTTCTCCGCCTTAAATAATGGATGACTCAGCTGTCGGGAGGCTGCAGGGAAACTGGATCGCTGGCACAGCGCAGCCCGAAGAGGAAGGTATGGTTAGAACCCAGGCGAGGAGGGTCACCCGCAGGACCGGGAGGTCTGGGTCAGGATGTCCTGGGGCCGTGCCTAATTAGCAGGTTAAACAGGAAAGAGGGAAAGGATTGGTTTGCTTCCTTTTCACATTCAAGGTTTTCTAAAAATGTTCTTTCGGATTTGAGTCCTTTGCCGTTCACAGCTGTGCGTTCTTATAAATTCATTCAAATGGGAAGTTTAGTTGGAGCATTTTTTATTATGCCTCATACCAAACCCAGAGTAAGAAGAAAAGGAACGTAGATTTCAAAGTCGACACAAAACATCCTGCAGAATACTGAGGCAAATTAATTTCTATTGACTTTCAAGGTCACAAATTAACCGTTTTCCCTTCCAACTGTAACGTGCCTCAGTTCAATTCATCAGGCCTTTTAAGTTACTGCAAAGTGAGATGAAAACCTTTAAATTCGCCCTAGGCTCAGTGGATAGGGCATCAGCCTGGGGACTGAAGGGTCCTGGGTTCGATTCCGGCCAAGGCCACATGCCTGGGTTGTGGGCTCCATCCCCAGTAGGGGGTGTGCAGGGGGCAGCCGATCAATGATTCTCTCTCATCATTGATGTTTCTATCTCTCTTTCCTTCTCTCTTCCTCTCTGAAATCAATAAAGAAATAATTTAAAAAAAAAAAAAACCTTTAAATTCTAAAGAGAAAGACGTGGTGAAACGTTCCTTTTAAAGTAGGGGATCTTTCCTAAAGGACTTACTAGGGCTTTCACCCTGACTGTGAGGAGGGGACGCCCTGCAGGCGGAGGCGGACTGTTCGGTGCTGGGATGGGAGGGAAGGACTGGCGTGGGGGCACCAGCCCGGAGGTGTCCTGTCTGGTGGGAAGCCCGGTGGAGTCACGGATGGTCCCACCAAAGGGCCACTCGGGGAAGGCCTGGTGCGCCTCTGAGGAGTGAGCCCGGGGGAGGGCGGGAATCTGGAAATAGGGGCAACTGCACTTCTCAAAAGCCACGGGCACTGGGGCCAGAGCAGACCTGCGGCTGTGGGTCTGAGCAGTCAAAAGCAGATCGTCTAGGTCCGTGGTCGGCAAACCGCGGCTCGCGAGCCACATGCGGCTCTTTGGCCCCTTGAGTGTGGCTCTTCGACAAAATACCGACTTCTGCGCACGGGCCACGAAGTTTCAATCGCACTGTCTGTGCGCGCTCGCACGTGCTATTTTGTGGTATTTTGTGGAAGAGCCACACTCAAGGGGCCAAAGAGCCGCATGTGGCTTGCGAGCCGCAGTTTGCCGACCATGGGTCTAGGTTTTTAAAGACATCTTTCAACGCAGTAGTAACACTCGAGGAAACATTGTTTTTTCCACTGCACCCAAGCCCGAACCATAAAACACTCCCTGCTTTAGAAACACACAAAATGGCCCTGGCCTGGTCGCTCCATTGGCTGGAGCGTCATCCCGTACCCCAAAAGGTTGTGGGTTCGATTCCCGATCAGGGCACATGCCCAGGTGCGGGCTCAATTCCCAGTGGCTGGAGCAACCAATCAATGTTTCTCGCTCACATCCATGTCTCTCTCCACCCTCCCCCCCGCCCCCAGAAGAAATCAATTTTTAAAAACGGCCCCTCAGTATGACGGGGGCAATCTCTAATTATCCCAGGAGTGTCGTTCAATAGTAGAAACGGGGACGGGATGACCCACCACAGCAGCTGAGCGAGGGACTTACTGCCACAGTCTTCAAAGATCATGTCGTCCTTCTGCGCCGAGTCCTTGTACTTCTCCAGGAAGCGGACGATGTTCAGCACGTACGGCTCGTAGCTCTCGGGCTTGGTGGGGTGGAAGGAGATCTCGGTCTTCTGGATCTGAGGAACCTGTGTGAGTCCTGCACCAGGCAGAGGCACAAACAGAGATATCACCAGCGAGAAGCAAGTCAACCGAGAGAATCCACAGCAGACGCTCTGCGAACACACACGGCTCATCCCACCTGCCTAAGGGGATGGGTCCGATTCCCCACGCGTGAAATCCCCTGGCATCAGAATAACGTCACGGTTCGTGACAGGCGTTATCGCCACGTTATGCATGAAAGCACTTCTTGCACAGAGAGGTTAAGCACCTGGCCCAAGGTCACAGAGGAAGCGGTGGGACCACAATTCCCACCCAACCACGCTGCATCCAAAGCCTGTCGCCTGTCCAGCGGTCCCTCGTGCGCACGTGCCACACCTGCTCGGTCTGCGCAGGTGCCCTCCCGCCTCACTGTCGGCCGGGAGCCACAGGTCTCCCCATCAGTGAGGTCAGGCCACTCCAAGCCCACAAGACACAAGACTCAAGACTACCCCACAGACATTCCTCTGGCTCTTACCCTGAACTGGAGGGTTGGGATGGATGTGAGGGACCTGCTTTCTATTCTGAAGTAAGTGGTTACTCTGAGCAGGCGCAGTGCCAGCCAGGGTAAAGGTCTCAGCATGCGCACCCTGGGCCCCACACTTCACCCGGGTCTTAGATTCTGTAATTTCTGGAAGACTCTGCCATCACAGACTCCTAGACAGACCTGTGCACAGTAGTGCATGGCCCTCCCAGGGGCGACGGGGGGTGCTGGTCACAGTGGAATTCTGTCCCAGATGCAGGTGAATTCAAGATGCCTGGCCACACCAGAAATCCAGATAACCCACAAGGAACGTTTATATAAGCATTAAAGGCCTGATGCACAAAAATGTGTGCAAGAATAGGCCTTTCTTCCCCCAGCTGCCAGCACCAGCTTCCCTCCGGCCCCGGCTTCATCAGGGACATCCGGAATGACATCCGGAAGGACGTCCGGCCTAATTAGCATATTACCCTTTTATTATTAGAGATAGATGGCCTACATGCTACATGGACACGCACGACAGGGGACATGTACTGCATATATCACATGGGACACCCACCTAAAAGATCACCTGTAATTGATCTTTAGCTCAAATGTAGTTGCACCTCCTGTATTTTTATTTGCTCATCCGGCAACCCTACTCCAGTCCCCAGTCCCAGACCTGCCCTCTGTGCCAGGCGGACAGCGCACGGCCACCTTCCTCAGGGCACCACGCAGATATGAACACCGTGACATGACTGAAGCAGAAGTGACCATGGGGTGCAGCTATTTTTCTGGCCCTTGAGGATGGCGTTGAGCTTTGCGGTGGGGTGTGAGGAGGCCCGGTGTGGGGCTGGCTGGGCCACGCTTCCCCCACGCGCAGCTCCCCAGGGGAAAGCAGGGGGCGGCCGAGACAGACGACTCCAGGAGTGACATTAGGAATCTTCAAAAGGCTGATGTGGACCCTGAAGAGCCCGGGACGAGGCTGTCAACGGGAGGGAGGGAGTCCGGGGGAAGTCACAGAGCTTTCTGATAAACACAAAATGTTTTCAGTCTTTGCCTAAAAATGAAAAAGGTTACTACAACTGAGATGATTTTTAGGCGCTGGCCAGTGGCTCAGCTGGTTAGAGTATTGACCCAAGTCACCAAGCTTGCGGTTTGATCTCCGGTCAGAGCACATGCAAGAATCAACCAGGCAGCCAGGCTGGCGTGGCTCAGTGGTTGATCATCGACCTAGGAACTAGGAGGTCACAGTTTGATCCCTGGTCAGGGCATATGCCTGGATTGTGCGCTTAATCCCCAGTTGGGGGAGTGCAGGAGGCAGCTGATCCATGATTCTCTCTCATCATTGATGTTTCTATCTCGTTCTCCCTCTCCCTTCCTCTCTGAAATCAAAAAAAAAAATTTTTTAAAGAAAAAGACTCAACCAAGCAGTACATGGATGGTGGAACAACAATTTGATGTTTCTCTCTCCCTCTAAGATCAATAAATAAAATAATCTACATTTTTTATAATGCTCCGAAACCATAGAAAATTATATGACCAAAGGAATTTAAATGTCCCCTGGACAATCTTTCTACAATAAATTAGGAACACTGGCCGTGGGATTGGTGCTAGAGGCACCTGGGTACCATCGACAGATACCCACAGAGATGAAGAGGGAAAGGAGCCCAGGTGAGGAGGGGCTCTCCTTCCTCGGGTTCTGGCAGTCTCCCTGCCACCCCTCCTCTGCCCTCGCCTGGGGCTGCCACCCCCTCTCTGCCCTCACCTGGGGCTGCCACCCCCTCTCTGCCCTCGCCTGGGGCTGCCACCCCCTCCCTGCCCTCGCCTGGGGCTGCCACCCCCTCCCTGCCCTCGCTGGGGCTGCCTCTGCCCTCACCTGGGGCTGCCACCCCCACCTCTGCCCTAGCCTGGGGCTGCCACCCCGTCTGCCCTTGCCAAGAGCCTATGGTGGAGCTCGCTCCTGAAGCCACCAGGGTCCACCCTGTCCACCTGGACAGGCTTAGCTCGGAGACTCAGGCCTCTGCACAGCCCCAGGATCTGGCCCACTGGAGTGCGGATTCCTCTAAGACATTGGAACATTTTCTGGAAGTTTGTGATAATTTGAAAAACTCACAGATGAATGCTATTTATGGGTTTTATTTTGCCTCTGCAAGTTCAGGCAAAAATATTGTATTATATCCTACAAATATTTTCTTTTTTTAATTAAGAAAAAGTTAGGTATGTCATGAATGCATAAAATATATGTATGCATTTTCTCTTGCATATGCTTTTCTTAGTAACATCTTTTCTCTAGCTACTTTACTGTAAGAGCCCAGCAGGCAGATGTGTGAATGGCCTGTTTATGTTCTCGGAAAGGCGTCTGGTCCACGGAGGCCGGGAGCGTTCAGTCTCTGGGAGTGAAAAGTTAGATGTGGGTTCCCCACTGCACAGGGCAGTCAGCGCCCCAGCCCTCATGTTGCCCAGGTTCACCTGCGCTCTCTCCAAAGAAACCTCGTTCTCCAGAGAAACCTCAGGCAGGAAACCTGACCACCAGGGGCAAAGAGCACTAATCAATGCAGCCACGGGCACTTTACCTCATATCCTGTCTCTCCTGTGTGTTGAGAAGTTATTTTCAATTAAAAATGGGGGGTATATTTCATACACACACACACACCTATGTACAGATAAACACCTATATGCACACTCATACGTGTGTACACACGTGTATGTAACACACCCAAATGTGCACACATGCATACACATATGCACGCACCCATACACATATACACATGTGCATGCTCACATCTGTACATACAATTGCGTATGTGTGCATGTCTATACAGACTCACACGTGTACATACATGTGTGGATGAACGTACATGTATACATGCATGTGCATACGTGTGTGTGCACATGCAGTTTCCCCCTCCAAATGCCACTCAGATACTTATGCGTTTTACTTTGCCTCTGCAGGTTCAGTGTCAGTTTTCCTAACGACAAAGGAAGGGTAAAGGGGAAGCCAGCAGTCTTTGCCTCACCTCCCGCCTCGGGCCCAGCTTTGACAGTGACCAGGGACCAACCAGACTCAAAGCCCCCTCCAGCCCCCTGCGACCCCTCCAGGCTGTGCAGCTCCTGACGTGTTTGCTCCCAGTGGAAGTATGGCTTTTCCGGCGGGAAATGCAGACAGAGGCAGATCCCAGCGTTTTACGTTAACTGTGCCTCCCGGTCCAGGCCGAGCTGAAGGACAAGCACAGCCCGGGTATGTGCCTTCCCTGGATACAAAACAAAACACTGGCTAAGGACTGATACCCTGAAAGAGGACACCACTCTGGGCTGATATTTGACTACGTCTATTCATGCGTGTACGTGGGGAAAGGTATGTTTCCTGGTTGGAAGCCACTAGAAAACACTTCCCAACCCCGCCCCACCCCCGCCCCGTCTCGTTTGCGTCACTCGGGCCCTCGGGGTCACAAGATTACTAGGACGCGGGCACTGAGGCAGCTGCCCCCAGGCATTGCACCACCTGGGGTCGGAGGCCCTGAGGCCATGCCCTGTCCACCCCCTCCTTCCCCCCTCCTGAGCCTCCTGGTCTCCTTATCAGGGCCAGACCCATTTTCCTGGGGCTCCAAGGACGTTTTACAGCTAACCACCAGGCTTCCTGTGCACCTGAGTGGGCTTTTTGGTTGTATCCTTGTCTTTAGAAACGAAGAAACAGCAACATGGGCAGGTGGTGAAACCACTGAGGCTGGGGACCCTGAGGGACAGGAACTAGAGTTTGCAGCCGCAACCCTTTACTTAGGAGCTCGTGCCCTCCCCTCCCCCTGCCCCCCAGTGCCAGCCCATCTCTGCCTGCAGCTCAGCGGGGCCATCAGAGAGGGAGGGGGAGGGGGCACGAGAGGCCGGTGTTTGTTCATCATTTCAGCTCACGGATCACAAACGGGTGCCGTCTCATCAGAAACGGCTGAAAACCCCTTCTTGGCTTTAAAGAAACAATTTCTCCAAAATACAATGAGCAAACGGTTCCAATTCCCCCTGAAATTTTAGGGAAAGGCCGTCATCCGAGTGCTGTCGTTGGGAAAAAGGCAATTCTGATGGATGTGATGACGTCTCACGAACCCACTCATCTGAGCTGGAGCGACAGTGCCTTGGACCCTAACAGACTGGAGATGAGATGTGCCCCTTGGCCATCGCCACGAAGCCGAGGCCGTGGGAGGGGCTGTGCGGTCTGGCTTCGCCACCCTGTTCCCCACCTTGGTTCTGGTTACCATCCTCCCAACAATGAGCCACGTGCGCTTCAAAGCCACCCCCAGCCTTGTGAGGAAGGAAAGAGCACAGGTTCCTCCCTGCTCAGCACCACGGGGACACACAGGGACCTTCGTTCACGCCACTGTTGCTCAATGAGCTGGGAGCGGGGCAAGGACCCAGGGGCAAACCAGGGCTGGGCCTGGGGGGCGAGAGCTGGTGTGCACGCAGGCCTTGGCCTGTCCAGGGCCCCCCCACCCCACCCCCATCACAGGGAGAGGACACGGCTAACACCATGGGGACTCCCCTAGAGGTCTGCCAGGGCTGACCCCATGGGCGTGGGTATCCTACAGGGAGATCACAGAACTCCAATGTCATTTAAATTCACTGTTTTCAAACATATTTCCTATTCCAATTTCTCCCAACTCTTCACAGAAAGCCAGGATTCTATTCCCCTCAGGAAAACGTGAGTGCATAAAGCGCCTCTGTTGTATCAGCCACAGCTCAGCCTGCAAAAATGAATTCGGTATCCAGGAGTTACGGAACGTGGCTGTTGATAGCCACGTTTTAATGCCACTCGTGTGCCTTACCTACACTTCTTTCATCCTCCCAGGATAGCATTCCCATTTTGCAGATGAGAAAACTGAGGCTTAGTGAGGTGAAGCAGTGCGTGTGGTTGTGTCCAATTCCAGAGGCCACCTTCCCCGTCAGGTCAGCGTTCCTGTGCACTCAGGTGGAATGGCTCAGCCCCGCATGCAGGTGTAGGTTGGGCAACGTGAAACTGCCACCAGCAGCCACTCTGACCCACGAGAATAGCAATGTAATATGTCTCAGCCTAACATCTCCGCCCAGGCTCTAGCCCGGGCCTCCCAGGCCTGGTAGGCAGGTCTGTTCCGAAATCCTACAGCAACAGCGCTTTGCAAGGAGCTCAGGACTGCCACAGGCCAATGCCACCACCGCCCAGGAAGCTGGCCATGGTATGCGTGTTCCCTTGACCTGCGTCTCATTTTGTAATCTAGTCCTGAGACTCGTGTTTAGCCTGTCGGCTTATCCCACGTCAGACACGCAGGGCCGATGCTCTGCACAGCTGCTCCCCTGGCCACGGTCACACGGTTCCGAGTGCACAGGGCGGGCCACGCCCGGTCCGGCCAGGCTGCTGCTAGAGCCTCCAATTCAGTCAAAAATGGCCTCAATTCGTCTTCCGTCTGTGAACACTGGGCCAACTCTGTCACACTCAGTAGGTTCATTTGCTGAAAACTACAGTGTTCCCTCTTTAAATGTCAAAGAGAGGCTAGGAGACATTCAGTGGAAGACCCAAAATGGCCAGGGTTTTCCTCTATACATTTGTTCTGCCTGCAGCCTGAAGAACAGCTACTGCCTATCAGACATGCAGACCGCTATAACTCCGCCCCTGGGAGCACCTCCGCAGGCAGAGCTCTGAGACCTGGCCGGCCCCCCTCCCCCAGGCGGCCAGGGTCCCTTACTGGGCAAGGCCACGGATAGAGGGGGCTTGGCCTGGACTCCCCTGGCAAAGTGAAGGGCGAGGCGGAAAAGTAAACAGAGAAGTGACAAAGAACCCAGGTGACAGGACAGGGAAGCTGGAGGATGAGGCCTGTGACTCAAAGGACAGGACCGCATATTTCCGAGATGAGCCACGGGCATTCCTTTGGGCCAGGGACCGCCACGGCCGCGAGGACACTAAATATAGGCGCTAAGCATGTGCCTTCAGGAAGGGGCTGGACAAGGCGCGAGGGTGGCGGGAGGACCAGCACCTAGGCCAGGGGTTTCCCAGCAAGGTCATCTGCAAGGTCACCGGCAAGGTCCCCGTGAAAAGGCAGTTACTTGGTTTCCCCTTGAGAGTAGCAGCTCCTTCTGCACAGGACGCGGAGGAGAGTTGGAACTTTATCAAAGGCTGACTCCCCAGAGTTCATACAGTGAAGGACCCGTTTCTGAATGTGGCAATGAGACAAGATGCTGGACTTCCTGGTCAACTGTGGTTGTACATACAAGAATTCTTATACAATAGCATCATTATCGAAAAATAGCGTTTAAACGGCAAAAGAAGTTCCATACAAGTTTAAACTGTGGTTACTAATGCTCCCGTAACACTGTAACAGAAGAGGGCGCGGGGAGACGTGCCACCCTTAACTGTGGCGGACGTTTCCCAGAATCCCCTGCAGCCTCCCACAGACCCCCTCTCCTTGGGGATGTTACTGGAAACTGGGTTATTAAGAGCAGGTTTAAGTAATTTTATATACTTACATGTTTTCTTTTTCCACTTCCAACATCCCCTAGACCTAACGTATCTGGGAATATTGGGGTTTCCTTACATCAGACGTGACTTGACGTGAGGCTAAAAGGCCCGCTCGCCACCTCCACATTTGGGGATGTTCCCAGAGTCCCTCCCACAGCCAAGGAGGTAGTGTGGAGTCTGCAACGGCAGCCAGACGTGACCAAGGCTGCCCGGTGTCCGAAGACAGCCCAGGACTGTCACCCCAATACAGCTGCCCAGGGACACTGGAGGGGACACGCCACTGCCACCCCAAGGTCACTTATAACAAGAACCCGGAAGTTATGCAACATTTCCTTCCCTCCAGGTCCTCCCGACAATGACTCTTCAGAGACAGGACAGCCGCGCTGGAGGCTGCACACCCTGCCCTGCGAGTGTCGGGGGTGCCGGCCTGGGCTCCGGGGTGGCCGTAGCCACTGTGGACACGCACAGGTGGGGCCCTCGTGTCGCTCTGCATTTTCTAGAAGCTTTGGGAAGCCACGTTTTCAGACAGTTAAATGGCAATGGGTCCCAAAAGCCAGTAAATAGATGCTCATGAAACAGGTATAAATACTGAGAATGGAAGAGGGTGCTTTTGTTCAAGGTCAAACGGTAAGTCAGTAGCAGGTGGGAGAATGGACCCCGGAAACCCTGGCTCCTCCCATGTGAAATCAGTTCGCCTTTGGAAACAGGAGCCAAGTGGTGTTTTAAAGGATTTCTCTGAGTCACAGTCCCCCCGAAACAGTGTGTAAGAGCCCCCTAACGGCCTGTGGCCACAGGGACCCAACAGAGGCCAGCTGGAGCCCGTGGCTGGGGGAGTGGAGGCCCGGGCGCAGAGAGACGCTGCTGCTTCTCCCCGCAGGCTGTCAGAGAACCCGTCTCCACCGACAGCACCAGCCCCCTCGGGAAGCACTGAGCGCTGCTCGCTCACGTTACCTGGCGGGGCCACGCGGTCCTGGTAGGTGGGCTTAAATTCACTGATGGTGAGCAGCAGCACCTGGATGGTCCCGATGAAGATGCCGGCCAGGCAGCCATAAAAGATCAAGTAGAACAGAAGGATCTTAACTGCAAGGAGAGCAGACAGAACAGGTGCTGTGATGCCGTCACAGGCTCAGAATGCCCCTCGAACCTTCCCAGAGGTGCGTGCATGCCCTCCTCCCCCGCACCCGTGCCTGCAGGGCTCCTGCTCCAGCCCTGACCAGTGTGACAGGCAGGGGGAGGGGGCAGGAGGAGGACAGCCTCCATCATGGTGTGCCTGTCAGGGGAGGTTGGGGGTAGGAGGAATGTTCTACTAGGACTAAGATTCTTTATAGGAAATAACTGTATTCCCCAAATTTAAAAAACGTCCATGAAGGTCGCCCATGACACCCAGGGCCCTGTCGGTTGCTGCTGCCATGCACTGCAAAGGGCAGCACCTTCCCGCAGAAGCCTGCGAGCTGTGCTGCTTACAGTCATGCCCTGCTGCTCGTTCAAGCACACACGCTGCGATGGCCAGGAGTGCCCAGGGCCCAGGAGGCTCTCCTGCTGGTCACGGCCTCCTGCCTCTGGTACTCATCACTCACACCCAGGTTTCCCTCCGGGCGCACCAAACCAGAAATAAAGAAAACAAAGCCCCAGCTGGTGTGGCTCAGTGGATAGCGCGTTGGCCTATGGACTGAAGGGACCTGGGTTCGATTCTGGTGAAGGGCACATGTCTGGGTTGTGGGCTTGAACCCCAGTGGGAGGCAGCTAATCAATGATTCCCTCTCATCATTGATGTTTCTATCTCTCTCCCTCGCCCTTCCTCTCTGAAATTAAAAAAAAAAAAAAAATAGAAGAAAAGCCTAGGTTGTGTAGTACTGACAATAAAAGAAACCGGATCATTCAAAGGTCAATGGAATTGCTGACAGCACCGTGATATAATACAGCCCGCCTACCAGCACCATTAAACACTCAGGGGAGCAAAACTCCTTTGAGGGAAGCACATGAAGACAATAGATCACAGCCAGCTTCTGAAGCTGCAGCTGCTTTCAGTCTTCTAGAAACTTTGAAGTTACCTTTGATTTTTTTAAGTCTTCTTTTTATATTTAGATTTCCCCCCTTCATAATATCTCTGGTGTTCATCCTTTCTTTATTTTAGT
>NW_006291020.1:1601512-1603404 GCF_000327345.1 Myotis davidii
GCGGTGCCCGGCGGGGCTCCGGGGTGGCCGTAGCCACTGTGGACACGCACAGGTGGGGCCCTCGTGTCGCTCTGCATTTTCTAGAAGCTTTGGGAAGCCACGTTTTCAGACAGTTAAATGGCAATGGGTCCCAAAAGCCAGTAAATAGATGCTCATGAAACAGGTATAAATACTGAGAATGGAAGAGGGTGCTTTTGTTCAAGGTCAAACGGTAAGTCAGTAGCAGGTGGGAGAATGGACCCCGGAAACCCTGGCTCCTCCCATGTGAAATCAGTTCGCCTTTGGAAACAGGAGCCAAGTGGTGTTTTAAAGGATTTCTCTGAGTCACAGTCCCCCCGAAACAGTGTGTAAGAGCCCCCTAACGGCCTGTGGCCACAGGGACCCAACAGAGGCCAGCTGGAGCCCGTGGCTGGGGGAGTGGAGGCCCGGGCGCAGAGAGACGCTGCTGCTTCTCCCCGCAGGCTGTCAGAGAACCCGTCTCCACCGACAGCACCAGCCCCCTCGGGAAGCACTGAGCGCTGCTCGCTCACGTTACCTGGCGGGGCCACGCGGTCCTGGTAGGTGGGCTTAAATTCACTGATGGTGAGCAGCAGCACCTGGATGGTCCCGATGAAGATGCCGGCCAGGCAGCCATAAAAGATCAAGTAGAACAGAAGGATCTTAACTGCAAGGAGAGCAGACAGAACAGGTGCTGTGATGCCGTCACAGGCTCAGAATGCCCCTCGAACCTTCCCAGAGGTGCGTGCATGCCCTCCTCCCCCGCACCCGTGCCTGCAGGGCTCCTGCTCCAGCCCTGACCAGTGTGACAGGCAGGGGGAAGGGGCAGGAGGAGGACAGCCTCCATCATGGTGTGCCTGTCAGGGGAGGTTGGGGGTAGGAGGAATGTTCTACTAGGACTAAGATTCTTTATAGGAAATAACTGTATTCCCCAAATTTAAAAAACGTCCATGAAGGTCGCCCATGACACCCAGGGCCCTGTCGGTTGCTGCTGCCATGCACTGCAAAGGGCAGCACCTTCCCGCAGAAGCCTGCGAGCTGTGCTGCTTACAGTCATGCCCTGCTGCTCGTTCAAGCACACACGCTGCGATGGCCAGGAGTGCCCAGGGCCCAGGAGGCTCTCCTGCTGGTCACGGCCTCCTGCCTCTGGTACTCATCACTCACACCCAGGTTTCCCTCCGGGCGCACCAAACCAGAAATAAAGAAAACAAAGCCCCAGCTGGTGTGGCTCAGTGGATAGCGCGTTGGCCTATGGACTGAAGGGACCTGGGTTCGATTCTGGTGAAGGGCACATGTCTGGGTTGTGGGCTTGCTCCCCAGTAGGGGGCATGCAGGAGGCAGCCCATCAATGATTCTCATCATTGATGTTTCTCTCTCTCTCTCCCTCTCCCTTCCTCTCTGAAATCAATAAAAATATATTTAAAAAGAAAACACACTAGTAAAAATGGCCAGCACATTTGTATTTCATCCTCTGGACCCAGAATAATGACTAATCTGAGCTGCATTTTCTTTTTCCCAGGATAGCAGAGGCTGAGATAGCTGAAAAAGCAAAAATGCAAAAAAACCCGGGGCCCGGAGGCTCACTGAGCTATCAGTTACAGGTTTACAAGGATTACCTCCCGATTAGCTGCACGGTAACAGGCTGTACCAGGCGCGGCCCGGCAGCCCTGCGCCAGCCAAACAGCTCAACACGAATGCAAAGGGGAAGCAGTGAGCCAGGAGGGTTCCCCGTCTGCAACATGACTGCAGAGGGGCCTCTGGTGGCGTCTAGAAAAGGCCCAGATCTCATGCATTAGGTGCGGGATCTTTGGGGAAAAGCTACAGAACAAAAATGTTATTGAAAAGAGGTGGACGAGGGTGGTGAGGGGGACCTGTGTGTGTGGGGGGGGGGGGGG
>NW_006291020.1:1603479-1606311 GCF_000327345.1 Myotis davidii
GTATGGGGAGGCACTAACCAGGTCTCCATCCATTTAAAACCCCAGCTTTCCTATCAGCAAGTAATCCTACTAGAGAGCTGTTAAAATAAGCAACCCGTGCCAAAAAAGCACACCAAAGCGATGGATTATAACCCTTTCAGAAGAAGGGGGCGAGGCAGAGACCAGCAAAGGAAAGGCAACTGCAGGAGAAGGCAGCTGCCCAGCTCCGTCGCTGCCTCCCGGAGAGCAAGGGTTAAGCGCTGCTCGGTATCCAGGCAGCGGCAGGCAAATGGCAAGGCTGTGACGTCAAGAGATCTGGAAAATTTTTCCAGCGGCTGCTCCTAAGAGGTGCAAGGCTGGTGCGGAGGTCCGCTGCGTGCTGCCCCCACCTCGGCGGTGCTCTCGGCTCAGCCACACTGGCTTCCAACGCCCAGGGCCTTTCTATACCCTCCCTCGGACCCAGATGCCCCACGCTAACCACAGGAGAAGGTGCATAATGGAGGCTGCCATCTACAACAGGAACGCAGGGGAGGCGGGGGACGGGGCGCTGGCCAAGCACACTGATTGCACTTAAGATGCAGCCGATCCGGTTGCCCAAGGCATTGGGCCCAGAGGGAAGCTAGGAATTCCCCTCTTGCTCTGAGGTGTCACTTAGCAAAAGGTGCCCAGGTATCGGGGCGCAGCCCCTGGGGTGGGGGTGGGGGGCAATGCAGGTCTGGCAGGGCCTGCACAGGCCCCCAGGGGCTGCTCAGAGAGAACTGGGCAAATGGTACCAGCCAGCCGGGGCACAGGGGCAGGCTAGAGGGGCATTTTTCTTTAAAGCAGTTTTTCTTCCTTTTAAAAAATACAACTAATATAAAGGCTGTCCAAAGGGGGGGAGGCGAGTACCCTTCAAAGGGTCACGGTCAGAAGGAAAACATCGACCCGCAGTTCCTGTGAGCGCAGTAAGGGGGGCTCAGGTGTAGGCACCAACTTAAACAGGTGGGGCTTTCTGCCCAGGTCACCGGGTGACAATCTACCTGCAGGCGCGACTGAGCCAAGGGCGAGTCCCAAGGGCGCCCTGCAGGCCAGTGCTGCAAAGGTGGCCTTTCCCCCCGGCCGCCGCCACCGCCTCTGCTGCCCAGGCTCTGACCTTTCCCACACCGCCCGGCACGGGCAGACATGTTAGCACCGAGCAGACCCTGCACTCTAGCCCAGCACCTGCCCCGGGAAACGAAGGAAAGACGGGCCAGGCACACGGTCCTGGGTCTGCATCCATCCACTGTGCGGTGTGGACCCGAGACACAAACATTAACACATTCATCCCCTCTCTCTCTCTCTCCCTCTCCCTCTCTCCCCCCACTCTCTCATGGAGGTGCTGCCCCCTTAAATGTCGGCTTAAAGAACAAGCACTTCCATACAGCCTTACCCTCCAAAGCAAATGTTATTCTATAATTGGAAGGAGGAAAAATATATATATTTAATCAGGAGGGGAGGGGCACGAGAGGGCAAATTTCGCAATATTCCCAGAGCCAATGCGGCAGCGACCCATGCCAAGGCTGGGGACAGCCCCCAGGGCAGGGAGGTTCTGGGGCCTGGGAGAAGGGGGCCACTCCGCAGGCACCCCCACCCCAGGCCTCCTGCGAGGCACGAGGAGTGGTTAGAAGATGGCCCTGGCAGGGAGCTGTTCACACCACACACCCTGACCACCAGGTTTCGTTAGGAAGACGCAGAGGAGCCATGGCAATGATCCCACTGCAGAGCAGTCTCCCCCAAATGCAAGAAAACATGAAACACACGCGAGAAGCCATCGCGGCGAAGAGCTACATGGAACATGGCTCCCGGACACCATGCTCCCCAGGAACACCTTGGGATGAGGTTTCACCTTGACTAACCTTGAAGGGTGATGCATTATTAACCCTTCACTTTTCAATCAGGAGGGGCCTAGACCACAGGCCGCATTTTCCCTTTCTTTACATAAAAACACAGATTCTGGCTTCTTCCATTTCAAAATGTCAGCCAAGACCTATTTCCCTGACTCATTCTGCTGATGCCCACAGACTCTCCCAATGAGGACCCTACGCCGGCCCCTCTCTGGGCTTCCTCTGGCTGCAAGGGGGTGCAGGGGTGTCCATGATGGTGGCGGTGATGATACCAGAGGGAGGGGGCAGTGATGCAGCAGGGGGAGTCCCTCCCTCTCTCGCTGCAGTCACGACTCAGATTTGCCTACAACTCTGCCCTTCAAAATGACCTTTAAACACACACACGCACACACACACACTCACACACACACCTATGTCACCCTCCAGGTGTAGGGAGGCAGACGACACATGTGGTATTTAATTTTCAATGGGGTGGAAAGGTATCCAGCTAAGCTACCGGCTGCCCAAAATCTTACACAATGACCTGCTTGTGCCTTTGTGCTATTCCTAGACGAACCCTGCACCATGATCCACTCAGCTCCCAATGCCGCATCTGGGTAGACACGGAAATCAACCAGACTGTGCGGTGCTGCAGGGCCGTGGCGGGCCGTGCGGGCTCCGGGGGAGGTCGCGGGGGACTGGGCATCGCGCTGAAACACTGCAGTGGGGACGGTTCCCGCCCGCGCCCGGAGGCACATATTTAGACCAGAAGGTGCTAAAACACGCAGCCTCGCCTGCATGACGCCCGATTGCCCGCACCCTCACACCTCCCTGTTGTTTTTTAGGGACCTGGGACATGACCATTGGGAGAGACCCATCTCGTTGCCCATGTCTGACCATTCCCAGCAGGGAAGGGCTCGATCGATAGACCGCAAATTACCAAAACACGACCGCCACGATCCAGAGAGCCCTCCGCCTGGCGCTCGGCCCCCACCCGCGCCGGCGCCGGGGC
>NW_006291020.1:1607106-1610906 GCF_000327345.1 Myotis davidii
CGTCGCCCGGCGCCCCGCAGGCTCCCGGGGACCCGGCCCGGCTGTACTGATCTAGTGGCGTCCGCGCCCGCCCTCCCAGCGCGCTCCGGGTTCCCTCTGCCGCAGGTCCACCCTCCTAGGCCCGGGCGGGGGGCGGGGGGGAAGGTCACTCCGGGACGCCTAGGAGTTGGGGACTCTGCCCAGCTCCGCCCCGCCTCCCCGCTCCTGCACCTGCCGCCCCTGGGCGCTCCCCGCCGCAGCGGTTGAAGTTCCAGCCCTGCCCTCCCCTGACTGCCTGGCTGCGCTCCGTGTGGGCGGCCCGAACCACCTCAAGCAGGACACTTGCTGACCCACCCAGAGCGCAGCCGGGCCGCGGGGCCTGGAGGGTGACGGAGGCCGACCAACCCCCAGGGAGTCTTCCTTCCGAGACCAAAGGCACTGCCAGGCGGTTCCTGCTAGTCTAGACCCCAGCGACCCTGCCTGTACGTGACCCAGCCACCGCGGACTGTCCTTGGTGCGGAGCCCGTGGCTGGCCTTCTCACGGACGTGCCTTTGCGCCCCTTGGGGGGTACTGACCCCTTCGTTTGGTTGTGAAATCCCTGGGACGAAAGGGATTGGGACGACAGCTCGAACGGCTAGACGTTCTGGGCAGCCCTGGGCATGCGCTCTCCTCCCCTCTTCTCCCTGCTGCTGAAAAGCCAGACTCCTTGGTTTCATGTCCCCCACCTCCTGGAGCCCCTGAGCGGCTTGCACGTGCCTCTGGGGGCAGTGACACAGCAGAAAGGCAGGGTGCTCTGCAGTCACCACCGGGGAGGGGCATCCATCCCTCCCAGGGCAACAGGGCCCATCGGTTCGGATTCCCAGCCCCATGTCCAGGAATCGCCCAGTCTGGGCTGCTTGTCTGGGGGCACCTTTGTTTCCAAGGTCAACCTGGCAGGTCTGAGGATGAGCATGAACTGAATAGAACGCGCTCTTCCCCGCGAATCCTTCTTCAGGCCCACCTGCAAAGCCTGGGCCAACCTGAGAACCCCGGGAGTTTAGGAAAGCAGCAGCCACCTGTCTGCCCAGCCCCACAGGGGTGCCGCGGGCAGGGCTGCCTCAAGGGCGACCCTGAGAGCCCGGTGCTGAGACAGGCAGCCACCCTGCTTTCCCTGCAGTTTGTGTTGGCAAAGCCCCAGTGCTGAAGAGCTGCAGGAAGAGGCTGCACCTGCGGACAGGATGCCCTGGTCCCCTCCCACGGGAGTTACCCCACCCAGGAGTTTCCAGCAGGCAGGTCACTTGCAAGGGCGTGTGTTTATTGGACACCAGCTACCTGTCCGAGGGAAGAGAGCTGGAGGGCAGAATCAGCAGAAATGGAGGAGTGCGGGGAGGAGGTGGAACAGGCCGGGAGGGGTGGGGAGGTGTGGGCCCTCCCTGTGCACACTCCCCTTGTCCACCCTCCCCACCCCCACCGTGATTTCTCTGTCTCCCTCTCCCCTCTCTTCTTTTTCTCGTAGAAGCACGCCATAAAACAAAGCCAGTGGAGAGAGGCTCGGAGTGACAGATTTTTAATTAGAACCCCCATTTTGTCTTTAAAAAAAGAGTTGTCTTATCTTAGCTCTCTAGCTCTGTGGGGCGGTGGCAAATGCCAAGGAGACTGTGTTGGTCAGAATGAACTTTCCCTCTTGTCCTTGACCTACTGTCTTCCTCTGGGGGATACTCCTCCCCCTTCCCCATCAAACTTTAGCTCCCCAGTCGCTCATTCTCACTCCCTCCCCCCCCACCTCGTGTAAACTTTGATGGGTCCTGCCTTCATGGCCAATGAGGAATCTCATTCTAAATCAGCCTCCCCTAGGCCTCCCAGGAACTCCCTGCCCATCCTCACCCCCACCCCGGAACCCCCCATTGCCTACAGAGAACAGGATCTCAGCCCCGTGGGAACCCAGTGCAGATGCCACCTTCCCTGCCACTCTCGACCTTCCAGAATTGTGTCACCCACCTAAGTGCCTCACCACAAAGAGCCACCTGGTGAAGAGCAAGACAGGCCTGCATTCACACTCCCAGCTGCCGCCGTGCCAGCTGTGTGACCTGGGCCTGTTCTCCCTCAGTTGTAAAAACGGAGTGCTGCAGGGTTGCAAGGATTAAATGGGAGTTGTGGCAACGTGCTAACGAAGCGCAGTGCCTGTGCATAGCCAGGGCTATTAAGTAGCCGGCTTAATTATAACGAACCGTTTCCATCTGACCTCATCCGACCTTGGGGCTGTTGCTATGACTTTGCCACCTTCCCACTTGGATACCCTTGGATACCCTCAGGAGGCCCCCATCCTCTCTGCGCCTTTCTCCCTGCTTGCCAGCACGCTTCCCGCCCTGTGACCTCCTCTAACCCTAGTAATGGATAACTTGAGCACACCGTGTTCCTTTGGACTGCGCTGGGCTGGGCTGGGCTGGGCTCTTGTTCTGAGGCCCCTTCGGCAAAGGTGCTGCAGCAGCGAGATGAAGGTGGAAAGTTCTCCGGAGGGCAGGGAGCCTCTGGCAGGTGCAGAGTGTAGCTGGGCGTGGGGGGCGGGGGAGGCGTGGACCACGGGAACCAGGCAAGTGGCTCAGTGCCTGCCTACGGAGATCCAGCTTTTCTCTGCAGAACAGAGGATGGAGGATGGAGGCATTTGGAGGCTCGGGTGGGAATGGGGGTGGAGGGAGGAGAGGAGAGAGTGAGCAATTTTTACATCTCTTTTCTGTGCAGGCGAGGGGGGGCGGAATGGGTCTGGAGTACTATGAATGGTTCTTCCCAGGACTGGTGCAGTGTGTGGGCTGGGTGGAGGGGAGCAGGGAGCAGGAAGAGCAGCAGGTTAGGGACCTCATCCAAGTGAGGATGACAGGTTCAAACCCAGGAAACAGACTAAAATGGAGCTTCACAGGCCTGCAGAAGAGGGGGTGGGGCTTGGCAGGTGCACGGGGGAGATTCAGATCCAAAAATCAGACCCCACCCCCACCCAAGCTATTGGCTCTCTGAGCCCCTGGGCCAACAATGCAGCGTGCCCCCAGAGGCCTCGGAGGGCACGACACCATCGGGCCACAGCACGCTCACGCTTCATTGCCAGCGGGGAGGGTGCCCAGCGGGGGAGGGCGCGGATTGCATGATGACATCCTGGCAGCAGAAAGTGTGCATGCTGAGGAAGAGGGCTCCATGATCCAAGGCAGGTCTGTTCGCAGTGGCGAGGCCGGGATGCTCAGCTCTGCAGTAGAGTGAGGGCTGGGAGTGGGGAGCTCGGTGACATGGGGCCGACTGGTCACGCTGGTGGGACGTGGGCAGAGGCCTGGCAGGCCGGGTGGGAACCCCTCACCAGCCATCACGGGAGCCCCATAGGGTGCCATTCGGTAGAAATGTCCCTTTGGTACCTGCATTGAAGGCATCTGGCCCGTGCCTGTTTCAGTGGGTCTGGGATTGAGTTCTCGCTCTAGGTGAGGACGTGGTATGAAAAGTTTAGAAGGAGGGGGCTGTTTTAGAAGGCCCCTTGGTAAGGCGGACTACTCCTGCCCTCAGAGGAAGGGACCTCGTCACCTTGGTCACCAGGCCCTGGCTGGCAGACTTCCTGGCTACTTTGGAGGTTCAATGTTTTCCTGGAGCCAGACTGGGAGAGAGGGCTATCTTGTAAGTCGGGGAACGGGCGAGTCCAGAGAGCACCCTGTGAGGTGGGAGAGGTTGGGATTCCTCTCCACCATCTGGGGCCTTTGCCAATGTGTTGTAAGGTGTGCTCAGGTGGAGGCGGCCAGAGTAGAGGGGACACACAGAGGTACATAGTCTGCACAGGGATCCTGGGTGTGCGGGGTGGCGGGGTGGTGGG
>NW_006291020.1:1611095-1630608 GCF_000327345.1 Myotis davidii
GCCACACTCTGAGAGCCTCCCACCTGCCTGCCCTCTCTCCTGCCCAGGGCACTAAGAGGCTCCATTTGCTTTTTCCCTAGAGGAAGATCTGGTACCAACCAGCACATCCTCTCGGCTTCAGAAAGGAAAGTCCCTTTGGAGAAGTTTCTGTCTGCCTAATCGGTAACAAGTGGACCCCTCTGAGCGGCGTGGTCTTACGGCCTTGGCCTCGGGGCGGATGCACATGAGAATGTCGGGTGTTTTATGACTCTTCTGGCTGGACCACTTGAGTCTGCCAGAGATTTGAGAAACGCCGAGTCTTTACCTTCCTCCAGCAGCCTCAGCTGAGGGCTCCAGGTCATGCACGGTCGCCGTGGCCAAACCCACCGTGGCCGGCGCGGATGATAGTGCCCGAGGTGTCCTAGCCCATCTCCTGGGACAGGTCAGCCTCCAGGTGACTGTCGGGCTGTGCATGCCCACCTGCCAGGACATCCCGCTTGTGGGAAGCTGAGCAGGGGCCTGGCTCCTTCCACCTGCGGCCCAGCCCTGCTTCTCACCTGGAGGGCACAGGAGGCCTGGGGCGCACAGCCCTCCAGGGGCGCACACAGCTCTCCTCCTGCCCTAATGCTCACCCTTCCAACGGACACAGTCCCTTCTCCAGCCTCCTGTGAGGTGGTCTCTAACCTTTCCCGTCATGCTCAGTTCCTCTCCTTTGCAGTTTTCCATTTAGTTTTTTAAAAATATATTTTTATTGGTATCAGAGAGGCAGGGAGAGAGGAGAGAGAGAAAGAAACATCAGTGATGGGAGAGAACCATTGATCAGTTGCGTCCTTGCCGGGAGCCGGTCCATCCTTGCTGCTTGACACAGTTGCTGCAGGGAAGAAACATCTGCACAGCATATGTTTCAAGGGACCTGGCATATATGGCATACTGTTCTTAATATGTTTGCTCCCCTTCTTGGCGCTATGTGTTTTAACCAAGGTCACCTCTCCGAGAGGTTGTTTCCCCAGGTGGGGATTTTTCCCTGGAGCTAGGGATTAAGAATAGAAATTGATAGGATTGGAATCAACTGGTATAAATACAGATGTAACAAGACAATAAAAGAACCTGGCTACAGAACTTGGCTGGAGATCCTGGCTAGAGAACCCAACTATGCTGATGAACTGAATGCTGCCTCCATGTCATTCCTTCTTTGCCGACTCGGTCCACACCTTTGGGAACCCCCGGACCTGCTGGGGTCAGACCCCAACACCTCCTGAAAGCCCCACACCGTGGATCGAGCCTGCAACCTGGGCAAGTGCCCTGACGGGGAATCGAACTGAGACCTCCTGGTTCATAGGTCAACACTCAACCACTGGGCCACCCCGGCGGCTCCCATTTACTGACGTCCTTTTTAAAGTGAGGACCTGGCCCCAAGGCGGCAGAGTCCAGGAAGCGTGTTCAGGGTGCCCTGGCTGCGTCACCGTCATCATCTCTACCCTCCCAGCACTGCCTCGTGGTTTCCTGGAGCCCAGGCCTCCTTGTGGCTGGAGCCTGGCAAATGTTTCCGAAAAGGCTCTTGCTCTTGGGGAGAAACAGAAAGGCCCCTCCCACTTCATCCAGCTCAAGGACAGGGACACACAAGACACTGTTAGGGTGGGGCCCCTGGACCCGAGGCTGCAAACACTGCCCTGGGGCGGGGTGGGGAGGGGCTACACTGTGGGGCTGCTGCCAGGGGCTGGTCTCCTCCTCCAACCCCCTCAGCCGCCATCACCAGCCTCAGCATTGATCTCCGTGGCCTAGGTGCCGCCCTTCGCAAGGCTGGAACATGGAGGCAGGGCCGTGCCTTTCCCAGGGCTGCGGAGCTGTGGGGGGCACAGGACACTCAGATCCACAGCTGATGACACACGGCAGCACAGAACCTGCCCAGCCTGTAACGTGGGCCAGCTTTTCCTCTTCCTGAGGGACTTGACCTCTCCCCGTCATTCTAGAAACACCGCATGGTAAGGAACTAGTCCGTAGGAAGCAAACCCAAGGGGAGGAATGAAAAAAGACTGTTTTGCATTTATTTTACTCTGAGGAGGAGCTGGGAGGCAGGAAAATGCAAAAGAAATTGGGTAAACTGGATTACAACCGTAAAGGGAGTCTTGGGCGCTCTCAGGAGCAAATACTTCAGGCGGACTGGCTGGTGCAGTGTCTGCCTTTGCGGTACCTGCATCCCAGCTCGCTCACAGCATAGCTTTTGTGTTAATAAAGGAAACCCCCACCTTTCATACCCACCATCTACGTGGCATCGCACCCACAACCCCCAGGAGGGCTGTGCCCCTTGCCCAAATGTATGGATGGCAGGCGGCCCCTGTCTGATCTCATGGCATAACACCCCGCCAGGGCACATGCCTGGGTTGTAGGGTCGATCCCCAGGGTGGGGAGCGCAGGAGGCAGCCGATCCATGATTCTCTCTCATCATTGATGTTTCTATTGCTCTCTCCCTCTCCCTTCCTCTCTCTGAAATTAATAAAAATATATTTAAAAAATTAAATGGTGAATTTAACACTAAATAAATTAATAAATAAATAAAAAAGGAAGGGAGGAAGGAAGACCCCATGACAATTTTATCCTTAGAGCTGGGGCTTGGCCGTGAGCAAGAGAACCCCACAATAAAGTGGCTTCGACAGTGTGGGTTACATCCCTCTCACTCAGTCCCGGAAGGTGGTCCCGGAGGAGGATGCTGGCTTTGTTCACTGGGTCCTCGGGGGCCAGGCCCCTTCCAGCTCACCCTCCACCATCCCTCCTACGGGCCCTGCTCTCCTGGCCCCCTTGGTGCATGGGCCCTCGTCATCACAGCCAGGCCTGATGGCCAGAGGGGACAAAGGCAGAAGTGCAGCCCATTATGGAAACACCCACCAGGAGCGTCTGCTGGGCTCCCTGGTCAGAACGTGGCCTCGGGACAGCACTTGGCGGCAGGGGAAGCTGGGAGCACAGTCTTTACTTGGGCAGCGTGTACCCGTAAAAGTTAGAGGGTCTATTCAGTCTCTGCCACAACAATGCAGGGGGATTGACACTTACAGATTTGCCTTTTGAGTTAGTGTCATCCAGGCCCCTTTCAAATTACAGAGCCTACAGGGGTTGCCATTGTCTGACATTTGTCCAAGGAGAGATCAACCTCTTTCCTTGTGGAGACATTGAGGAGCCATTGGAAGAGTAATTCATTAGACACACCAGGCCTGGGGCCAGAGGAGGCTCTGGGAGAAGCAGGGGCAGAGCTGGGCAGGGTCTCAGAGGGCGCAGGAAACAGACGCAGGTGCTCTAGGCCCCGTCTGCGGCTCTGCCCCACGGGCTGGGCTGGGCTGCTCACATTCCCGCAGCCACCGAGGGTTCAGTACCAGCAGCCGCCCCGGGGCTGAGGGACCTGGACAGCTGCTGCCTAATCTTAGTAGCACAAGGCACTTAGCACCCGGGCAGCTGGCCTGCGGGGTGGTGGCACGGGGTGTGAGGTACCCACCCAGCCGGCAGCTGCCTGGTCAGTTGCAGCATGTTAACTGACAATGGGATTTATTTATTTATTTATTTATGTTTAAATATGTATTTTTATTGATTTCAGAGAGGAAGGGAGAAAGGGAAAAAGGGAGAGAGAGAGAGAGAGAGAAACATCAATAATGAGAGAGAATCGTTGACTGGGTGCCTCCTGCACGACCCACACTGGGGATCAAGCCCACAGTCCTGACCGGGAATTGAATTATATGACCTCCTGGGTCATAGGTCAATGCTGAACCACTGAGCCATGCCAGCCAGGCTATTTATTTATTTTTTAAATGCATTTTTATTTTGTTTTATTTTTTTGTTAATCCTCACCTGAGGACATTTTTCCATTGATTTTTAGAGAGAGTGGAAGGGGAGAGGGAGAGACAGAGAGAAGCATCGATGTGAGAGAGACACATGGACTGGTTGCCTCCCACACATGCCCCCACCAGGGCCAGCAACTGAGCCTGCAACTGAGGTACGTGCCCTTGACCGGAATCGAACCTACGGCCCTTCAGTCCATGGGCCAGCACTCTATTTACTAAGCCAGCTCCCATTCAGTTGTAAATTAAGCTCCTGGAGAACAGGGACCTTGTCTGACCTGCACTCCACAGTTCCCAGCACAGGGCCTGGACTCAGTGGTTTGAAGAATTGCCGACTGAATAAATGACTAAAGGAAGGGTTTCCAGTTCTAACCAGGGCCCTCGTGGACTCAGGAATAGATGACGTGACTCAAAGGGCGCTCTGTTTTACAAAAGGAGAAGATGGTATAAACTGGTCCATCCGTGACAAAGACACTGAGGCCCAGATATAATAATAGATCGTCTGGAAGAGGGACCCACCGATACCATACAGCGAACAAAAACGTCACCTGTAGAAATTGTGACAAATGGGACCATTTGTCAAAAAATTGCCCCTTTCCACAAGAAGCCCGCGCTGCTCCCTCTGCTCCGAGAGGACACCTCCAGGACTCCTGTCCAGCCCGCTTTGCTTAGGCTGTTCTTTGCCCATGACTTCTGCGCACAGATGTCATGGAAGACCTGCCTGGGGAACACGGTGTGACATGCCAGGCCGCTGGGCCGGTGCTTGCCCAGAAACCTGACGGCAGCATCGCCAACCACTCCACCTGGAACACCCACAAAGCCGAGACCCCTCTGGACCATCAGCCCTAGCGACCCGCTACAGCTGTGGTCAAGAAGGCCATTATGCACAGGAACGCACAGGAAGGCGAACGTTTCGCCAGACCTTTCCCACATCTCCATTCATCTGCTACTATGATGACAAATAGGAAATTCGGGAGCAAGAATACAAATTAACGAAAAGTAAGAGAACTCCAGAAAATGGGGATTTTCCAAGGCAGTTCAAGAGGCCGCATTTGAAAGCAGCGAATCAGGTGTCCCACCGTGATGCGAGGAAGAGCCAGGCCTCAAGGAGAAACACGAGGTGGCCTCAAGAAAGAAAGAACCCCAAAAGAAGCAACGAGCTGGGACAAGAGAGAGCGTGAAAGCACAGGACGCCGACAGGGGTGGTGATGGGATGAGGACTTTCCCAGAGGCCCCAGAACCCACTCTCCCCTCGGCACCTTCAAAGCCAGAGCCTCACAGTCCTTTCACCACTCACAGGGCAGGAGCCGGAGAAGAAAGCTGCCCGGAGAGGCCGGCGCGGCGTGAGGAAAGGGCACTGCGTGGGGCGGGGGACGAGGATGACTTCCTGCTTACTAAGCAGAGGGAACCCAGTCTAGGCTGCGACCGCTGCGAGCTGGCTCCCCAGCACTGGTCTGCACTTCACATCCACAACATCCGCCAGTCTTACCAATCACAGTGAGTTTTGTTTTGTTGTTTTGTTTAATCTCAGCCACACCTGGAGCTGCTGAATGAAGACCTAGGTCAGTGGTCGGCGAACTCATTAGTCCACAGAGCCAAATACCAATAGTACAACGATTGAAATTTCCTTTGAGAGCCAAATTTTTTAAACTTAAACTATATAGGTAGGTACATTGTTATTAACTTAATTAGGTTACTCCTAAGGCTTAGGAAGAGCCACACCCAAGGGGCCAAAGAGCCGCATGTGGCTCGCGAGCCGCAGTTTGCCGACCATGGACCTAGGAGATCTGTGCTCTGTGTCCAGCAGGTTACTAGGAGGGAAAACAAAGATAAACTCAGACTCCCCCCTGTTCCAGTGCGTTATTTTCACTCAGAATCCTACAGGTAGGAAGGATTGATCTTTTCAAGAGAATTTTTAAAAAATACTTTGAAAAAGTTAAAGCTCATCAAATGGACTAGTAATTCATCTGCAGTGTGCCTATGTAAATTAAATCCTTGCCGGGAGAGAAATTATTATGAAAAGAGTCATTGGTCTTTTCGGTCATCACTCTCTCTAACATCGGAAAGGACGGTAGTTACAAATCTGAGCGTTGCTTGCTTCTGAGGCTGGGGTCAGAGTCTTCCTCTGGCCAGACCATCAGGGCCGCACAGCGAAGGCTCCTCATCGAAGCCCCGAAGAAGCAGGGAAGCGGCTGCTGTGAAATACGAGTGAGGAATCCGTCCAGGATCAGCGCCCAGGACAGATGTCCCGAGACAAGTGGGAAGGAGTCATTGGGAATGTTGATGTCATCACAGTGAAATTGTTTCCACCGTTTTTACCCTCACACTTCAAGAACACTGTCACTCGGCTATGTAGAGATGAAAATTGCCCAACTTAAAAAAATTGTTTTGTTTTTATGGTGTTTTTCTTAACTGTATAGCTATACAGAAATGTTTGTACTTGAGTGCCTTTTGTATTTATCAAAGCCTAATGTTAGAATTGGAAAAATAAAATGTCTGAAATAGAAAAAATAAAAAGAATAGATGACTCGCACCAGCAAACATCATTCACCAGAGAGGTGAGAGGAGGGTGCTTACCAACGGGACCCTCCAGGCCGAGGACTTTCGGGCGCCTAAGCGCAGTGACAGGTGAGTTCAGCTGCTTATCACCTACCTGCCCCCGGCGTGGTCTGTGGGCTGCGAGTCCTGCCCGAACTGCCCACTCAGGCCATGGTGCCTTTATAGACTAAATGTGTGTGTCCCCCCAAACTCATTCACTGAAGTCCTACCCCCAAGGTGATGCTGTTAGGAGGTGGGACCTTCGGAGGAAATTAGGTGCAGATGAGGTTGTGAGGGTGGGCCGTGGTGGGATGGTGCCCTTCTTAGGGGACACCTGAGCCTCTGTCTCTGCACACCGAATGCAGCAGGGTTGTCTGCAGCCAGCGGGAGGGCCTCGCCAATCCCCACCGTGCTGGCGCCTGGTCTTGAACTTGCAGACTCCAGGACTGAGAAATAAGTGTCCGTTATGTAAGCCGCCAGCTGGTGGTATTGTCACCACAGCTCGAGCTGATTAAGACAGTGGGCCAGGGTGGCCCTGCCCCCCACAGGGAGGCTCCCTCTGTGGGCTGGCCCTCCAGCCTTGATCAGTGAGGACGCAAACCCAGATACTCCAACAGAGACCTCAGGATAAAGTGACTCAGGCCCTGGCTGGTGTGGCTCAGTGGAGAGAGCGTCGGCCTCCGGACCAAAGGGTCCTGAGTTCGATTCCGATCAAGGGCAGGCTTGGTTGCAGGCTCCTCCCCAGCCTGGGCCCTGGTCAGGGCTCCTGCAAGAGGCAGCCAATCGATGTGTTTCCCTCACATCGATGTTTCTCTCTGTCTTTCCCTCTCTCTTCCATTCTCCCTAAAAATCAATGGGAAAGTATCCTCAGTGAGGAGGATTAATAACGAAAACAAAGAAGGTAAAGTGACTCTAAAAGAGCAGCTCGCTTTCCTTCAGGGCAGCCGGGGTGAGCGGAGCCGAGGCGTCCCGCTGTGGGAGCTGTCTGCGTCCAGGCTGTCCGGTCCTTTGACCCTTGTGCATCCCCCGGGGGCCGTCCCTGGCGTGACTGAGGCTGGTCCACGGTGCATCTCCAGCCCTTCTCACGGCGAGGAGGAGGTCCAGGGCAAGTAGCTTTGCTTTGAAGATGATGCCAAATTTATACATCTTGCTTCCATTTATACCCCGTTACTCAGTCACCCCAGCAGCGCGGCGGCTGGGACCGTAGGCACCACAGCAGCTGGCACCATGGGAAGCGCAGGCTCTGTCATAGGAAGAAGGTCCTGAGATGAACCCTGGAAGGCAGAGGCGGCCTCTGCCAGACCTGGGGGCAGCTGCCCTTCCTCCACTTGCACGTGGGCCCGGCCCTAGCCTTGGGTGCCGGTGAGGCATCTGTGTCTTTATCTTTTTTTATTATTATTTGAGAGAGAGAGAAAGAGAGGGAAACATCCATCTGTTGCCTCCAGCACACATCCCGACAGGGGCAGGGATTGAACCTGCGACAAAGGTACATGCACTTCACAGGGACTCGACCTGTGGCCCTTGGGTCCGAGGGCTGACACTCTAACCACTAAGCCAAACCGGCCAGGGCTGAACCCGCCACCTTTTGCTGCCAGGATGGCGCTCCAAGCAACTGAGCCGCACTGGCCAGTTACCCCCCTTCCTTGAATTCATGAGTGGAAAACTTCCCTGGTACCAGAGGCTGCAGATTCGATCAACGTGCCTCCAATCCCTCAGACCTCGGTGAAGGCTGCATTGTACCTGAGGTCACGGGACGGGGGGAGCGGCTCAGAGCCCTGAGCACAAACCCCAGGATGGCGGTGGGGGTGAGGGGAGAACATGCCTGTGAGCGACCTGGACGCGGTCACCTCCACCAAGAGCCCCGAGCCAGGCCACCCCGGGTGCCTGAACGTGACTTTGGCAGCCTTCATTCTCTTCCGCATTTTTTGAATTTTTGCCCATGGGACCCCTGCCATCGCTTCCCACACCCCTGCGTTCCCTCCTGGGGCTCTCCTGGTTGGGGGGCAGGGACAGGGACTCCTGGGGCTCTCCTGGGGGGGTGTGCGGGGATCCTGGGACTCGGGCCTTATTGTGACATGTGAGCCTCTAGTGATGGGCCAGTCTCAGGCCGTTGGGCATCAGTCTTGGTTTATCAGGGCTCTTGCTGCTCTGCGAATAGCACTGGCCAGGTCCTCATGCACATCCGGCAGCATCCCTCTGGCCTCTTTAGAGGACAAGCATCTGTAAAACAAAAACACTTTTTCTCCCTTTAGGGTGACTCCGTCCAGAGGATGGCTGCTGGGTCCGCCCACCAACAACCCGAAGTGCTGGGTCAGCTCAGGGCCACGTGTCATAGGGGAGAGCAGGCGGCCCCGGGCTTCGCCTCCCCTACCTGCTCCCTTGCCCTGTCCGACCCGCGCAATCCGGGCCTGTGCGGCGCGGCGTCCAGTGAGGGCTCCGATCAGCTGAGGGGAACCGGGAAAGCCTGGTGGGATCTGGCACATCCGACGCTGAAATTAGGGTCACTGTTTAGACTTCACCCGCCCAGCGCTGTCTTTGGAGGCGCCATCCTGGGTGCCTGGCGTGCTCTGCGGGCGTTTGGCCTTCCTCGGGCGTGCTTTTCCGTGAAATAGTGCATCCTGTCACGGCAGGCTCTTCAGAAGGAATGGAAGGAAGAGGAGGGGTGGGCGTGGGCGACATGCGCTGAGCGGCCATGACCTGCTGGGCCAGGAGAGGAGCCCTGGCCAGTGCTGCTCAGTGGTTAGAGTGTCAGCCCGCACACCCAAGGGTCTTGGGTTCCATTCCTGGTCAAGGGCACGTAGGTGGGTTGCAGGTTTGACCCCAGGCATCCAATCTATGTGTCTCTCTCACCTCTCTCTCTCTCTCTCTCCCCCCCTCCCTCCCTCCCTCCCCCCGTCCCTTCCACTCTCTAAAATCAATGGCAAAAATATCCTTGGTTGAGGATTAACAACAACAACAGAAAAGACAATACTCTCGGTGCTTGGGCGGCTCAGTAAAATTCTAGGCAAAAGAGCAGGTGCGGGTCCAAGCAGACGGGAACGCACAGATGGGAAGGCCCAAGCGGGTTTTGAACGCTCCCTGGAAAGGCGCTCCACACGGAGCGGTTTCATGTCGCTATTGCAGCCGAGTTAAGTTTCTTACGGGTGAACCCCAGGCCTTCGTCAAGGACCCCGAGATGCTGGAACCAAGAGGGCCTTGAGCATCCTCTGGTCCAGCCTCATTTCTTGGCTGAAGACGGTCTTCTCCTGTTTCCCTGACCTGCCGGCGCCTTCTTGGTATACAGCAGGGGCTCGCTGGGTAGCAATTGAATGAATGGTGTGCGTCCTTCCTGCGGTCCGTCATTCACCTCACCCCGCGCCCCTGAGTGAGGAAACAGGAGCACGCTGGGCTGGGAAACGCATTCCGTGCATCATTAACCAGCCCGTGGGGGGCTGGCTGTTTTTATGAGCGTTTCCCTCTGGGAATGACCTTCACTGCGGCTCAGAACATGAACTCCGTGCATCCAAGTGTTTGCGGCGGACAGCATTGCGGTCCCCATGATTGTCTTAGGCTCACAGCGACGACACGAACCGTGTCTGAGCAACACCGTGGACCTGTGAGTCCGCGTCGGCCATCGGCGTGGGCTCCTCCATGCGGCTGGGACCCTATGGCAAGTTCGCCTCTGCCCCTCCCCCCTGAAATCATCTTTTAACCAGCGGCCATGCGTTTTCAGGTTGCATAGACTCCTGCCAATCACAGAGCCTGAGCTCCTCTTGCCCCTCCATCCACGCCTCTTCCCCAAGGCAGGGCCCTCACACCCCCTCTCGGTAGGATCTGAACACCTGCCAGACCTTTAGGATTAACTAGTAGGTGCGTTATTCCAACTGGGCTGTTACCTTGTGCTCATGCCCCACAGCTGGGACAGAATGACGTGTGAATCTGACACGTGGAGCCCGAGGGCGGGGGTGGGCTTGCCTAACCGCCGCCCAAATGGGGGGACTGCCCCTCTGATCTCGCAGCCGGGTGCACTGAGGACGGGGTGCATGGGGCGTGACTCCAACGCCCATCCCACCTCCTGCCTTGGCTCACCTGTGGCCTGGGAAACCTGAGATCTAGCGTTGCCCGAAGGATGGGACTTAGCCCACGGCCGTCACCTTCCCTTTCCCACGCCTGTCACGGCTGTTGGGCTGACAAGCAGGATACTTATTCTAGGCTCCCAGCTTTCAGTTAGGGAGCTAGAGCCCAGGACCACCCAGGAAGCTGGGAATGAAGGGGCATCATCAGTGGGGGGTATGAGCGTGGCCGGTGGGGGGGAGTTGGGGGAGCAGACAGGCCACCAGGAACCGCAGTGCTCGGGACCCTGCGTCCCGGCCACACTTTGTCACAGGAAATGGCTGCCACGGGGTCATTTCCTCCCCCCTACAAACCTCTGTCCAGCATCTGCTGTGCACCAGGCACCGTACTAGGCACTGCCGAGACAACCAGGAAAGACACAGCTCCTGCTTTCCAGAGCGTCACCGGCCGGCAGAGAGCGCAGACTCAGCCCTTCACCCACGTGTCGCCAGGCTGGCTGTGAGGTGGAGGGGCCAGGGGTTGGAGCGCTGCAGGCAGGATATCATGCTGAAGCTCACTGCAGGCTAGGCCCCGGCTTGGGTGACACCCTGTGCCTGTCATGATTTGTATCCTTGGACTAGTATCTGGCCCATCTCGTTCGCCTTCTACCTTAGCACACAGAAGCACAGCTTTAGCAGCGGACATGAAGGCGAGTCCATAGCAAACAAGTCCTGCCCCGTCCCCACCGCGACCGGGCTCAGTGCTCCCTGAAACCACGGGGGGTTGACAGCCTGCAGAGCCGGCAGCCAGGGGAGGCCAGAACTGTGCTCACAGATGCAGGAATGGAGCACAGCCTGTTTCCATGGCGACAGTGATAACAGCCTATATTTATAGACCCTCTATCTCTAAGGAGCTCAAAGTACTTCACAGACACATTATCTTCTTCTGGGGGGTGGGGGAGAAGGAGAGGATAGAAGAGCAGGAGGAGGAGGGGAAGGAGGGAGGGAGGAAAGGTGAATGAGAGCAAGGAGGAGGGAGAGAAGGACATGAGGTGCTGTATGCACAGCCCACAGATGGCAGGGAGTGAGGACTGGGTGCCCGAGGTGCAGGGTAAACCAGTGACAGGTGGCAGATGCACGGACCATGGCCCTCCGGCTCCTAGAACACTGGCTGCTGGCCTTGGGCAGATGTCAGGGCTGGGCTGCCACCTCACAGTCATCCAGCTCTGGTCAGGGTGACCTAGGACATCCGGTCACCCTGGAACATGCAGGCAGTGTGCCTCACCTGCTGTGACATGAAGCACAGGACACTCTTCCATGGAGCTCTGGGGAGAACGCCCCCAGTCCTATAGCCAGAGGGCCACCAGACAGCTCCAGAGGGCGTGCCCAGGTGCAAGGCTCGGTGTCCTGAGGCTCTCAGACCCAGAGAGCTGCAGCACAGGGGCCTGCACATGCCAGGGTGGGCTCTGCACATGCTGGGGTGGGGCCTGTACACACCGAGGCGGGGCGTGCACAGACTAGCCTTTTGGCTGGAACTTCCATCTTCCAGTAATTCACCAAAATGACCAACACAGAGAGAAAGAGGAGAGGCAACTACTGTATGTTCTCTAGGCGTTTAATAAAAATGGAGTTATTCCTTTGGCCACATTCATGCAAATCTACAAGAAAGGTGGTATTGTAGACATCGAGGGAATGGGCATTGCTCAGAAGGAATGCCCCACAAACGTTCCTGTGGCCAAAGTGGAAGTGCACATGCTGAGGCGGGGCCTGCACTGGAGCCCCTTACAGTGTCCTGGCCCCATGGGGGGTGCTTTTCAATGCTTCTCAGCACCTCCCTGAGACCCGTGGGCTCCGTTAGACATGTGATGTTGCTTAGACCAACTTCACAGCTGTTGCCTGTGAAATCGAAAATGAGCGCAGGTGGCATGGTCCAGTGCTTGAGCGTCAACCTATGAACCAGGAGGTCATGGTTTGATTCCTGTTCAGGGCACATGCCAGGTTGTGGGCTCGATCCCCAGCATGGGGCGTGTAGGAGGCAGCCGATCAATGATTCTCTCATCATTGATGTTTCTATCTCACTCTCCCTCTCCCTTCCTCTCTGAAACCAATAAACATATATTTTAAAAAGAGTTTGGATATCTGGGTAGATTATTTGCTTTTTTCCAAAATTTATTGAGTGTGTAGTATAATAAACATATTTTCTAACTTATATAATCAAACTAAATATGATATTTACGTAGGCCACTTCTTAATTATCTTAAGATCTTGGCACATGTAACAGATGGGTAGATAGAGGGACTAGGAGCATAGACCCCCACTAATGCAAGGCCCATGAAAATAAGCCATTTGACTGTGATTAAGTTAAAAGAGATGATTACCTAATTGCATCTAATTGTGCAGAAAAGGCTTTTTTTAAAAAACATTTTTGCAAGATGGATATGTTTCACAATTCTGGCTCTCTTCCAAATCTCATGTACTGTGAATATTAGCTTCTGGTTTTTATAATTTAAAAGTATTACTATGAATATGAATTAGAACATAATGTGCATATAGTCATTTCCTTAGCACACTGGGAGGACCTCGGGCTCATTCCCGGGACCCCAGGCCCAAGCAAAGATGAGGTCTTACTCTCCTTTGGCTGTTCAGGCTTCAGGGTCACCTGGGTTCAGGGTCCATAGTTCAGTAGTGTAGGTGGTTGGGCCTCAGGTAAGTTTAAAGGCTTGATTTACAATGGGCTTCAGACCCCAGAGCAAAAAGAAGTTAAACACAGGCCCCTCCGAGGAAGAACATGGCTGGCCGAGGCTCTCATGTCCCCAGCGCTGCCTTGGGCACTTCACCACCTGGGATGGGTGTCCTCACCCTGAATTCCACTCCTGTTTCCCGAAGAGACCATGCCCCCTCTTACCTCCTGGCCTGGCCCCAGAGGGAACCCTGTCCTGTTCACTACTGTGCCCGGGCCCCTGGCTGTGCGCCTGGTCCTCCTCTTTTTCTGGATTTCCCTGGCCCTCCTCCAAACCCCGCCGCCCGTATATTTTGAAAGAAAGAAAGAAAGAAAGAAAGAAAGAAAGAAAGAAAGAAAGAAAGAAAGAAAGAAAGAAAATGAGTTGTGTGAGTCCTGGCATGTGGGCAGGCTCTCGAGCTCCCTGTCCCCTCTCTTTTTTGAATCCAACCACTGTCCCCGCTGCCTACTCTCACTGACCTCTGCTCCCCTTCACCACCACCTCACCTCCCATTTGGCCTTTGGAAAACAGCATCTCTTTTCTCTTTTAAAAAGAACCATTATCTGCAGGGCATTCAGCGAACCCAGCTGCCCATCCCCAAGGCAACCCTGGGGACAAGGCCCACCCTCTGCAGGTCTTCAGGGTCTTTAGGAACAAAGGTGCCCTCCCCGCAGCCCGGGACCTCAGGCCCATTCCCAGGACCTCAGGCCAATTCCCGGGATCTCGGGCCCATTCCGGGGACCTCAGGCCCATTCCCGGGACCTCGGGCCCATTCCCGGGACCTCGGGCTCATTCCCGGGACCCCAGGCCCAAGCAAAGATGAGGTCTTACTCTCCTTTGGCTGTTCAGGCTTCAGGGTCACCTGGGTTCAGGGTCCATAGTTCAGTAGTGTAGGTGGTTGGGCCTCAGGTAAGTTTAAAGGCTTGATTTACAATGGGCTTCAGACCCCAGAGCAAAAAGAAGTTAAACACAGGCCCCTCCGAGGAAGAACATGGCTGGCCGAGGCGCTCATGTCCCCAGCGCTGCCTTGGGCACTTCACCACCTGGGATGGGTGTCCTCACCCTGAATTCCACTCCTGTTTCCCCGAAGAGACCATGCCCCCTCTTACCTCCTGGCCTGGGCCCCGGAGGGAGCCCTGTCCTGTTCACTACTGTGCCCGGGCCCCTGGCTGTGCGCCTGGTCCTCCTCTTTTTCTGGATTTCCCTGGCCCTCCTCCAAACCCCGCCGCCCACACCCAGAGATGGGGTACCCTGCCTCTCCCCACGGTATTCTGTCCCTGTCACTCACCTGTCACATGCATGTCACACACCTGTTACATGCCTGCCTCATGCCTGCCACACATCTGTCACACACCTGTCCTCACCGTGGCTCCTGCTTCTGTTCACATCAGTGTCCAGTTGTCATCGGAGGTGCCTTTTATATGCAGAAAACATCATCCAAAGGCTCACTTTCTAGATTAAAAATGGATATTGTACTTATTAAAGTTCAAGTTAAAACTAGAAGAAGGGTTTCTTTTAGTTCAGCGGACAGGTGTGACTATGCGGTGTTTCTAGTGGAGCTCAGCAACCACCTCGGAAGGGCCTCTGAGTGAAGGTTGTCAGGCGCCTACAGACGTTTAAGCTGCGTTTATAAATTTTATACACACACATATACACAACAACACATATGCATAGCAACACACATATGCATAACAACACACACATCTACATACACAACACACACAACACACATATACATACATAGCACACACAACACACAACACACACGTACATACAACACACATACATACACCACACACACACTATGCAGCACATGCATATACACACAACACACACATATGCATAACAACACACATATACATAACAACACACATGTACATACACAACACACACAACACACATATACATGCATAGCACATACACAACACACACACACATACACACACAACACACGTACATGCACCACACTTTTTGTAAATAGAGAACATACATACCACACATACACAACACACACATACACACATATACATACACAACACATATACATACACCACACACAACACACACACAATACACAGCACATGCATACACACACAGCACACATATACACATATACACATACATAACACACATACATGTATACACATATACAAACACAGCACATATACACACACAACACACATACACACACAACACACATATGCAAACACACACATAACATATATGCAACACATACGCACACACATATACACATATATACATACACACAATACACATATATACATAGACAACACAAATCATACACACACAACACACGTACATGCACCACACATACACAACACACACATACACACATATACATACACAACACATATACATACACCACACACAACACACACACAATACACAGCACATGCATACACACACAGCACACATATACACATATACACATACATAACACACATACATGTATACACATATACAAACACAGCACATATACACACACAACACATATACACACAAACACACATATGCAAACATACATACACACATAACATGTATGCAACACATACGCACACATATACACACATATACATACACAATACACATATATACATAGACAACACAAATACGCACATATATACATGCACAACACACATACATACACAACACACACACACATATATGCACAACACACATATACACGCACACAGCACACACATACACACCCATATAGGTGAGCTGACAGCTTTCTGGAGTACCTCAATGCTTACATACATTACAGCCCTGAAGCGCGCTGTGTGACACTGTCCCCGTGCACGGGGTGTGCGTGCCAGGCCGGCACAGGGCCACACCGCATCTGAGCGGGGGCCCAGCCGCGCCAGTGTGGCCTGGAGGACAGCTCGTGTGTGACACTGTCCCCGTGCACGGGGTGTGCGTGCCGGGCTGAGAGGGGGACCAGCCGCGCCAGTGTGGCCTGGAGGACAGCTCGCTGGTCCCCTGGCCGAGCCCCCACACCTCTTGCTGGGCTGCAGCTCAGTGCCTGGTACCTCCGCCCTCCCCACACCTGTCCCCACCTGAACCTCTCAACGCCGCCACGCTCTCTGCCTAGGAGTCCGGGGAGCAGACGGGTGCCCCGCTGGAGACGCTGCCCGCGAGCGTGTGCCTGTCCTCAGGGGCCGACGGGGCTCAGGGTGCCAGCCTGCTTCTCCTCCCCTTGCTCACTCTGCACCCCGGGTGCTGGGGTCGGCAGAGCCGCCCAGACCCGGCTCTCGGCTCCCGGGTGCTTACTCCCCACAAGTACTTCTGCAGCTGGAATTCCGGCTGGAAGGTGTCTTACAAACAGAGCATCTTGGGGGCTGGTTTTAATTTCCCCGACCAAGGCATGAGGTGCCATTCTTCTGGGAGCGGCTCTGGGTCAGCCCTGGTCCTGGCTTTCACCCCCGGCCGCAGTGTGGACGCTTGGAAACCAGTGAGAACCCCAACGTGGCGTGCACAGGAGCAGGAGCTTCCGCCTTGGGAGCGGTGGTTCCCGAGGCCTGTGCTGGGGGTGGGGGTCGGGAGAAGAGCTCAGAGCAGGATCGTTTGTATCATTTACCTCCGACAAGCATGTGCCCCCACCGTCCACTCTCACCAGCCATGAAAAATGTAACTTCTGAAGAAATGCTCAAATATTTAGAAGGCAAGATATATATATATATATTTTTCTTTACATATATGTATAACTCTATACATATATGCACAATTATATGTATGTAATTTAACTTTTATATGTATGTAATTTGAAGAAATGCCCAAATATTTAAAGGCAAGCTATATATATATTTTTTAATTATGATATATATATTTTTTACATATATGTATAAGGATATATGTATATAATTTAACTTTTATATGTATGTAAGCTGAAGAAATGCTCAAATATTTAGACAAGCAGGGATATATATATATATCTATATATGTATATATATAATGATATATGCTTTTTCATTACGTATATGAATAACTCTATATGTTCAATTATGTATGTATTTTTCTTTCTCACATGCCTGGTGCTGTGATTGCACTAGTGATAACAATGACCTTCTTTGGGAATGCTCATCAAACCTCCAGCATAAACCTTGGGCGGCTTTGATTACTCCTTGGTTTTTCAGTTCAGTTGCAGGGCATCTTTAACCAACCCACCAACCCACCAACCAACCAACCCACCCGACCACCCTAGCCTCTTCCTTGAGCACTGCGGGCGTGGAGAAGTGAGCTGTGGGCAGGAGCGGAGAACTAGGTAGGATGTCTAGGTTCCTTTATTATTTGTGGACATTGGCCTCTCACACACTCGAGCTTTAACTTTTATATGAATATATCAAGGGCAAAGTACAGAATCCAAGGAGGGTCCTGGTATAGTGGAACATTAACTGCTCTGAGAGCCAGGAGACCTGAATTTCAGTATCACCTTAGTCATTAAACATCGACCTTGAACAAAAAATACCTGCATCTCAGCCTTTATAACACGCGAGGAATTACACTAGCTGACTTTGTAGGCTCCCTACAGCTTCGAGTTCTAGATCTTATAGGTACAGATACGCTCTGTCCGTCATTTAGTACAGGAAGGTCACAAAAAACACCTGTGCAATTATTGCCTGCGGCCACCAGGTGAGGGGATGCTTTGTCTGTAAGGCATGTACTCCAGATGGTAGGGTTGTGCCATACCTATGTTGTATCAGAAACGTATGTACACTCCCTCTTTTCACCTCCGAGGAAACAAATGTTTGTTTAAACATTAAGCTTAGCCATTATCACATACTTGCTGGCTAGAGTCATAATCGGTTCACGGTCTGATTTGATCTGTTGCCTATTCGTGCTTTCCGGCCTGGCCTCTTGGGCTGGGTTCCTGCTAAGAATAATGTGGGGCGTGTCTGCATCAGCCATGACCATGAAATGGAACCTCAGCCACCCAGAAAGGAGCCAAAGGCCCGGCTTGATTAGATGTCCACTAGAAATGGAAACCTCACAGCAATCTTCTTTGATAAGGACGCGCTAGGTCCACTTCTTAGTGGCATCTTTTACTTTAAAAACCTGCCTAGGAAGTGACTAGTTTAACAATACCCTATCTGAATAAAATGTTTGTTTATTTTTGCACACTGTACATTAAAATAAAACCATATGTTCCCGAGGAGAGAAGACCCTTATCATACATTTGGTTTGATGGCCCCAAACTTAATTCTATGACCTGTGGCTGCTGGGGCGAAGCCTGCCTCGGGCACACACACCTCCTGCGCTGACGTGGGCACCGTGCCCACCTTGTCCTGCCAATAGAGTGAACTGGAGCTGAGAGCTGACTGACAGCTCAGTTCTCTCGGTCCCTCCTGTCACTTGGGTTGTGCTCCAATTTGGTGCAGCTCAACGTGGCAGACCCCTCTCTTCCCTCCTGTCCGGGGCAGGGCAGCCCCCAGGCTGCCTGGGGAAGTCACTCACACTCCACAGGTGTCTGCTAAGGGAAAACTCAACCTCTGTTTACTCTGCAAAGTGTGTTCAGCGGTGTTCTGCCTACAGACGTGGGTGTCTAGTTAGACCAGTTGGGCAGAACAGAACAAACAAACAAGAGGCGCCCGTGGGGACACATCCCAGCACCTGCCTGGCCAGCTCAAAGGACACCCTGGCCTTGCACAGCTGGGAGATCAGAGGACAAGTGTGCAGGGGAAGGTGGACGGAGGGCGCCCGGAGGGGCAAGCGGCCGGCGGGGCCTAAACCTGCAGGGCCAGGGGAGGGGAGCTCATGGGCTTGGACAGCGTGGGCTGTTTCACCCGAGCAGTAAGCATCTCCAAGAGAACCCCCTCGTGCTCCAGGCAGAGAGGCAGAGTCCCACTGGGAAGGTTCCTGCCCAAGGACACGCAGCCAATTCAGGGACACGCTGACACTGAGCAAGCCTGTTCCCGACGGTCACGGGGCCCGCCTGCTTTACTTACAGAGCCCCCGGGGCCTTCGGGCAAGGGACCCTCAGCCAGGCCTCACCTCTGCACCGCGGCCTGACTCGGGCAGGCCACCCTCTCCGAGCGTTGGTGTCACTCTCTCCAGGTGGGGACAGCGCCCGGCCAAGGTGACAACCTCTGGGGCTGGCGTCTGGTCTCTGGGGGAAGGGACACTCCTCTCCATGTCCTTATCCGTGTGTCTCTCGTGGACACGGAGGTGGCTTCGCGTCCTGATCGGAGCTGTTAGGGGCAGAGGAATCTGCCTGCTTGTGTCTACTCGGTGCAGCGCTTCCAGGAATCAGCCATGTTCCCTGAGCGGCCGGAGCTGCGGGCCTGTGGCTGCCCCGGGAACCGGGAGGGAAAAACACCACACGTGCGGCCCAGCGGTGCTTTCTCCTCATGACGAGATGGCTCCTCTGGCCAGGGCCCGGCCAAGGAGTAACACTTGGGGGCTTCCT
>NW_006291020.1:1630630-1639767 GCF_000327345.1 Myotis davidii
AAGCACATCTGCCAGTTAACACGGCGTGAGCGTCACAGCAGAGGCATGAGGCGCAGTTAGTCTCAAATGATGCTTTCCTCTCCTCGCCGTCTCCTCCCGTCGGCAGATGGAAAAGGCAATTCGCTCGGCGCACAGCTACTGCACCAGCGGGACCAAGTGTCAGCTGTCATTCAGAACCACGGGTACCCGTCCTGGTCATTCAGAACCACGGGTACCCGTCCCGGTCATTCAGAACCACGGGTACCCGTCCCGGTCGTTCGGAACCACGGGTACCCGTCCCGGTCGTTCGGAACCACGCGTACCCATCCCGGTCGTTCAGAACCACACCTACCCGTCCATGCCACCGTCCTAGTGGGCTCAGTCTTCTTCCATTATTGACTCACTTTAAAGATCCTGAAAATGCAAACAATGTGTATCTTTTATAAAAGGCACATCTAATTATTCGGAAAAGGTAGAAAGTTACCCCCTAACCCTGCCACCATGCTGTGCACCTTCACAGAGCTCTTTGTGACACTGAAAACACTACGTAACAACGCAGGGTATGCTGGTGTCTGCGTGCTTTCTCCACACTGTTCTGTAACAGGACGCTGTGCACAGCCTTCCATGTTGGTAAACATACATATACAATGTGTTATAAAAAGATATCGTTTACATGCACGTTTGTACATATCCACGTCACTAACATGCTGTGGTACTCTTGAGGTTGCTCCTGACGTTTATCTACTACAAATGACACTTCAACTCAGTGGACATCTTTAAAACTAAATATTTGTACATGTTCTCAATTATTTTCTTACAGTAAATTTCGAAAGTGGAATTTCTTGGTGAGAGGACATTCTTACTCAAAGGCTCTGGATACTCATACATCATCCAACTGCCCATAAGAAAAGCTGTACCTAGAAATCGGTGAGTGATTATTTTTCTCTGCACCACAATAGCCATGTGCATTCACTTTTTTTAAGACTTTAAAAAAATTATTTATTGACTTTTAAGAGAGATAGAAAGGGGAAGTGGGAGAGATGGAGAGAGAGAGAATGAAACATCAATTTGTTGTTCCACTTATTTATGTATGCACTAGAGGTCCGGTGTGCAAAATTTGTGCATGGGGGAGGGGGAGTCCCCTCAGCTCAGCCTGCACCATCTCTAATCTTGTGAGAGTGTGAGGGTTAATTTGCATATTACCTCTTTATTATATAGGATCAGTGATTCTTGCACGTGCCCTGACCAGGAATTGAACCCACAACCTTGGATTATCAAGATGATATTCTAGCCAACCGAGCCACCTGGCCAGGCCCTGAGTATTTGACTGCCCTAAAAGTCCTCTTTGCTCTGCCTAGTCATCCCTTCTTTGCCTCCTCCTCACCCCAAATCCTGGCAATCACAGATCCTTTTTTGTCTCCACAGTTTCGCCTTCTCTAGGATGATATATAATTGGAATCACACACAGAGTATGAAGCTTTATTGTCCATTATCAAAGGTGATTCTAGAACTTAACTGGATAGAGGAGAAAACCACTATTTACAGACGTAAATAATGTTGGCCGAGATCACAGAGATAGGAAGAGAAGTCAGGATATCATTTAAAGAAAACAGTTAAAATGTATCAAAATTGAACAGAGAACATTTCTGGAATTATAATTAGTAGGAAAACATGGTTTCATTTTAAAAAATTAAGAGAATCCCTGAAAAATATAACTTTTGTGGGAGGTGAACTCCCCCAGAGCACTCTCTGAAGTCTGATTTCCACCCCCACCTCTGGCTTTTTTGCTGATGATACCTAAAATACCACCAGCACCACCACCCTTTCCCAGCACATGAGAAAACGCAGCACTTGTAGCAATGCTAGTGGCCATCATGCTCTTCTGACCTGTCACAGGTCTCATGTAACCCCCTGCCATTTCCGAGGGCCCAGTCTGAGCCCTGTCGCCAGCCCTTCCTGCATCACCTGCCATTTCCTGTGCAGACCCTGTGGGAAGGCCTGGCAGTGACCGCCATCTCCATTTTACAAGGAGGGCACAGGCTTGGCCAGAGCGGGTGGGGCCCTGCGCAGGCTCACACAGCTCGGGCAGCCGGCGGCCAGCCCAGCTCCGTCTTCCTGGAGCTGCCGACCGACCGCTGAGAAAGGAGCCTCGGACGTTTCTCTGGTTTCACACCCCGGGAAGCTCCTGGACGCCGCCGTGTCAGGAGCCAGGGAGTGTCCTGTTGTTTTTGAGTAGCTTCATCTCCGGTGAGTGACGGGCCCGGAGCAGCTCGGCCAGCAGGCCGTCCCCGGGGAGAGCTAATATTTCCCTCGGCCTGTTCAGTGTGTTTTTTGTCCCCCTCTCTGTGCCAATGTAAGTCGGTGCCAACAGAAGATCATCGGGTTGCGGAAGAGATGCCGACGGGGCTGCTATAGGAAAGCGGACCCGGCTGTACCCGGCTGGGCGCCCGGGACTGACCCTCCCCAGAGCGGCGCCAGCTGCGGGCACCGGAGTCTCCTGCTCCTCCCGGAGACTTCCTGCGTCAGGGAGGAAGGAGAAATGGACATGGAATTCTCTGTCACCCCAAGGCCGGGAACCGAGGCTGGCCAGGAGGTCACCGCTGTCAGACTTAGCCTGTAGCAACCTTGCGAAGGTGTGGGCCGGTGTCCGGGGGCTGAGGGGGTGTATGAAACAGCCTCTCCCCAGCTCTGCTGAGCCACAGGCAGCCCGGGCGGTGGGAACCTCGGGCACAGCTCCTAGGGTCAGAGGCCTTGGCGGAGGCCTCAACCACCAAACAACCGCCGGCCCCGGAGCATGAAAACAAGCACGTTTCGCAGGGTGATCGTGAGGATGGTGAGACCGCCTGGAAGGATCGTGAGCACAAGCTCCCGGTGATGGGAAGTGTGCACACACCTCCGGGGGAGCCCGCCTCTCTTAGCCCAGCTGTTGGTTACTAAGGGGGGACCCCACCCAGTAAGAGAGAGGCTGCCTGGTGTGGGGGGAACGGCAGTGAGCGGCTCGGCTTACGTTGGACTGGACCTACTCGTTTCGTGGTTACATCACCATCTCCCATTTATTTATTTAAAAAAAAAAGTTCCTTCATTTCAACATGTGTACATATGTGCTTTATGTGTTTTATTATTTATTTACCACAAGTAAAGGTCAGGAATTGCTATCTTTTAAATTTTTTTTACTGTTTCACTTCAAACTGCTGTGTATGTGCTCCATGAGTGAGCGACGTAGGTGCTTTATGTAGGTGGGTTCCGACTTACGGCAAAATCATGTTACATCGCGCAGTAGGCACGGATCTCCGACTTAACCTGAGGACCTACTGTACTACTGTCCCCAGTTTATAAGTGAAGATGTGAAAATTCAAGTCATTTGCTCAAGGTCAGATGGGAAAACTGTGATTCTAACTCAGCTCTGTCTGACTTTCAAGGGTTTGCACTACGTGGTGTCATGTCGCAGGTGCACACTTTTCAGACATGAGAGGTAGAGATAAGATGCTTCCATGAACGCACTGCCTCGCATGACCGAGCCACCCTGCTCCCTGGTGTCAGGAATCCAAGGCAACAAAAGTGGAAAATTCAAATGCTGCCGGGGCCCGGGGGGGGGGGGGGCCTCCCTGGATGTCTGACAGCCAGGAAGTAGATGAAACAGCAGCAGATCCAGAGCCCAGAGACAGGGAGACCACAGGGAGTGGCAGAGACTCGGGGGAGCTGGCAGGGTGTCCAGTGGGCCAGACCTTGTGATGCATCCATTGATACGATCACCTGATTTTCCTGTTTAGCCTGTCAATGTGATAGATTTCATTGATTTTTTCAAACAACGAATCACCAGACTTTCATCCCTCGAATAAACCCACTTGGTCAGAGTTTGTAATTCTTTTCATATATTGAGGAATCCTACTGGCTAATACTTTAAGGATTTTTACATTCATCCTTTTGAGGGATAGTGGACATTCGTCTGTAGTTTTCTTTTTTTGTTCTGTCATCGTCTAGTTTGGCTGTCAGGGTAAGATCAGCTTCCGAAAATGAAGGGGGCAATGTTTCCTCCTCTTCTATTTTCTGGAAGAGATTGTGTTGAGTAGAAGTTAATTGTCCTTCAAATGTTTGCTCCAATTCTGTAGTGATAGTGATACCATTTGGGCTTGGAGATTTTTTTTTTATTACTAATTCAAATTCCTTAAAAATTACAGAGACAGACCCCCAAATTCCACAGACAGAAAACAGGCAGATAGCTGGCCGGCATGGCTCAGTGATTGAGTGTCAACCTATGAAGCAGGAGGCCATGATTAGATTCCTGGTCAGGGCACACGCGCCAGTTGCAGGCTTGATCCCCAGTGAGGGGCGTGCAGGAGGCAGCCGATCAATGATTTTCTCTCATCATTGATGTTTCTATCTCTCTCTCCCTCTCCCTTCCTCTCTGAAATCAATACAAATATCTTTTAAAAAAGGAAAACAGGCAGATAAAACCATTCAATTGCGAAAAAGTGCTACAGGAGAAAGAAAGGTTAACCCAGGATGGGGCTGAGTGACATTTGTCATCGGGATTTAAAAATTGCTTAGGATGCATGCCCTCACCCTCCTCCCACTGCCCCTTGTGAAGGGCACGTCTGTCGCGGCTGTGCTATGCCATCCGTCATCACTCTGGAGCAGATCACCTGCTTTCTAGGGTAACAGGCCTGCAGAGAGGAACTCTGCCCCGGCTGGGTCATAACCAGAGTCCCCCACCCTGTTTGGATGACTTAGATGATGAGGTTTGGGACCTCTGAACTGATGAGAATTTGGACTTTGGGTTGGTTTGGCCATCGACTGAGACCTGGGGAGCTTGGCATGTGGTGAGCGTACGCTACGTGTGGGACGGGCACGAGTCTTGGGGAGCAGAGTGTGACAGGCAAAACCATGGCCCCCAAAGAGCCCCACATCCGAGTTCCCAGAACGTGGGACTAGATTACTTTGCAAGGCAGAAAGGGCTTTGCCGATGCCATTGGGGATCTTGAGATGGGGGTCTCACCCTGGGTTCTCCCAGTGGGTCCCCTACAGCCACCAGGGTCCCCCTCGGGGAAGGAGACTGAGGCCGGACAGTCACCAGCAGAGGGCTGCACTGTGAGGAAGACCCGACCAGGCACTGCTGATGTTGGCGACGGGAGGGACCCGCAGCCAAGGACCAAGGGCGGCCCAAGAAGCTAGAAAAGGCGAGGGAACAGGTTCCTCCTGCAGCCTCGACACACCTGGGGCTGAGCCCATGGGCCCGTTTGGCTCTCTGGGCTCCAGAGCTGTAGGTGATACATTTGTATTGTTTTAAGATACAAAGCTGGTGACCATTTGTCACAGCAGCAATCAGAGGCGAATACAAGTCCATTCGCGGAGATTCTATTCTGACGACTGTATCTTTTGGCTCCAGAATTCGCATTCGGCTCTTTTTGTATCTTCTCTTTCTCTGCTGACACTTTGCAGCTCTTGGCTGAGGCTTCCTGCTTTTTGAAGTTGTTTCGAGCATGCTCACAAGTGCTCGGTGAAACGTTTTTATCACGGCTGCTTTAAAACGTTTGTCATATAAATCCAGCATCTGTCATCCTGGTGTCGGCACCTAGCAAATGAATGCATTTTAAAATTCAGTTTGAGACCCTGCGGGTTCTGGGGGTGAGGAGCGACTTGGACTGGAACCGGTGTTTCTGTGTGGTGTGAGGGGGCTCTGGATCCTACTGGCACCTGCTCTGTAGCCGGTCCCTGCTGGCACCATGCTGCAGGGAAGCGGGCTGCCACCTTGTGCGTTCAGGCGGGGAAGAGGCCGGCTCCGCATTGGGCTTCCGTTATGCTCAAGTGGTCCAGGGGGGCGGGGAGGGAGCTCTTCTGACTGCCGTGGGGATGGGAGCCCGGTGGCGGGTGAAGGTTCTGATTCTGCCCCAGGCTTCCTCTGACCCTCCCCACGGGGTGGAGGGGAGGGTGTAGGCCAGTGGTCGGCAAACTCATTAGTCAACAGAGCCAAATATCAACAGTACAACGATTGGAATTTCGTTTGAGAGCCAAATTTTTTAACCTTAAACTCTATAGGTAGGTACATTGTTATTAATTAGGGTATTCCTAAGGCTTATGAAGAGCCTCACTCAAGGGGCCGAAGAGCCGCATGTGGCTGGCGAGCCACAGTTTGCTGACCACTGGTGTAGGAGGTCTGCCCTTACTGCTGGGCAGGCTCCTGTGTGTGGGGAGGCCTCTCATTCTGAGATGGGGGGAGCCCTGAACCACCAGTGGGACAGTGGGGACACCTCGTTGGAACCTCCCCGCAGTGGAAGTGCAGATCCCCCCTGGCTTCGCGGCTGTGGGTGGGGGTGGGCCCGTGCTTTCCTGGGGTGAGGCTGGAGCAGAGCGGTTATTGTCTAAAGCCTGTCTCCTTAGGCTGCCCTGTCCGCCCGCTGGCTGCCATCGGGAGAGCCGGCTTTCCCTGCAGCTTGTCACCATCTGCATCTGCAGCCTTTCTAGGCTGTGGGCTTCTTTTGTTTCAAGTCTGCGATCTATGAGTCAAAAACCAGGACCCCGGGAACTCACTGCCGTGCTGTCCTCCAGCGTCTGATCCATCTCATTTCTCCCTCTGCCGCGCATGCATCAGGTCCCGGGTGGCAGGCCGTGCTGAGGGAGGAGGGATCAGGTCCCGGGTGGCAGGCCGTGCTGAGGGAGGAGGGATCAGGTCCGGGTGGCAGGCCGTGCTGAGGGAAGGAGGGATCAGGTCCCAGGGGGCAGGCCGTGCTGAGGGAGGAGGGATCAGGTCCCGGGTGGCAGGCCGTGCTGAGGGAGGAGGGATCAGGTCCCAGGGGGCAGGCCGTGCTGAGGGAGGAGGGATCAGGTCCCGGGTGGCAGGCCGTGCTGAGGGAGGAGGGATCAGGTCCCAGGGGGCAGGCCGTGCTGAGGGAGGAGGGATCAGGTCCCGGGTGGCAGGCCGTGCTGAGGGAGGAGGGATCAGGTCCCAGGGGGCAGGCCGTCCCGGAAGAGAGCAGCTCTCCTGTTTCCCATGTGGGTGCCTCATTAAAACAAAAGGCACACCGAGGGCAGGGCATCCGAGGAAGGGACCTGTGAGCCTGTTTGGCCGGGGCTGTCAGGCTGCGATCAGTGTGAACAGAAGGGAACTGAGGCACAGAATCGGTGGGAGTGAGGATGCCGCGGTGGTGGTCGTGGTGGGGAGGAGAGGGGAGGGGCATTGAGATGACCCTGGAGCTGGGGGACCCAGGGCCTGGCCTGGAAGCCAGGCTCCTATGAAGCCGGCCTAGGCAGGTCTCTGCCTTCTGAGATGACCTCTTAGTACTTGAAAGTCCCCATGTTCAACTTGGCTAGGGTTCTTCTTTGTAATTTTTTTTTTTAAATTACCTTCATAAAAGGAGAATGTTTCACTGATTGCAAAATAAATTCGGTTTTGTGTTGGAAAATTAGAGAAACTCAGACAAGGAGAAAGGAGGAAATAGCCCTTCCGCATACCCTTCATCTAGAGACCGCTTCGGGCTGTGGTGGTTCCCTCCAGCCCTTCCCCTCGGCGTTCACCCATCTGCCGCGGGCGGTTAGACAGACGTGAGCAGAGCAGGGACGATGGGCCGGGCCAGCAGGCCGCCCGTGTAGGAAGCCCCGGTGCCCAGCAGGGGACAGTCAGGTGTAGGGTGGGCTCCAGCCCCCAGAGTGACCTTTCCTCCCCTAGCAGATGGCTGGTCCTCGGTTGGACCCCCCGACCTTTCCTCCCTGGAGGTAATATCTGGGCCTCAGTTGTATTTCAGCTCTGGCCCAGAAAAGCAACAAAACCAGCCGCGGCTGACCGCAGGACCAGCTGCATTCGATAGTGACCCCCGCCCTGGCGCCGGCCAACCCATCAGTGAGACCACAGCCCTGAATGGACACACCTGAAAACCACTGAAAATTCTATTGAGATCTTCCCCCGGGACCCCCCCCCCCAAATCTCCACCTTAAACGTTTAGGATGGAGGACCCCTGACGCTGGCGCCGGCGAGCGTCCCTCCTGAAGGTCTCTGGCAGGAAGGGCTGAGTCCGGCCAGGCTGTGACCTTCCTCAGAGGCTTCCTGTTTTTAATCTTCTTTTCACAGTCGCTGGCTGACCCTGCGGCCAGAGCTGTGCGCCTGGGGCTGCGGCCCTGGGTGTGTCCCAGGTGGTTTAGTGGTGACTCCCCGTGTGATGGTGCCTGGGGAAGATCACTTCCGAGGTGGAGTAACTTGAAGTAACGTCTGAGATGGAGTAACCGAGTCCAGGGGAGAAGCATGACTCACTTTGATCAACGTACTTAGTTCAGCCCAAGCGGGAGGGAACCTCCAGCGCCAGGGCTGTTTCCTCACCACCTCCCTTCATCTCGGGCTGGTCCACCCAGCAGCCTCCACCCCACGGGTTAAGTCCTCTTTAGGACCCTGGGCCCCTCCCAGCTCCAAGGGCGACTCCTCGCTGGCCCTCTGACTCCCGCTCCTCTTGACCCCACAGGGACGCGGAATGCGCCCGGGTCAGGCCCTCACATCAGTGGGTTCTTCGGGTTGGGCCCCCATTTTACTAATAACCATGCCCAGGGCTGCTGGGTGCTGCTGCTGCCCACCTCCTCCCACCGCCCACAGTCTGGCTCTACTGTCTGCCGGGTGGACGTCCACCAGCAGCCGGGAGAGGGTGCTGTCACTCCCGGGTCAGCGGGAGCGATGGAGGCCGTGCAGTTAGGACATGGTGTGGCAGCAATGCTAACCCTGGCCGCTGCTGAATTCTCAACCCTTAATTTTTAAACTCCTCTCCTTTCTCATCTTCATCTCCAGGTCCTGACTGTGGGTCGGGACTTCCCCTTCTCTTCCCTGAAAAAGGGCCACGCACAACTGATACTGAAACCTGACACCGGACAACCAAGGGTCCAAGCTGCCTGTCTCTACTTGAGCCAATTCAGCAGGGACAGGGTAGACTCATATATGAGCGTTTATTCCCATCCTGCCGGCGGCGTGGAGAGCAGCAGGTCGTCCACAAACATCTTCTGTGCACCCGCCATGAGCCAGCCGCTTATATTGGGCAGAAGGACAAAGATTACAGGGGGAAGTAGGCAGAAGGGTATGTCAAATGGGGAATTAACAGGTAATGCAGGCTGGAGATTTGCAAAGGCCTGTGGGTAGGCAAAGGCTGGGGGTCGTCAAAGGGTTGTCAATATGAAATTTCATACTG
>NW_006291020.1:1640698-1658998 GCF_000327345.1 Myotis davidii
GGGAAGTGGCAAAAGGAATAAGAATGGGTATCATGGTTACAGGTTATAGGCAATGTGGTGGGACTCCATGGTTTGGGCAACAAGGATATAATCTGTCCATGATGATGAACTGAATTCCAAGGTTGACTCCCAGGTCCCTGGGCCATTCAACTCCCAGCCAGGTTCGAATGAGCTTTCTTTCATCAGAACAAAGTAATTACAGTCACAGAGCGTGGTTTGTGGATGAAAGGGGCCACATGCTCACCTGACTAACTAGAGGAAGGTCTGAGTGGTGGCCTTGCAAACTCTTAGGCCTAAAGTAACCACAAAGGATGGTCTGAAATTAAGACTTAAAAAAAATTATATCTATCTATATCTATATCTATATCTATCCTTGACCAGAATTGAACCCAGGACCCTTCAGTCTGCAGGCCAACACTCTATCCAGTGAGCTAAATTGGCTGGGGCTGAAATTAAAACTCTTAATTAAAAAGCAGTTTATAGGGGTAGTCCTAGACCAGTATCTTCCCTGACAAAGATCAACTTTACTTTCTTGTCTTTTTGTATCTAAGACAACATACCCCTGGAATGTCAGGGTAATTTGTAACTTCCCTCTTTCCGGACCCCTCAGGGCGCAACAAAGGGCGCCAGGGCACAGACCGCGAATTCCCTCATTATTATTGTTATCATGTTAGTTGTTAACTGTTAACTATCCTACGCCCACCTGTGTGAAGGAAGCATGTGTCTCTCCTGTTTCTTTTTCTCCAATCCCAGAGGTTCCCCAGCTTTGCTTTCTCCCGCCTCCCTAATCTATCACCAACGGATTTCATGTAACCCACCTACATCTCCTGCTTTGATAGTAATTTATAAAAATAGGTTTAAAAAAATCACCATTTCCGGGAGCATTATCCCAATCTGTTAGATTCTGCTTCCTGGCAATTGTCGACAGTTCGGCTCAAATAAATTAAACAATTCTTTACAGGTTTGAATGTTTCCTTACGTGAACAGATTAATGTTTCTTAGGATTCCTATTTCTTATAACTACAGCTGGTCCCCATTATTCTACTTCTGCCCCTAACAGTCCAGGGGCAGGAGGACACCAGCCTGCGGACCCTTCTGTCTGCAGGGACCGGGGCTCGTGCAGCCAGCTGCCTGGCAGGTGGGAGCCTGGGTCTCAGACAAGCACAGCAGCGGAGATGGCGCTTTTGGGAACTGGCAGGCCGTTTGGCAACACCCGGCTGCTTTCTTGGGGTGGTTCTGTGACCCAGTTCTTCTCCAGACTGTTCCAGAAGAAACCTGCTTCCGTGGCCGGAGCCAGAACACACCCGCCCTCTCTGGAGAGAGCAGTGGGAGAAGGAAGAAGTTTCATCACGTGGACCGTGGGTTCATGGCTGAGGAACCGGAGCCCTGCTTTGCAAGTGTGGGGTGGAAGGAGGCCACTGTGGGAGGAGGGTGCGCGCCCTGGAGGACTTCCTGGAGAGGGAGGAGGACCGGAGGAGGCTCCCAGGCACCCTCTGTTCCCTGGGCTCCTGAGAAAGCCAGGATGGAGGCCTGTGCTTTTGGCACCACAGCCCTGCCGGCCTGAGAATAGGCATCAGAGAGACAGCCCACCCGAGTCAGGCGAGAGATGGTGCATGGGGGAGGCCCCAGCACCAGGGCGGCTCCCCAAGATCGCAGGAGGACAGTCCGGTCTCCTGGACACACAGGCTCCTGGCCTCTATCTCTTTGGAGAAGCGCTAGGTTTTTTCCCCAAGGTTCTCAGTGTTTTGAAGGTAGACTTCACAAGCCCTCGAGGAATCTCCAGTGTAGCATTCGCCAGACCAGGGACCCTGGCCGGTCTCATCCACAGGCAGAAGCTGAGGCCAAGCCTCTCCGCTTCTGTCCTTACATCAATCTGGAATTGTAGCCGGACAGCCAGGGGGTCCGGGCCGCCTGTCACTCCTTGAGCCAGTTCAGCACGGACAGGGTTGGATCGTGTATGAGTGTTTATTCCAATACCGCCGGCAGCGTGGAGAGCAGCAGGTCAGCCACAAACATCTCTCTGCTCCCATAAACCAGCTGCTTATATGGGGTAAGACAAGGATGGCATGGGGAAGTGGGGTTACAGGCACCAGGAAGTAGGCTATGCTGGCTGGTGTGGGACTCCATTGTTTGGGCAACAAGGTTGTCAATCTTTCCATTACAACAGGCAGTTCTTGGATGAGAATGGACCACATTCCAAGGTTGACTCCCAGGTACTGGGGGCGTACAACTCCCAGCCAGGTCAGACTGTCCTTTCCTTAACCAGCACAAGGCATCCTGGTTACAGAGCACGATTACTATTTCCCATAACCATAGCTAGTCCCCATGGATGAAAGGGGCCACATGCTGACCTGACCAGCTCAGGGGAGGCCTGCATGGTGGTCTTGCAAACTCAGAGACCTAAAGTCACCACAAAGGATGGTCTGAAATTAAACTTCAACTAAAAGCAGTGATGGTGGGTAGTCACCTCCTAGGCCAGTATCTTCCCTGACAAGGGCAACCTTTATCTTAACTGAGCCTATCTGTCTTTTTGCATCTATGATAACATAACCTTGAAATGTCTGGGTAACGGAATTTCATGTGACCCACCTGCGTCTCCCCCTTTGATTGCAAAGTATAAAAATAGAGGAAAAACCGCCATTCTCCAGAGCACTATCCCAATCCGTTGAGGTTCCGCTTCCTGGCAATTGTCGACAGTTTGGCTCAAATAAACTCACAAAAATCCTTCACAGGTTTGAATGTTTTTACGGTAACATCCCCAAGGTTCTATTTTTGCCCCTAACAGAATCAGGATGTGCACACCATCGAGCATGTGCCTGACGCAGTGCCACCGGGAGACTGTCCAGTGCGCCTGAGCCTGTCAGAGGCTGCAGGGGCCTCGCCATGGTGTTGCCCGCCCACAGGGACATGGTATGGAGCCCGAAGAGTCAACGAGTCAACACTGGGGGAGGCTGGGGCTTTATCTCCTCAAGGAGACGCAGCGCTGAGTAAGCAGGATTCTGTCAGAACAGTGTGGTCTCCCGGAGTACGACATTGGGATGGTTTTCCATTCCTCCCTTAGGAGGGCGATGGGCCACCTCCTCCATTGCAGACACTGTGGGATGCCCACCAGGGACCCGAGTCCTCGCTGCCTGGCGGGCAGGGTCCTGGGGGTTGCCCTCTTCTTGGGTTATGTCCTCTTTAGGCCCGTGGGCTCCACCCAGCTCCAAGGTGACTCCTCGCTGGCCCAGGCCGCTGCGGGGGCCTCATCTTGCCTGGAGAGTGCCAAGCGGGGTGGGCTGTGCTGACTCTGGCCAGAGACCTGGGGTCGTCTGATGAGGGACATGGGACAGGACACCATGAGCACAGGCTGATGGCAGAGGGAGGACACGGGGAGAGCCTGGGTCCCCCACGGCGTCTCAGCCGCTCGTGTAAGTAACGTGGATCCTCTCTACCTTGGACTCTCCCACTGTGAGCACGAATGGTCCGCCCCGCTGCCCAGGCCACCTGGCTCCTCATCAGTGCCCCCCCCCCCACACACCGCGGGAGAGCGAGGGGAGGAGGCACCACCAGTCAAGGCCTCAGGGCAGGGCTGCAACCAGAGCCTTTAAAACTAGGGCACGAGGCAGGGGGGCGGGGTGAGGGGGATGGAGGGGGAGGATTGGGGTGCAGAGAATGAAAATCCACTCGACTTCCCTCTTCAGCTTTGGAATTCATGGAAACTCTTCATTCTAGTTCCTAACACTTCATCTATAGCTGATCTTTCCCCACTTTCCACTTAAATGACTTAACCCCCGCTCTGCCCGGCATGTTCTCCACATGAAGCAGCTGTGCCCGCCCGGGCCGCACCCACAGGCAATCCCAGAGGGCGTGGCAGCACCTGCCGAGGCCCAGGCGGCGATTGTTGCGGACACGAGAGGGGCAGAGCAGGAGGAAGCTCGGGGTGGATGTAGCAACTTTCTCTTCCCCGGAGTCCTCGCCTGGAAAGCCAGGGCAGGTGGTGGTGACAGAGAAAAAAAAAAAGCCAGGGGGTGACAGAGCCCAGCTCCAACCGCATTACTGCCTCAGGTGAGGTCTGGGAGGCGAATTCCCAGGTTGCATGAAGGGCCCAGTCATCACAGCTGAGAGCCCAAACCTGCCCCAGGCTGTTGTTCAAGAGCAGGCTCGGCCCTCCCCCTGGGCTCCGGAACCCTGGCTGGCTGGGTTCCAGGCAAAAGGACCAATGACTGACCTCGTCATGGGTTCCTTCCTGTCTCCCACCCAGACTGGCCTTTGTGGTGACACCAAGACCCTCCCTCCATGAAGGCCCCTCGATGTCACCTCGGGGGCCAGGCCTTTGCAGGTCTGGTCCCTGCAGGCTCCCGGCGCCCGGAGCTGCCTGGCGTCTCCTGTGTGTTTCATGAGTATTTTTGAATGACTGACTTTGATGCGCTTGGATGGGGGTGCTCTGAGCCCACAGCACAGGGGGAGAGAGGGGAATGCCCAGTGCAGGAGTAGAGACAGAATGAAGACGGAGCCTAGGGGGGGCAGGGAGGAGCTGTGGGAGAAGGCAGGGTGGCCCCACCCGAGTTCTCATGAGCCACGTGGGAGAACACAGCTCACCTGTACGTGCGTGGGAACTTCTGCTGGCCCTGGTCCAGGTCCGGGCTGGGCAATGCTCTGTGGGCCCAGGACAGAACTGGGCCCCACCCCGTAGCCCGGCCTGGACTGTGTCTGATGACAAGACTGTCCTTGGCCCTGTTCAGTCACTCAGCACATTTCCAGGGGGTTTCCAGAGCCCGGAGGGAAGGCTGTGGGGGAGCCCCCGAGTTATTCCCGGAGCCGAGCTGGAGGGAGGCTCTCGTTGGACGTTGTTCCCGGGCCCTCTGCTGGCCCTGCTGCCCGTGCCTGCGAAGGGCCTCGTCTTCCTCTGCAGTCTCTCCATCAACATCCTGGCCCTTCTCTTCTGACTCAAGAACCCCTCATGTTCCTGGTTCTGTTGCACCTGCTTCGCCAGGGACCCTGCTCTCAGCTGCATCGCCAAGGAGGGAAGGATTCGACAGAGATTCTCCGCTGAGGACCCGGCTGAGATGGCGGAGCCAGCGGCTCTGCCCTTCCCAGCGCTTGCCCGGCCGGCTCTCCCCACGCCTGCAGACGGCAGAGCCCCCCACCAGGGAGGTGGCCGTGGGAGCCCCACGGGGCTGTGCTGAGGGTTAAAACAGAGAACGCACGTAGGCGTTACCAGGGGCTGGCACATAGCAAGCGACCAGTGAATGCCAACCATTACATTTGGCGTCTCCTTTCCATCCTCTTTGTGTCTCTCACCTAAATTGATCAGAACTTCGCCCCCTTACAGGATGGGAGTCTGTGGGGAGTGACGATGACAATGGAGGGAGCAGAGGCTTCTGTTTTATTTTTAAATCACCAGACATTTTCTAAACGCTTGTTGCTTGCTGAAGAGCAGGCCCTCGCGCTGCGGTGCCTGGGCCTCCTTGCAAAGGGGACTCCTCCAAGGAGGAGAGTCTAACCTCATCTCCTCGGCTGTGGGCGGAGGAGGGGCCAGCTTCTAACCAGCAGGAAGCCGTGCGGTGGCGCCTGGGGACTTGGGGGCCAGGCTGGGTGTCTGGGGGGCCCTGTTCCCCATGGAAGGAATCCAGTGATCCAGCAGGGGCCGAGGAGGAAGGCTGAGGGGCAAGGCACCCCAGGTGCAGGGAGCAGCCAGGGAGCCCAGCTGCTCCAGCCCAGGCCTCGGACCCGGGAATGAGAAGGCTCCAAAGTGACCCCACTCGAGCCACCAGCTGACCACGATCCCTCAGAGACCCCGGGTGAGCAGCCAGGCTCAGCTGCTCTCAATTCCTGGCCCACGAGGCAGCTCTTGCTCTTTGAAGCCACCACGTTTTGGGCAAATTGGCCAAGTATTCATCGATCACAAGAGCACATCACCCACTAGGAACTGCGTCACGGTATTCCCTCGGTTTCACAAATGAAGAAACTGAGCTTTAGAGAATTCGAGGGACACGTGTAAGATGCCACAGGAAGATGCAGGGACACAGGCGGTGTCCGTGTGACCTCAGAGTCACTCGAGGCCCTGCGTGGGGCAGCCTCGAGGATCCTGCGGCAGGTGGAGGAATGTGGTGCCAGGGCTCCTGGCTGTGACTGCCCCACAGGCTTCTCACTGCGCACACTCGCCCTGCGCTCGGAAGATCGCCACCTGCTCGGCTCGCTCAGGCTCACGCAGTGACCCCAAAGGCTCTGCTACACGGCTCCTGGTGTGACAGCTCCGGACGGAGCCGGGGCTCCGGGAGGTCAGGATGGCAGGGGAGGAGGCTGGGAACGGTGGTCAGGAGGAGCCACATGGTGTGTGGAGCACCAGGTGGGGAAGACAGAACAGCAGGGCTGAGGGCGGGTGGACCACTGAGGAGGTGCCGGTGGCAGAAGTCCTGAAGAGCAATGAGAACATGTGCACGGAGGACGATGAGTGTCCCCAAGGTAAGCAGAAGGGCCCCTGTGCTGCCGTGGGGAGCGCCCCAGGGATGCTCAGCCCACAGGGCCCTGTGCAGCCTCTGCGCCACATGCTGCACCTCCCTAGCAAGCCTGCACGCCGCTGTCCCCAGGCAGGTGTTCCCGCGGGGGTACCTTCATCCAGCGCCAGTCAGGCCGGGCACCTGGGGAGGGTGGGGCACAGGATGGAAATGAAACTGTCTGCCCCGGAGGAGCCGGAGGTCTGCAGGGAAGTGATGCCTGTGAGACCCACTGTGTGCTGGTCCCACAGGGCGTGACTCACCTGTTAATCGTGCCAGCAGGCCTATAAAACAGGACTGTTCCCTGCAGGGGAGACTGAGCTCAGAGACAGGAAAGAGGATGCGACCAGCCAGTGCCCGGGTGTTAACGCAGGTCAGTCTAGGTCTGAAGCAGGGTGGTTTGGCACCAGCCCCTGCCTCTCAGACGTGCGGGTCCGTTACATTTCCGTGTGCAGGACCCGGACTACGCAGAGGGCTTCGAGGCTGCAGGGGAGGACGAGCTGAGCTCCCCTCAGAAGAGACCAGGGAGGGTGTGGCTGTCGCAAAGAAGTTACGAGGTCTGGGTTCTGAAAGATGGAGAGGAGTTCGGTAGGTAGAAAGGGTGTTGCGGGCAGAGGGAACAGGGTGCCCTGGAGGGGAGGGAGGGAGAGGGACCAGCCAAGACAGAGTGGAGCGCACAGCAGCGTTCACCAGGGCCAGGTATGAGCGATTCTGTTCTGATGAAAGGGATGTGGACGTACCTGTGGGCTAATAGGAAGCATGAGGCGTTTAACCGACTGTGACTCCTGCGGATGGACGGACGGACGGACGGTCGCTCTATGCAGCACTGCTGGGCGGGGAGGGCTGGGCAGGTCCACTCGGCTGTTGCAGTGATGCCTCAACAGCGATGTTCTCACTGTGACGCATGGTTCTCCCTTTCTCATGCTCACAAGCCCCTGTCTGCGTTTCCCCCAGGGCCCCCCCACCCCCTCCCCGAGGAGGCAGAGCCCATCGCTCCTTCCTCCGCTCACACCCGGCAGTTCTCCCCGAGGGCAAAGGCCGCAGCCATAGAGACCAAGGGCCCACCACTCTGACCCGCTTCCTCTCTGAGGTTTCACCATTTCTGTTCTGTTCACTCACATTGCTCCAGTGCCTCTGACCCGGGGCTGGTCCCCCCCCACCCCAGGCACTCCCGCAGCCCAGGCACATCCTCCACCCCAGACACCCTCACCACCTCGGGCATACCCTCCACCCCAGGCACCCTCACCACCCCAGGCACACCCTCCACCCCAGACACACTCACTGCTCTGGGCACCCCCTCTTCCCTGGGCACACCCTCCATTCCAGGCACCCTCACCACCCTGGATACCCCCACCTGGGGCACACTCAGCACCCCAGACACCCCCACCTCTCTGGGCATCCCCTCTATCCTGGGCATACCCTCCACCCCAGGCACCCCCACCACCCCGGGCACACTTACCACCATGGGCACCCCCACCACCCCGGGCACACCCTCCACCTGGGCACACCCTCCACCTGGGCACACTCACCACAGGGCCTTTGCTCAGCTGTCCTCCCTCTGAGGGCACTTTCACGGGCACTGGCCTCCCACACGCCTGTGCTAAGATGGCCTTCTCCGAGGCCCATCTGGACGAGCATTGTTAATCTGGCCCTCTCTCCGCAGTCCAGCCCTGTCCGCACAGCCCTGCACTTCTCTCCACAGCATCCCACCTCTGACAGCAATGAGCCGAGATTTTATTTTCAAATGACGTCCACACAGAATCCAAATATCTCAGATAACTCAGAGCAGGGCCCCCCTGAGGCTGCACAGGGCCCCTCGGTGCACTGGAGCCAGGAGCCCTCAGAAAGCACATGCAGAAACAAATCAAAAGAGATAAAAATTATTGCTTTCGGCAAATAAGTTCAACGAACTGCAAAGGAGCTCTTCATTCTAAGTTTTACTTCCCGCTGTTTATGCTCAGATAGTTACAGAGCCTGGTCATTGAAAAGCCGGGTCTCTAAGAAAGAGACAGACTGTCTGCACCCGGACCCTGATACGTACGGCCAACACCCCGAATTGGTCAATGACACGACACCTGTCCATCAGCCAGCGTCAGAGGTGGGAGGCTGAGACTCAGAGAGCTCTCTCCTCCCAGCAGGCCGCCTCGTAGCCTCACGGGAAATGCACCCTTTTTCTCGGCTAACCTGGGTGCTTCCATACAAACTCCCTGGTCACCCAAAAACCAGGCTTCGAACCCCAAAACCAGGGCTCTTTTTCCTACACATCGTTCCCTGGGCCCTGCTCTTTCCCAGCCAAACCATCCCGTTTTTATCTGAGCCCCAAATCAGTCTCCTATTTCTCTCTGGAACGGCCCACAGTTGCCTCAGTTCATACAGATTTCTGCCCTTTATCTGTATGAACTGATGCATAATTATGATTCCACTCGAGATGAGACCTTGGGCACCTGTACCATCCCCCGACCCCGTCCTTCTCAGGGCGATGTGGTAACGCGTTATTTGGATGGTGTGCTTCCTTCAGTTCCGTGTTGAAATTCTTTTACTTGGGGGTTTGCTGTGTATCACAACCAGTCTTGCCATGGTCACCATGGTACTTTCATTGGGGTGTCTTGGTTCCAATAGAAATGTCTGTGGTCCCCATGGTCCCAGGTACAGGCGACACTCGATGGAAACAAGGCGAGCAAGATGAGTTCGTCGTCGTCCCCAGCATCTGCTAAATCCTCTCCAAAGCTATTGGGTTAAAGGGCACAGACATCACGCTTTTGACAACTATTGGTGATTGTGTAAGAGTGACCGTCTTTCACACCCTTTCCAACACTGGGTGTCACAAATATTTAGACAGAATTGACTTGGTTCACATCTCTTATGTTCGGGAATTGCATGGCTAGTGAGGGACCCTTTGCTTTTTCTGGAGGAAGGACTTGCGAGCTGAACCAGTTTCATCTCTACGCTGTCTCCCATGAAAAGTGGACAGAAGACTAGCTTTCGTGGAGAGCACTGCGCTAAGTGAAACAAGCCAGTCAGAGAAAGACAATACCATCTGATCTCACTCATGAAATCCAATGAATGAACCGGACTAACAAGTAAAATAGAGACAGACTCATAGATAGAGAGCAGGCTGCCGGCTGGTGAGGATGGGGGGCTGGGGGTCTGTGGAGGGATTGAGCAAAAAAGAAAAAAAAGAGAAAGAACTCAGGGACACCGACAGCAATGTGGTGATGTGGCCAGCAAGGGTCTGTGTGGAGGTGGAAGAGGGTACGGGGGATAGGTGGTGATGGGAAAAATGAAATAAAATAAAAAAGACCAGCTTAAGAATGTTTATAGAGTTGCCATGATTAAGTAATACAATGTGAATAAAGAACTCAACCCGATATTGACAACATTCATTCACGGCAGGAGCTGTCTTTCTGTGGTCCCCATGGTCCCAGGTACAGGCAACACTCGATGGAAACAAGGCGGGCAAGATGAGTTCGTCGTCGTCCCCAGCATCTGCTGAATGTGTTCCCCATCCTGCTTCCAGGGCAAGTTCCTCCTCACTGGCTCATTCACTGCGAGCCCCACCCTGTGCTAGGACTCTCCCTGTTTTCCACCGACTCAGAGTTCAGGTCAGCTCCATGTGGGCCGGGCTTGAAACCAGGCCATGTGGACGCAGGAAGGATTCTGCTCTCTGGGAGCCAGTGCTGCACAGCCAGGGGCCTGCCTCTCCTTCACCTCAGCCGACATGCTACTCACAGAGGCACCCCCGCTCAGCTGGTCGGCCTCCTCCAGGCCTTGCCTTCCTCCGCGGATGTTACATGGCATCGCACTGTACATGCCTCCTGCTGAGGGTCCACAGAAAGACCGTGATAAAGAGGGGAAGAAAGCAGCAAGCAGGTTTACATCCACGAAGAAAATAAGTCACAATTCACTTCCTGTATCCAAGAGCCACTTGGATTCCACAGAATAGTCCACACAGCCCTACATCGAGTGATGAGGCCCAGAGGCACCCGACAGCCCACATCTCGCCCCGGCCTTTACCAGTTTGAGGGTTCGCACACTTTCAGGTGAGTATTTAAACAGCATCTATACTAACAAAAGGGTAATATGCTAATTAGGGAGGACATCTTCCAGACTTCCACCCAGATGTCCATCCAGATAAAGCCACAGTGGCTGCGAGGTCCGTGGCTCACTGCAGCCATGGGCTCAGGCAGCTGTAAGGCCTGGGGCTCAGGCCTTGCAGCTGCCAGTGGCAGCAGCAGGGGGATGATGGGGGCGGCGCCTTCCCCTGATCAGTCCAGTCGCCTCCCACAGAGAGGTCAGACTGCTGCTTGGACCCACTCCCTGGGGGAAGCAGGCCTAAGCCGTCAGTAGGACATCCCCTGAGGGCTCCCAGATTGTGAGAGGGTGCATGGTCGGGCTGAGGGATCCTCTCCTTCGCCCGTGCATGAATTTTCGTGCACCAGACCCCTAGTATAAAATAATACTGAATGTAAACTACAATTGAAAAATAAAGGAAAATAAAAATATTTTTTTAAATATAGGAAATAATGTATTGTGAGGTTTATGACATATAATTAAGTAGCATGTATGATAAGAGCACAGGTAATAAAAGGAGGAAATTCAAGTTATACTGTTATAAGGCATTAGGCTATATGTGAAATGACGCATTACTGAAAAGTAACTGTGGGTACTGTGGCCATGCAGCCTAGGGTGCCCAGGTGGGGCGTCTCGTGCTCCTGCTTCTTTGGGAACTGATGGGGTCCCGCAGGTGCCCTGGCTGTCTGACCTCAGCCTGCCCGCTGCTCAGCACGGCCCCTCTGATGAGTCCCAGCCCAGCCTGCTGCACTGGGCGGTGGGGAATGGGGGTTCAGAGCCGGAAGCTGGGGTGCAGGCCATGGCTTTGCCCGGTAGGCTATTGAACGGGGCAGGTTATTTGTTTCCTTATCTCTAGAGGGCAGATGATAGCACTGCCTTTTGTGTTTGCTTTAATTATCAGAGAGAAAAATGTATTGAGTGTTTGTCAAAATGCTTGTCATCTCCTCATTCTGTTGTGTGTCTGTGCCATGTGCGCCTCTGGACACTGGTGAGATGGAGCCTATGTGGTTCTCAGAGGAATATGTGTTTTCGACTCTTATCTTAGTACAGACACCCCGTGCATGGCTTTCACTGACTGGCATTCATGGGTCTGAACTGTGCACCGAGCCAGCAATCGCCTCCCCCCTGGACCAGTGTTGTCAGCGGTCGCCTGTGGCCACTTCTGTTTTGCCATTATTCACAGCCTCTCGTGTGGCCGCTGGGTTTTACTTTTTTTGAAAGGCAACACGAAACTAGGAACGAGCTAAAAAAAGAACCCCATAATAGTTAATACCACTTCGGTATCACAGGCTCTGGTTTTATGGAAAAGATATGTTCATTGTTCAGACCTCAGGCCCCAGCTCAGACGTGAAAATGGCCCCAGTTGTCCAAGAGCCAGCATCTTACTGTAAATTTTATGCGGAGTGGAAACGAGAATGGCAAAGAGCTGAACGAAGAAGGAAGCGTGGGGACGGACGCCATGACGACTGCAGTTCTCCGGGGAAGCCTGAGGGTTCACAGCTAACTGATGGTGCTGGCGGTTGCTGGACACTCTTCATGTGCCAGGCACTGTTCTAGGTGGACCAACTACTTAACTCCTCACATCGGGAAGCTGTTCGCATTCCCTCCCCCCACGTTAAAGGTGAGAAAACTGAGGCACGAGAGGTTCCGGAGGCAGGTCACAGGAGTGCCTGGCAGCGCTGGGGTTCGAGCCAGGAAGCTACGCTCTGCAGCCGCGTGTCTTGTGCCACATTGTATGTGTGTGTTGGTTACTGTGTGGCCGCACTACAGACTTATGAACAACCGGACTTGTTGACAAGTTTCTTTTTTTAATAGATTTTTATTGATTTCAGAGAGGAAGGAAGAGGGAGAAAAGAGAGAAACATCAATGATGAGAGAGAATCATTGATGGGCTGCCTCTTGCACACTGCCTGCCAGGGATCAAGTCCACACCACAGGCATGTGCCCTGATGGGAAATTGAACCATGACCTCCTGGTTCATAGGTCAACACTCAACCACTGAGCCACACCAGCCAGGCTTCCCACACTTGTTTTCTCTTTTTCCACGTGCCGGGAGCGTTCTGTCTCTAGGTTCTTCAGCCAGGTTCACTCACTAGGTTCTGTGTCTAGGTTCTGTGTCTAGGTTCTGTGTCTAGGTTCTGTGTAGGTTCTGTGTCTAGGTTCTGTGTCGCTGGGAAGTGTTTTGAGGGCTCACAGGATTGACAACGTCCTCAGTCTGCCCTTACACTTGATTGTAAGACAGCAGGGTCTGGAATTTTAGATTAAAAATATGTTTTCACTCAAGAATTTATTTTAATAAACAGGTGTCATTTCCTCCCAGCTTCCCCTGTTGCTATTGAAGGGTATGAATCTTCGTATGTGGCTGTGTTTTTTTAATTTTTAAAAATATATTTTATTGACTTTTTACAGAGTGAAAGGGAGTGAAAAATCCCTACTTGGGGAAACAACCCTTCTCAGAGAGGCGACCTTGGTTAAAACACATAGTGCCAAGAAGGTGAGCAAACACATTAAGAACAGTATGCCATATATGCCAGGTCCCTTGAAACAGTAAGGATGGACCGGCTCCCGGCATCCATGAGCATGCACAGTCACACAGATATTCCTGGGCGACCTTTTGAGAGTTCGTTCTGCAGAACCTTAGCACATGTCTTCTAAGAGCAAGGGCATTATCCTATGTAACAGCAACAGAACAGTTATGTTCGGGAAATCTAACATCGAAGGCATATTATCTGATACAAAGACCAAATTCAAACGTCCCCAACTGTCCCAATAATATATTTAAATGTTTTTATTGTTTTCAATCCAGAATGGAATCAATAAATATTAATCCCATTAGCTGTCTTATAAAAATCTAGGATATAGTTCCAGAGCCTAAAATAAAGGTTTCTCTTATCACCTTGACATTTTTAATGAAAAACTATTTATTTTGTTAAGACAAGAATAGTTACAAAATTTTTTTTGTTGTGATGAAGACTTTTAAGATCTACTCTCTTAGCAACTTTCAAATATGCAACATTGTATTCTTAACTATAGTCACTGTGCTGTGCATGTCATGCCATGACATTTATTTTATAACCGGAAATTTGTTCATTTGATCCCTTCACCCATTTTGATCACCCTCCCTCCCATCCCCATCGCCGCCTCTGACAACCCCCAACCTGTTCTCTGTATCTGTGAGCTTCTTTCAGTTCCACACACAAGTGAAAGTGAATGGTATTTGTCTTCCTCCATCTGACTTTTGTCCTCGAGGTCCATCCATGTCGTTACAAATAGTGAGATTCCCTTCTCCTTTGTGGCTGAATCGTATTCCGTCATGTGTGTATAAACATGCTTTTCCTCTGCGATAGGAAAGGCCATGTGAGGCACACAGGCAGGTGGCCCTCTGCAAGCCCCAGAAAGAGGCTTAGGAGGAACCCCACTGCCCTACCTTGACCTTGACTGCCGTGCTTCCCAGACACTTCACAGCACAAGTCATCTTCCTTGTGAGGAGTTAGAAGCACTCAGACGGAAAGGCGTGAGCGAAACATTACACATACGGCTTAACCCAGCCATGGGCAAACGACGGCCCGCGGGCCGGATCCGGCCTGTTTGAAATGAATAAAACTATTGAAAAAAAAAGACCGTACCCTTTTATGTAATGATGTTTACTTTGAATTTATATTAGTTCACACAAACACTCCATCCATGCTTTTGTTCCAGCCCTCCGGTCCAGTTTAAGAACCCATTGTGGCCCTCGAGTCAAAAAGTTTGCCCACCCCTGGCTTAACCTATTGCTTCAACTTTGCAGCAGGTCATAAAGCACAACACCGTTCTTCAATCTCTTTAGACCACAACACACGGTCATTGTCGAGCACCGAGCCTGGAAGGGCAGGAGTTGGGACCGAGTTTTGGTCTCTCCACGGAATCTATCCAGCCAGAGCAACAGGGGCCCCGGCTTTCAGGAGAACAGAGATGGTGAACCTGACCCTCCACCCACAGATGGGGCCATGGCCAGGAAGGATCGGCCCCTCCGGGAGCCCCGGTGCCTGGCGGCAGGGCCAGCCCCTCGCCGAGGCCCGGCCTCTGCATTCATGCACAAGGCTGGTGAGTCCCAAAGTCTAGCTCGTATCATGTCCAGTCCAGGGGGTCCGTGTCGCAGTGCGATGTGCTGTCCTGGCGCGAGGACAGCGTTCCCGCCTTCATCAGAAGCGCCCGAGCTGCTCACTCACAAACAAAACCCAGACAAACGGTCTCCAGGGCCCGCGAGGACCCAGAGTCTGAGCTCTGGATCCGGAATCTGCTCTCACAAGCATCCCGAGACTGGTCCTCACCAGCACCTGAACCACTCGCCCGGGGACAGCGGAGGTTTCTACAATTGACTCTACGGGCCACCATCTTTCCGCACCTCATCTCTCCTTTTGGTCCCAGCCCATCCTCTTAGGCCCAATGCTCAGCTGGGCCCCAGCTCACCCCCCATCCCCCAGGGGGGCTCTTTTCCACCCGGTCACCTCCCTCATCTTCCCACTGCCCAAGCGACGCTGCCTCTCTTCCCTCCTTGCTGCTGCCCTGGGCTCCTATGCTTGTCTCCTCTGAGCTTCATTTCCTCTCTGATCTGCTCTCCTCCCTGCCTGCCGAGCCACGGCTAATGGTGCTGGAACATGCGGGGAGCCGGGGGCAGGACAGCCGGGGCGCTGGGCTCCAGCTCCCAGGGAGCAGCCTCCTGATGACAGAGGGCCGTCCCGGACACGCCTGGGCAGGGCAGAGCCGGCCTCCGACCCGGACTGGAGGACAGAGGAGCGGCGCCGTGCGGGTTTATGACACTGGAGATTCCACGAGGAAGTGGCTCAAGGGCCCAAGGCCGGCGGGCAGGGTGTGGTGGGGCCAGCCCTTCCTGCACAGCTGCCCTGCCCTGCCCTCTGTGACCCCTGCGTGGCGGGCTCAGGGCCACTGAGAACCAGGTGGGCACTGCTGAGGGGCCTTACCAGGCTCGCCCCCACGTGGTCTCTCCACCTGCCTGGAGGGGGTGCTCTCATTTGTCAGGCTTTTTAGGAAAAAGGACTAAGTCCTGTGGACAAGGAGCCTGGAGCAGGCAGGGGTGCAGCTTCCCGCACGCGCCCTTCACGCACACCACATCCCTCCCAAGGAGCTGTCCTGCCCCTTGGAGTTTATGGAAGTAGCCACACCTCCCGGCCAATTGCAGGGCACAGCCAAATGGTTAAATCCTGGACCTGGACCTGGACCTGGACCGGGAAGGACGCAGCCACACCCTGTGAATGGCATGTGCCCCCAGGGTGTAGGGGGGAAGGTGTAGGGGGGGATGCGGCTCAGAGGCAGCCGTGGGGCGGGAGGTGGCCGGCTGTGGGCCAGCTGAGGGGCAGCACTGGGCCTTGGGCAATGCTGAGAATTGAGGTGGATTTCATTTGTCCAATGTGATCGGACAAGCCACTGTCCAAGCATGTGTGCTCACATGTAGACAGGCACACGTATGGAAGGGTACACACCTGCACTCCGGCACAGGGGACGCGCTCAGTGTGGCGGCTCTTCCCTTTGGCTAGAAACTAGTCTTAGATCTGCCGCCGGCCTGTGCAGATCCCGTCAGGGTGGCTGGAGGCCTGGCATCTGGGACCTCTCACAAGGAGGTCTCTGTGTCAGATCACCTGCGAGGACAATCAGAGGCCATGTTCCCTCCCCTCCCCTGGGGGCACATGCCATTCACAGGGTGTGGCTGCGTCCTTCCCGGTCCAGGTCCAGGATGTAACCATTTGGCTGTGCCCTGCAATTGGCTGGGAGGTGTGGCTCCTTCCATAAACTCCAAGGGGGAGGACAGCAGCTTGGGAGGGACAGGACAGCCCCTTGGGAGGGCAGGACAGCCCCTTGGGAGGGGCAGGACAGCTGCTTGGGAGGGGCAGGACAGCCCCTTGGGAGGGGCAGGACAGTCCTCTCCCAGGAGCCGCCCCCCACAGATGTGGCCCCACAGCACCATCAGAGTGGTGGGTGCTCCTCTCTGGGTCTGATGGGCCAGACATTATCCAGTTTCCTTACTTCCTGCCTCAGATCCCCAGGGACCTTCCCTCAGGGGCTTGCACTCCTGGTGGGGGCTGTCCTGCCCCCACTTCAGAGCCTGTCTTCCAGGAGTCGTATCTGAATTTTTTGTTTTTAATCTTCATCCGAGGATATTTTCCCCTTGATTTTTAGGGAGATGGAAGAGGGAGGGAAAGACAGAGGGAAACATTGATGTGAGAGAAACACATCGATTGGTTGCCTCCTGCAGAGCCCCAACCAGGGCCCGGGCTGGGGAGGAGCCTGCAACCAAGGTACATGCCCTTGACTGGAACTGAACCCAGGACCCTTTAGTCCACAGGCTGATGCTCTAGCCACTGAGCCAAAGCAGCCAGGGCTGGTATCTGGATTGGAATGTGAGTTCCTGTGCCCTGTGTGAGCTACCTTCTAAATCACAGGTGGGCCCTGCACGTCCAGTGTGGCCTCTTCGTCCTTCCTCCACCGCACTGCGCCATGGGCCACCCTGGCCACCCCAGGCCCCATCCTTGCTGTCCTTTTCTCTGGCCTCTTCTCTGTTGGAAACATCCGGCTTGCTCCCCGCTTCTCTTAACCCACCAACCCTCCCGCTCACACGGGGCTCAGCAGTGCCACACACCCCCACCCGCCCCCATGGGCCCTGCCCCTCCTCCACTGCTTCCCAGCACAAGCCTGCCGCTGCCCTTCTGGTGTGACATCGGGTGTTTGCACCTGTGGCAGCGTGTGCTCCGCAGCCCTTTCCACGGTGACCCCGAGGTCAGGCTCACGGCTCCCACTGACTGGTGTCTCAGGATTGACTGCCTTTTATTCCCACAGGACTGTCCACACCGTGATGCGCCCCCTCTCACTAACCCACAGATAAGCGCCCGGAAGAAGATCTCTGGGTGAATTAATCTGCCCTGTCACCACCACCCGTAGAGGAGGCTGCCTGCCCTGCTGCCACCTGAACTCCGAGGGACAGACACTCTCCTAAATCACAGGGGCCTCTAGTGACGAGCCTGCTCTGGGCTGGCTCCCCTGTGCTTGTGATCTCATTCACCCATTCACTCACTCACTGTCCTGGCCTCCCTGGCCCTGCGTCCTAAAGCAGGACCCTCTGCTCACATTGGCCAAAGCACCCGCTCTCTTTCTCCATGGCCCTCACACGAGTCCACCGTCACTGGTCCCCGTGTTTGTCCGTCTCCCCCTGGGACACAGATCACGTCTGCCGTCCTGTGTGGCGCCCTGGGCACCAAGGGCAGTGCCCGCTGCAGGATTTGCGCGTGAGTGATGAGAGGGAGGGCACCCGGTCCACGGTCTCCATGCCTGGTGCCGGCTGGTGGATGCGGGTTTGAGCGGGCGCGCTGGAGTCTGAGGGGCCTGTGGAACAGCCACTTCTAGAGACGTTAATAAAGAGAAAACCATCAGTGGCCTCCACTGAGGCCTGACACGGCGGCGAGACAGGAAGAGCCACTTGGGACGGAAGCAGGGAGGGAACGACTGAGCTCGCTGAGTGACCAGTGTGTACTGCCGCTTGACAATACTGGTGCAGAGGGTAGGGTTGGGTCTTATGCCAACACAGGCATTTATTTATTTATTTATTTATTATTGACTTTAGGGAGAGAGGAAGGGAGAGAGAAACATCGATTGGTTGCCTTCAGTTGCCTCCGGCATGCTCCCTACTGGGGGATTGAGCTCACAATCAGGGCATGTGCCCTGACCAGGAATCGAACCAGTGACTTCTTGATTCAGGGGT
>NW_006291020.1:1659135-1660833 GCF_000327345.1 Myotis davidii
CACCGTGGCCCTGCCCCCCCCCGGCCCTTCCCACCAGCCCAGAGCTGACGGAGGCGCCCAGAGTGCGGCCTCTGCCGTGGAAATGGGTCATTAAGCTGCAGCCTCCGCCAGCGCCTGAGAGGCTAATGGTCTCAGAGGAGGAAATACTGGCCAGTGTGGGGGGAGGACAGGGATGGCAGCCGGGCAGTGCCGCCCCAGAGGCAGCATCGAGGTAATGGGCCGGAGAGGCAGCCGGAGGTTCAGGCTGGACTTGAGGCAGCGCCCCCTGCAGTGCAGATAATGAAACAACATGGGGACCAGAAACCAGGAGACAGTCTTATTCACCCCTCGAGGATATTTAAAAAAAAAAAAAATTTTTTTTAATCCTTACCCGAGGATATTTTTCCATCGATTTTTATTATTTTTAAAGTATATTTTTATTGATTTCAGAGAGGAAGGGAGAGGAAGAGATATAAATATCAATGATGAGAAAGAATCATTGATTGATTGAGAGAAACACATGGATTGGTTGTCTCCTACATGCACCCTCCCCAGGGCTGGGGTAGAACGTGCAATCCAGGTACATGCCCTTGACCGGGAATTGAAAACTCGAGCCTCTGGTACACAGGCTGATGCTCTAACCACTGAGAACACCAGCCAGGGCATGAAAGAAGTTTTAAGAGGAAAAAGCTTGGCTTCTGGCACTGACATATATTTTTCCGGACCTGACAAAAATATGGGTATAACTTTGATTCATTCACACCACATGGCTATTATAGTGTTCGCTGTTGTAATTTTTTTAAATATATTTTATTGGTGATTTTTTACAGAGAGGAAGGGAGAGAGATAGAGAGTTAGAAACATCGATGAGAGAGAAACATTGATCAGCGTTGTAAATTTTTTATTTGACCCTCTAAGGCAGCGGTTCTCAACCTGTGGGGGTTGAATGACCCTTTCATAGGGGTCGCCTAAATACATCCTGCATATCAGATATTTACATTATGATTCATAACAGAAGCAAAATTACAGTTATGAAGTAGCAACGAAAATAATTTTATGGTTGGGGGTCACCACAACCTGAGGAACTGTATCAGGAAGGCTGAGAACCACTGCTCTAAGGGAAAGGGGCTCAGTGCCCCTGACTACAGTCACATTTTGTATGTTTTAAAAATTCTCTCAGCACACCAGTTGAAAAGCACTGCTCCAGCTTTTTACCCAACTACGACTCATGCTAGATTTCAAATTCATTCACCCGTGAGACTCATGCAGTCACTTACTCAGAAATGTTTACTGAGCATCTACTGTGGACCAGACAACTTGCTAGATGCAGGGAATAGAATCCTGACTCTTATGACATACAGTTCAGCGGGAGAGGGGGATGTTAAGCTAATAGTCCCACAAATTTCACGAAGAACTACATAACCACACATAATGTGCTATGAAGCATAAGTATAGGGCATTGTTATATGATGCGGCCCCTTGGTCCTCACCTTCCTCTCTACACTTACTCGCTAAAGACGCCCATAAAAAAAATACTAGGAGGAAATGTCCAACTCCTGAATATTTGAAAAGACATTAACATTTAAACCTCTCATGTAAGTGCTTTCTGTAGCTCATATAGACATGGCCCTGGCTGCCTGCGATCCCTCACTTGCAACAGCAGCATTAACAAATAGCAAACTTCGTGACTTTGAATTCAAGCCTGACCTCTGTAGGGAA
>NW_006291020.1:1660844-1664155 GCF_000327345.1 Myotis davidii
TGAGGCCACACACCCAACCCCATGATGTTTGTACAAACTGGACACACCCGTAAACCAAAACCTACGTCAAGACCCAGAAGCGTTCAGAAGCCAGAAGGCCCACCCCTGCCCACGTGCGTTCACCAGCCCCAGCTCCCCAGCACTTCGAGCATTTTCGACGCGACGGGGTCAACGTGGAGTCTTTCATACCACGCGCAGAGCAGTTTATTTTTCCCTCCTGGGCACGTTGTGACTCCCTGGGGCTCTGGTGGACCATCGGCCAGGAGCACACGCTGCATGCTGGGAGAGCCAGAGCGCACACAGCCAGCACGCCAGGCCCTTCGAGGCTGCGCTCCTGGAGATCTTCCACACGAGCAGGAAATTTCCATGGGGCAGAGGCCGGGGATGGCAGTTCCCTGGGTGGCTGGATGCCAGCCCCTCATGCAGGGTGGTGCCAGGGTTTCTTCAGCTGCTGTTCTGGGCCCCTTCCTCCCCCAGAGGGGAACACAGTCACCCTGCATGTCTCTCCCACCCCCTCACCACACGGCCCTCCTAGCAAATGACCGAGACCCACATGCTGATCCCCGGACCGGTAAGGCCCTGTAGGGTGCCTGTTAGGCTGTAATCACGAAGCGCTGAAGAAGTTTCCATCTAGTATGGGGGCACCGTTCCTCTGACCCTCGTGGGGAGTGTAAAAGAGTGTGGCTGGGGCCCTGGCTGCTGTGGCTCAGTGGATAGAATATCAGCCTGGGGACTGAAGGGTCTCGGGTTTGATTCCAGTCAAGGGCACAAGCCTGGGTTGCGGGCTTCATCCCCAGTAGGGGGCATGCAGGAGGCAACTCATGGATGATTCTCTCTCATCACTGATATTTTTCTCTCTCTCTCCTTCTCCCTTCCTCTCTGAAACCAATAAAAATATATGAAAAAAGAAAAAGAAAAAAAAAAGAGTGGCTGGGGAGAAGGAATCTGAAGGATCGTGGGAGACAGAGGGACAGAGCAGCCACCTGCCACCCAAAGGAGGTTCGGCCGTCACGGAATAACCCTAAGGAAGTTCACAGGCAGCGATTTCTGCTTCAGAGACCAGTCAGGCCAGGAGGCGGCCAGGAGCCACGCCCCGTCACATGGAGCAAGGAGTTCTGGGGACAAGAGTCCTCTCACTGCTATTTATGCAGCCCTGCTCCCTCAGGCCACCGCTAGTATTTTTGCTGGTTGGGTTGTTTGGTGCTTGACCCAACGTGCCAGTGACAGGTACGTGTTTGTCATGCTGACATATCAGCACATGTTGGTGGCCATGACTGCACATAGGCCCTTCCCGTCTCTTTTGATGCCTTGCATGGGGAACCCCTCTCTCTACAGCGGCTTCCCTGGTGAAGACGGATCCCTCTGAAACCCCCTGCTATGGCCCTGGCCAGTGTTGCTAAATGGTTAGAGCTTCGGCCTGTGCACCAAAGCGTTGTGGGTCCAATTCCTGGTCAAGGGCATGTACCTGGGTTGCAGGTTTGACCCCCTCATGAGGGAGGTAACCAATCGATGTGTCTCTCTCACAGCAGTGTTTTTCTCTCTCTCTCCCCCTCCCTTCCTCCTACTCTCTCTAAAAATCAATGGAAAAAAATATCCTTGGGTGCGGATTAACAGCAACAACAAAAATAAATAAAAAAAAAGTAAACCCCCTGGTATGGTGTCATCTCAACTGTGAAGCCCTCGCCAACCGACACAGGGAGAATCAGTGTCACTGTGTCCTTGGCTGTTTCTGTACACAGTTCTGTGTATTGTTACATGAGTGGGAGAATGGATGAATGAGCCCAGAAATCTTGTTCTTCTCGGTAGTTTCAGAGCTTTGCCCGGGACCTGGCCCAATACCCATCGTATCACATGATGATCATGAGAGATTAGAGTTAGTGGGAACTTCCATCAGCATCTCCATTATCCCACTCACTGCAGAAATCAAGCATTGTGCTAAGTGAAACAAGCCAGTTAGAGAAAGACAAGTACCATATTATTCCACTCATATGTGGAATCCAATGAACACGATAAACTAACCAACAAAATGGATATAGAACAGAATGACAGCTGTCGGAGGGGAGGGGTCTGGTGGGATGGGTGAGAAAGGTGAAGGGATTAGCAAGGAGAAAACACACCCACAGATACAGACAACAGTACGGCGATTTCCAGAGGGAAAGGGGGTGGAGGAGGTAGGAGAGGGTACAGGGGTGGCAAATGGTGATGGAAGGAGACTTGACTTGGGGTGGGGAACACACAGTACAGCATACAGATGGTGTGTTATAGAATCATACCCCTGCAACCTATATACTTTTATTAACCAATGTCACCCCAATAAATTCAATAACAATTATTTTCATTAAAAAGATAAGGAATTCCTCTGTTGCGCGGGTTCTGTTGTCTGTTCGCACACCCCCAGCAGTGGGCACTCACTAACTCATTGGACAGCATGATTTGTCATGGCTCAAACCGCTAGCAAAGTGTTCTTTCCTGTCAAGCTGAAAATGGCCTCGCTGCAACCTTTACCTTATTGGTCCCATCCCTCCCCTCCTCCCCTCCCCCAGACTGGGTACTAGCCGTCCTCACCTATTTGAAAACTGCCGTCGGGTTCCCTTTAATATTCACTTTTCCCCAAATGGGCCATTCTGGGCCGAACCAGACAGCGGTCCGTCATAGCGCGTTTCTAGATCATTCCTCCTCTAGCCCTTCTCTGACGTCCAGTTTGTCCCTGTGGTTCTGTGGGGAGGACCCAGGGAGGTCGTATGGTACTGAGAGGTCAAAGGCATAGGTCTGACCACTGACCGCGCTTCTGCGCCTCTGAGCCCCAGGGCTGAGCCCTCGGAGGGGCGGCACCCACTCTCACAGCAGCGGCTGCTGAGGCCCGAGGGGCATGCTGCCACCGCAGTGACCACGCGCCTTCCCCTCCGCATGGATACGAAAACTCTCTCGTTCGTCTTTCCAAACTGAGGTGAGCTGGAGGGAGGGAGCCCACCCAGTGAGGGTGACATCGGGCTCAGTGCTCACCGCCAGGGAGGGCGGAAGCCGTGTGTGGAGGGATGAGGCTGAGTAGAAAGCCAGGGGCCCCGGGAGGCAGAGGGGCGGGCACAGGGGGTGAGTGGGAACTCTCACTCCAGGAGCAGGACTCGGGGGTGGCAGCACTGGCTACGCCTTCACCCTGCTCTGTGTGGCCACAGCAGAGGGGGAGGGGGCACAGTGCAGAGCAGGTGCCCATGTGAGCGGGTCTTCACTGTCCTTCCCCCCTCAGTGTCACAAACACGGCCAGCTACAACCCGACCCAGCGAGAGATGCTTTTGGCAAGGCCCCTGTCCGTC
>NW_006291020.1:1664299-1667414 GCF_000327345.1 Myotis davidii
TGAGCACCTGGCTACCCCAGAGGCAGCGCTGCCCTTCTCGCAGGTTCCTCTGATAAGATGGGGTGGGGGGCGGGGGTTGCCATGGACTATTTTCAGGAATATTGGCAGCTGGCAGTATATTCCCAGGCCCTGAGGTCATGCCCAGCTCAGGGACGTGCACAGTGAGATCTTAAACACCGAAACGAGGCGGCAGAAGCAAAGTGCAGGCCTGAAAAGTAGGAAGATGGAGGGAAGCTGACTGCTGAGCGAGGTCACCTGACTCAGGAGCACAAAGGAGTCATGGGTTTGGATGGCCGGGCAGGCCCTGTGCCCGGGGATGCAGCCGGGGCAGGAGGACACGGAGGCGGAGGCGGTGGGGGAGGCGGAGCGGGGCTGTCACAGGCCCAGTGTGGCAGGCTCTGGTCCTCTTGGTGTGTGTGACACCTGAGGGCAGAGGCCATGTGCCAGGGCGCACAGGGGACTCTGTCTGCAGGGAGAGGCCTGGCATTGGGCATGTGTCGTGTGGTGCGGGGAGGGGACACGCTGGCCACCACACCAGCTCCCCAAGGTGGGTCCCAGCGGGAGGGCCACGCAGCATCAGTGACGACCCCAGTGTCCCTCCTCCCGAGTTCTGCGAGTGTCAGACGAAGACCTAAGCTGGCAGCGGCCCCTGTAGCTGGGGGTGTTCTCCAATCGGCGCAGCCCTGCCTCTGTCTCCAGCTCTGAGCGGGTCCTCTCGTCCCACTGGGGTGATTGTGCGAATCCACTGACCATCATGGGGGTGCCAGACCCCCCCTCCTCTGTTTCCTTTCTTTCCTGGGACTTTTTCTTGGCAGAGACTTGTTTTGGCCTTAAACTAATGCCACCCGACCCTCCTCTTAGCTGTGCCTCCCTGCCCAGCACAGCTACACCGCACGCCATGGCCAGAGCTGAGAGCCCACAGGGCATCCCCAGCCTGGACACTAACAGGCAGGGCCCTGCCCCTCTGGCCACTGGGCCTCGAGGGAGCCTGGACTTCTGGCTACTTGGCGGAGGAGCGCCAAGGTCAAGGGAAACCAGGAAAGGACAAAAGTAAATGTTTACGGAAAAGCACGACCCAGCCCCATCAGGAAGCATTTGCCTCCTCGTGTGTCTTGCCCTTCTTGAATTCTGGATTTCCCAAAAGGAAACAGTTCTACTTTTGGAAAGCGTGTGTGCGCGCGCGCGCACACACACACATGCACACGTGTGTGCGCACACACATACACTCACACACACACAGCAGGAGCTGACTGGAGCCAGAGCATCGGTTCCCACAGTCTCTCCCAGTCCCCTCCGTGCCCAACGAAAAGGCACAATGAAAAGCAAGGACAGCCATTTAGCACTGGGGGTCTGAACAGGAGCCCCCCTAAGTCCCACAACCCAGGAGCAATGAGGCATTTAGTCAGCTCAGTCGCTGGAGGAGCTGCTCAGAGAAGCTACCCTCTTGTCATCTTGGGCTGACGGAAGCCAGGGGACTCGGCCGGGCCTCCCGCTGCCCAGGGGCTAAGCGATTGGGCAGCCTCGCCTGCGGTGCCCCATGCACGGATGTGGACAATACGTCAGGATCCAGGACGTGGGTGCGACTCCGGGGCCTGCCCAGAACGGCCAGCAAGCTTGCACCTTATTTCCTCTCTACTGGGTCTACATTAAAGTTCTGTTGGACAGCATCACAGTCGGGTGCAGTGCCACGGGGCCCGGCTTTGAGGTCAGAGGTCAGGAGGAATGCAGTTCCCACTAAAGAAAGACAACAAGCCCTAGCTGGTTTGGCTCACTGGATAGACAACGAAAAGGCACAATGAAAAGCAAGGACAGCCATTTAGCACTGGGGGTCCGAACAGGAGCCCCCCTAAGTCCCACAACCCAGGAGCAATGAGGCATTTAGTCAGCTCAGTCGCTGGAGGAGCTGCTCAGAGAAGCTACCCTCTTGTCATCTTGGGCTGACGGAAGCCAGGGGACTCGGCCGGGCCTCCCGCTGCCCAGGGGCTAAGCGATCGGGCAGCCTTGGCTGCGGTGCCCCAGGCACCGATGTGGACGACACATCAGGATCCAGGACGTGGGTGCGACTCCGGGGCCTGCCCGGAACGGCCAGCAAGCGTGCACCTCATTTCCTCTCTACTGGGTCTACGTTAAAGTTCTGTTGGACCCAATATTCCGGAGGGCCCGGCTCTCCGCACAGGCCGGGGGCATCGGGACCTCGACTCCAGGGAGACCTGGGAGCAGAGGCCAGAGAAGGGAGCCGACCCCCCTCCACAGACTCAGAAGTGGGCGTCCCTGCGGGGAGAGGGGGCCTGGCTCCCCGATCCCGCTTCTCCAGGTGGCCAGCCTGGGGCTGCTGCTTCTTCTCTCAGGACGCCGGTGAACGAGGACGCGTCCGGGAAGCCTGTGTTTCCTGAAGGAAAGCACCGGGTCTAAGAGGGAATGTGCTAGACAGCGAGGCATCGCACACAAAGCCCAGGAGTCACAGGCGCTGCCTGGGGACTGCAGGGTCCCAGGTTCGATTCCCGTCAAGGGCATGTACCTTGGTTGCAGGTACATCCAGCCCCGGTCGGGGGTGTGCAGGAGGCAGCTGATCGATGTTTCTCTCTCATCGGTGTTTCTAACTCTCTATCCCTCTCCCCTCCTCTCTGTAAAAAATCAATGAAATATATTTTTTTTTTAAAAAGAAAGACAACAAGCCCCTGCAGTGATGAATGGTTTGCCAAGCCCTTGCACACACTCTGTCTTGTTTCTCATCAAGGAGACCCGCACAGGAAACAGACCCTGTGAGGCAGTATCTGTCCTCACCACCCTTTATAACCAAGAGAGCCTGAGACTCGGGGAGGGCACCTTATAGTCAAGTTCCCCCAGCTGTTAAGCAGCAAAATCAGCAACTGAATAGAGATCTTTTGGTGCCAAAATCCATGCCCTTTCTGCTACATGGAGCCGCTTCTTCAGAGGGCCAGCACCCCTGCCCTCCGACCTCCTGCCCTGCTGTGACCCATCCATGAAAAAGGACTCTCTCCAGTGAGGAGTGAGCAGATGGATCCCAGAGCCAGCCTAGAGCCCCCGCCAGCCAGGAAGTAGCGACTTCCGACGTGAGGTCTGGTCCCCAAGATCCAAAACATCCCTTCCTCGC
>NW_006291020.1:1667641-1673043 GCF_000327345.1 Myotis davidii
AAATAAGCGACATGTCAGGGTGATGTGAGGTGTGGCATTCATCCCATAACAAGAGGGGTGGGTGGCAGGGCTGGCTGGGCCAGGGGTCGTGTGACGATGTGGAGATGTGGCTGGGCAGGTCTTTGCCTTGAGCAGCTCACCCAAGGACACGGGGTCAGGGTGGGGAGGGGGAGAGAAACCAGGTGGTTGCCTGGAGACAGGGTTTGCCAGGCGGGAACAGAGTGTACGTGTCCTCGGGAGAGAGGGCAGGTACCTCTAGGAGCACCTCCAGCCCCCGTGGCTGGAGCAGGAGGAGCAGGGAGACAGGAAGAGGAGGGTAGAGGTCCAGGGGCCATGGCGGCCATTGTCTGACATGGGTCTCCAATGCAGCTTCACAACAGTTATAGCAGATTACCCTGGGTTAATGCGAAGAGGCATTTCATTGTTACTCAAGGTGGCTGCAGGCTGGTCAGGGGGCTAAATGCAGAATTTCTGATTCCAACGTTTGCTCTCTCTCCTCCTATCTCAGCGGTTCTCAACCTGTGGGTCGCGACCCCTTTGGCAGTCAAATGACCCTTTCACAGAGGTCGCCTAAGACCATCCTGCATATCAGATATTTACATGACGATTCATAACAGTAGCAACATTACAGTTATGAAGTAGCAACGAAAATAATTTTATGGTTGGGTCACAACATGAGGAGCTGTATTTAAAGGGCCAGAAGATTGAGAACTACTCTCCTATCTGAAGACCCTGCTACCCTCCTAGTCCTGGCTAGAGACTCCAGGCAAACAGCTGTGGCCACAGCACTTGTGAGTCTTGGTGCACATCTCACAAGGGTAAATACTAAGAAAAACGTCATCAGGGCATCGTAAGGAGAGGCAAAGTGCATTCTAAGACGTTGCATCCGCTGCGTTGGGGTTTAGAACCCAGACAATGGGTGCTTTGTCGGCAGCAGCAGGAAGGAGGCAGAAGAGAGGAAGCGTGGCTGCCAGTCCGGAGACGCTGAGCCCGGGCACCTGAGGGCACCTGAAGAGCAGCGATCAAAGGGGCCGCTGAGGGCAGCCCCGCGGGAGGCCGGCCAGGGCCCTGAGGACCAGGCGGAGGTGTCCTGCACCCGCTGCCCAGGAAACCTGCTGAGACGCACGCAGAGAGAGTGCTGTCCCGGGCTCTGGTCCCAGTCCCTTCGGCCAAGGCCACCGAAGCCAACGAGCCAAATCTCTCTTCCCCGAGTTATTTCAACATCCGGCAAACACGGCGGGTCAGTCACATCCTGCCCCCCGGAAAGCTCTGTCCCTGTGATGGCGCTTCTGTGGGCCCCGCACAGACTCCTGAGCTCACTGCACTTGTTCACCCTGGACTCCAGGCCGTGGGGGACCTCCCAGAGCAGGTGCCCTGACTCTGAGGTATGACCCCCGAGATGCAAGCCGTTTCCTGTGCAAACAAAGGGACAGGAGAGTTTATTTTTTAAAATTTATTTTTATTGATTTCAGAGAGAAAAGGGATAGAAACATCAATGATGAGAGAGAATCATTGATCAGCGGCCTCCTGCAGGCCCCAACCTGGGCATCAGGCCCGCAACCTGGGCATGTGCCCTTACTGAGAATTGAACTGTGACCTCCTGGTTCATAGGAGCCACTGAGCCACACTGGTCGGGCCAGGATAGTTTATTGACCCAGAGAGGCAGTGGGTGATGAGAGGACTGGGCTCACTCCTGCAGAGGAGCAACCAGACGTCACCCCGGCAGCAGCGGCTCTCGGGATGGGCTCTGCGGGCTCCCAGGACCTCCGGGGTTCCATCGGAGCAGCTCACCTCCTGGGGGAGCTGTATGTCCTCACCACTGTCCCTGGCTTCCTGTGGACGAGTGATGGGTTCTGAGACCACATCCTGGAGGGGCCTCCGGACAGCACAGGCTGGTGAGGACAGTTACAAGAGAGTCGGGGTCCGGGAAAAACAAGGGAGCCATTCTGGGGGGGGGGGCATGGTGTTGTCCCCACAGAACCTGACCTACACCCACAGAGTCTCGCCTGTGAAAGGCCGAGGGGACTTGCGGCTTCCTCCGTGGGGCAGTTTCAGGAACTCCAGGAAAAACCCAGCATGCTTTCAGAACGCCTGCTACTGTAGCCGCCTGGAATTCCTTTCACTTATAAGCTGAGGAGTGAGTATGATTTGAGGTGTCCCTCTCCCCCCAATACCTAGGAACAGCAGCATCTCCAAGTCAACTCCTGAGAGGAGGTTGTCATGGGAGTAGAGGGATGAGGTGGTATTCGTTGTCTATTGCTGACCATCCCCAAACTCAGAGGCTTAAAACAGCACACATTTACTGCCTCATGGTCTGCAGATCAAACGTCTGGGCAGCTTGGCTGGGCCTGCTCTGGTCTCACAAGGCCAAGATCAAGGTGTCGGCCAAGCTCATTCCTTCCTGGGGGTTCTGGGGCAGAGCCCACCTCCGGGACCTCCCAGGTTGTTGGCAGCATCCACTTTTCCCAGTTGTAGGACCGAGGTCCCCATTCTCTTGTTGACTATTGACCAGAGGTGGCCTGCATGCCCTGGCGATGGCCCCCTTTGTCCACGTTCAAAGCCAGTGATGCAGGCTGGGTCCTCAAGCTCACCCCATCTCCTCGGCCTCATCTCTCCTGCTGCTTCCTCCCCAACTCCAGCTGGAGACACTGCTCTGCCTTTAATGTCGAAGTGATTGGACTGGGCCCACCTCGTAACTCAGGACCATCTCCGTCTACAATCTGTTGCCTTAACTACATCTGCAAAGTCTCCTTTGGCCTATCACCTAGCATGCTCACAGGACCCTGCATTGGCGTGTGGGTGTCACTGGGAAGGGGCCTGTGCTCTACCAGAGGTGAGGGTTAGAGGTCACGCACCTGAGCCCTCCTTACCTCACAACTACAACGACGCAGCCGAAACTCAGCAGCGTGAAGGAACTTAACCCAGGTCAGAGGGCTGGTGCTTGGCTGCGCTGCAATCTGCTCACAACTATGTTAGCTCGGAGGCAAACAGAATGTGAGACCCAGGAGGGCCTCCCGATGAGCCAGCCCAGGAACTCTTGGCCTGCGTCTGTTGATTTGGAGCCCGTGGGTCCGCCAGGGAGAGGGACAGCCAAGAGAAACCGAGAACAAGGATGAGTACAAGGAAGAGCAGGCCTTCTTTTTCCTTTTTCTTTCTTTCTTTGAGATAGGGTTTATGGTTTTCATAAGAACCTCAGAGATCGCCTACACCAAAAAGGATTCACTAAGTTTCTTTATTCATCACCAACCCATTTTGTGGCTGTGAAACTCAGACACCTAGACTTGAACTTAGATCTCTGCAGACTTCCCCTTACTCACCTCCATCAGCAACTCCCATTCCTTTCCTAAGTTAGATCCATCTATGAACAGCCATGTAGTCAGTCCCCCAGGGAAGGGGGTTTAAGGAGGGGAGCTGATGAGATAGCATGTCCCCTCGGCCTTCTCTGTCATCGTCATCCTACGTCTCCATGAGCACGGGACTCTGGGGAGCCGGGAGGGGAGGGAGCCTGGGAAAAGGGCAGGGCTGTGTGGCTGTGAAATAACGGGTAGAATTTCTCTTTCCAGGTCAGTAATTTTAACCTTTTCCTAAACCGAGCCTTTTAGCGGATTTTATTTGCTGCTCCTTGTTTGTCTGTGCCAGCCTCCTGCACACACTTCCTGGTTTTGATGCCCTCAAGGGCCTTTGTGCCCGGCCCTGCATTTAACTCATGAAGACAAATAGGCGTGGCTTGGGCCTCCACAGAGCTTACAAGCTAATGTCTCAAGAAATGTTTTCCTTTCACACTGAGTCCTATTAAACTGACAGTGTACAAGTATCGGTTATGTGACGATTATTGGTAATTAAGAGATTGATCTCAAATCACTGACCAGAGATTTTAGCCATAATGTTGCCTCAAGATCATATGTGAATGAATTCAGCAAAAATAATTATTAAAATAATTTACTGACCAGTGAGATAGCAACAGGGGGCCATTTTCCATAATTGTCCGGTTATGGAAACAGAGTAAAAACATTAAAATGATATGATTTCTTATAACCAAACTTCAAGATAATAGTATATACTAAGAGAATAAAAACTAATAACACAGTAGCCCTTTCTTTGATTTTTCTTTTAATTGTAGCAAAATAAAATGGAAAATAAACAATGGAAAAAAATGCCCTCTTGGGCACATATAAAAGTAAAAAATGTGGAAGCAAAAAAAAATATTCAAATAAGATGATCACCCTCTAGCTTTGCACAGTGGAAATAAACAGGATGGTCTGACCTAAAAACGCTGAGCTTCAACATTTCTCATCTGTAAAATGATATCTGCCCTTCTGTATTTTAAAAGTAAATTTTAAAAATTAAATTACATTGTGTATCTAGAAGAATGACTATTTCGATGAGAATGCATATACCACAATAAAACACCTTGAAAACAGAAGTAGGTTTTTCAAAGTACTGTTAGTGTGAGATGGCTGTGCCTTCTTTAACACCTCGGTGACAAAGGGGGCTATGAAGGACCCGGGAGGTATCAGTTCTTAAGAAAAGAAACCACTCCCAGCATCTGTAGGAAACCCAGGAGGAGCCATTGTTTTTTCAGTTCTGCTGTGACTTCCTAAGGGAATCTTTGTCTTTGGGGATTTGGGCAGCCACTGCACACATCCTGCGTCTACCACAACATAAGGGTCCAGGCACAGAAAACAGCCAATGACCTAGGGGGACGCAGGGCAGCGTGGCTGTGTGAGCCCTCCGCTGCCTTGTTTGTGCTTTTGTGTGATGGTCAGAGAAGGAAATTAATGTGTGGGGGCTGGCGAACGCAAAGGACAGACCTGCAATGCAACCTGCAGAGAGCCCCCCCGACCCCCATTGCCACGGAGTTGACAAAGGTGAGAGCCACGGTGCTGTTGTCGTCATCACTGCCTCAAGGCATCACCTCTCCTTGGCACAGCTTTGCAGAAGCCAGTCGTGCTCATGACGACATCATAAATAGAGCAGGTCTCAGTAAGTATTTGTTGAGTGTATGAATATATGATTCAACTTTTATGGAATTCTTTGGTTCAAATATATTGAAATAATACCAGAACGGCTAGCTAAGCTGCAAAGAGCTTTATTGTCACTATGGTGACACGCAGAGCAGCTCTGTTGGCTATGATCTACCATCATGGCCCTCCACCACCATGGAGGCCAGCCTCTCTAGCAAAGGAGGACCTCTGACTCCTCAACCAAGCCTCCACTGTGCACAGTCCTCCTCCCAAGCCAAGACCCGGTGGATGGGAGGAAGGGAGGAAACAGAGACTGGCTGGCCTGTGTAAGCCCTCACTATTACCACATGAATGACTTGGAGTCGTGTATAAAATGGAAGAGGTTAGGCTTGTTTTCTTTCTCACCATTTCTTTCTTTCTTAACATTCTTTAAAGCCA
>NW_006291020.1:1677010-1685114 GCF_000327345.1 Myotis davidii
AGTATCACTTTCTTTGATGTTTCTTTTAATTGTAGCAAAATAAAATGGAAAATAAACAATGGAAAAAAATGCCCTCTTGGGCACATATAAAAGTAAAAAATGTGGAAGCAAAAAAAAATATTCAAATAAGATGATCACCCTCTAGCTTTGCACAGTGGAAATAAACAGGATGGTCTGACCTAAAAACGCTGAGCTTCAACATTTCTCATCTGTAAAATGATATCTGCCCTTCTGTATTTTAAAAGTAAATTTTAAAAATTAAATTACATTGTGTATCTAGAAGAATGACTATTTCGATGAGAATGCATATACCACAATAAAACACCTTGAAAACAGAAGTAGAGTACTGTTAGTGTGAGATGGCTGTGCCTTCTTTAACACCTCGGTGACAAAGGGGGCTATGGGTGACAAAGGGGGCTAGGAAGGACCCGGGAGGTATCAGTTCTTAAGAAAAGAAAACCACTCTGGGCACCTGTAGGAAACCCAGGAGGAGCCATTGTTTTTTCAGTTCTGCTGTGACTTCCTAAGGGAATCTTTGTCTTTGGGGATTTGGGCAGCCACTGCACACATCCTGCGTCTACCACAACATAAGGGTCCAGGCACAGAAAACAGCCAATGACCTAGGGGGACGCAGGGCAGCGTGGCTGTGTGAGCCCTCCGCTGCCTTGCTTGTGCTTTTGTGTGATGGTCAGAGAAGGAAATTAATGTGTGGGGGCTGGCGAACGCAAAGGACAGACCTGCAATGCAACCTGCAGAGAGCCCCCCCCACCCCCATTGCCACGGAGTTGACAAAGGTGAGAGCCACGGGGGGCTTTGGCCTCCACTGTGCACAGTCCTCCTCCCAAGCCAAGACCCGGTGGATGGGAGGAAGGGAGGAAACAGAGACTGGCTGGCCTGTGTAAGCCCTCACTATTACCACATGAATGACTTGGAGTCGTGTATAAAATGACACGCAGAGCAGCTCTGCTGGCTGTGATCTACCATCATGGCCCTCCATCACCATGGAGGCCAGCCTCTCTAGCAGAGGACCTCTGGCTCCTCAACCAAGCCTCCACTGTGCACAGTCCTCGGCTAGCTAAGCTGCAAAGAGCTTTATTGTCACTATGGTGACACGCAGAGCAGCTCTGTTGGCTATGATCTACCATCATGGCCCTCCACCACCATGGAGGCCAGCCTCTCTAGCAAAGGAGGACCTCTGACTCCTCAACCAAGCCTCCACTGTGCACAGTCCTCCTCCCAAGCCAAGACCCGGTGGATGGGAGGAAGGGAGGAAACAGAGACTGGCTGGCCTGTGTAAGCCCTCACTATTACCACATGAATGACTTGGAGTCGTGTATAAAATGGAAGAGGTTAGGCTTGTTTTCTTTCTCACAATTTCTTTCTTTCTTAACATCCTTTAAAGCCCCGTGAAGGTCAGGCAGATCCAGATCCACAGCTTGCCGTTGTGTGCCTCCTGCGTGGTTGGCAGCTGCTCATCCTTGAAAAGTCTTTGATTTCCACTGCAGATGGAGGGCAGTGTTAGATTCAGGGGCAGATGTCCATTTGTGGGTAGGCACCGAAAAGGTAACGTCCCTTTTAACTGTAAGAGAGAGTCTTTAATGAATGTCTTGCCCATGAACAAGAATCTCCTGGTTGTAAGTCGAGGTCTTGGAACTGTGAAATGAATGTTACTAATTTATCAGACCCTATTACGTTATTAATGAGTCATTGATGATAAGGCAGAACATCTCCTATTCGTTTTCCTTATGTTTGGAAAACAAAAGGATTAAAAAATCAGCAATATTTAAGACAGAGTCATAAGAATAATAACTATCCTTAGTTCATTTTAGTCCCATAACCATTTTTGTTTATCCTGATTACTTGCCAGTATTTTTTATGAGTTCAGTTATTCCTCAGAGTTCTATAAAACTTCATCCAGTTCAAAGATACACCCTGCTTGGAAGCCTGCAATTTAGAGTAAGTCAGAGTCCTTCTCGTGGATTTCTCTAAAGCTGTAACATATCTGCAAATGCATCAGGGTAAAACTGTGACTGCCTGTAAGTGACAAAGCTTGAAGTGGCATGGCTATGGATTTGATTATAATGCAATTGATAAAAAGCTTTGCTTTTCTATAAGAGATAACATTCCAAGACAACAATTTCTTCGTAAATAATAATTACTGTAAAATGACACAGAGAATAATATAAAGACTACATATATTTAGATTGAACACACAATTTTAACATATAAAGAACAAATGATGTGCCGATTTTAAAACTCTGTACATGGTTTATTGGCAGTGTGTATTAAGCATTGGAAATGATTCACAAATTCCCAATGTGTGGACCGCAAGTACCTGGAGTACCACTGTCGGACGCCCCCACAGGGAGCCATCACTCTTGGCTTGTCTGGTGTTCCCCACTGGACACCTGCTACCCCTGAGAGCTTCCTGTTTGAACATGGCTCTGAAACTTTGCAAGTTCCTTTCTGAAGTAGACTGAAACTTCTGGAACATCCATTTTAATAAAATATATGTACACAAATAGAACATAATAATTAATATTAATTTTCATTTGACAAAGCTTCTCATGTAGTTTCAAGTAAATTAAATAAACCTAATTTCATGTAAAAACATTTCTTTTATTTTTCTTATTTTTATTTTTTAAATATATTTTATTGATGTCAGAGAGAAAAGGAGAGGGAGAGAGAGATGAAAACATCAATGATAAGAGAGAATCATTGATCGCTGCCTCCTGCACATCCCCCACTGGGGATCAAGCCCACAACCTGGGCATGTGCCCTGACCAGGAATCCAACCATGATCTCCTGGTTCATAAGTCGATGCTCAACCACTGAGCCACACCAGCTGGGCAAGAATATTTTTTAAATAAACTTAAAACTTTCACAAACTTTTATAACCTTCACGACATTTAATAAACCTTCCTACAACTTTCACAACCAGGCTCCTGAGGTGGGTGGGGGGGCTGGGAGGCAGGGCGTGGGGGTTTGAGGAGAATGGAAGTCACCAGGCTCGGGTTGCCCGGATGTGGGTCCTCTGGAGAAGAGTGGAAAGTGCCTGATTTAGACTCTTGCTCACCTGGAAGGAGGGGAGGAGAAGACAGAACTAGTTAGAGGGGTTCAAAGGGATCTGGACCGAACCCCAACCAAGCTGGCCGGTTTCAGCCTGCTTGGAAGGTTAGGTGACGCGTGCAGGGCACCCTAGGGCAGAATCGGGCTGAGGGAGCAGTACCAGGTGCTTGCTGCTGCGATGGGCATTTTCATGGTCTTCTCCAGATACTAGTCACGGCTCCGCACGGCTTCCTTCCGAGCAGGGGAGCTAGTGCTCTTGGGTGAAGCTGCTGGGGAAGACCAGGGAGGTGTGGCTGGCCGGGCTCACCTGCGCTGCCCATCAGACATAAGGCACTGAGAACAAGTGCCTATAAAACATCGCCCACTCAGAGCCCAACCAAACCACAGCAAACAACACCAGGGGACAGCCAGTGTGCCTGGCTTGCTCTCAATCTTTCTCACAACCCTGCCCTGCAAGGCGCTCCCATCCTGCCAGGCATCCTGGAAGCTCACAGATCCTGGACTGAGTTTCCCAGGGGTGTATCCTCCCCACCCCAGCCAGCCACAGTGACCCCCTGTGAACGCTTTCTCCTCGAGAGGGGTCTGACCTAGGCCATCTGCACAGCCTGTGGTGCACCTGCTGCCCGGGGTTTTCTGGCCGGACCATGGTCTGCGATGACACTGTACCATGCGGGTGGGTCTGCTTTTTGTTTATTCAAAGGGTATTTATTGAGCATTACCATGTTCTATACTAGAAACAGACTCTGTGTGTGTGTGTGTGTGTGTGTGTGTGTGTGTGTGTGTGTGTGTGTGTGTGTGTGAGAGAGAGAGAGAGAGAGGGAGAGAGAGAGAGAGGGAAAACATGGTTCAGAAGCCCCCCTTGCCTCTCTCCTAGGCAGTACAAAGTCAGGAGTGAATAGAAATTGTGTCTCTATCCATCTGTTTTCATCTCGGGCCACTCGACCCACCCCATTCCTAGCAGCCTCCATCCCCTCACTGACCCTGGCCCTGCCAGGCTGACCTTCAACCTTTCACCTGATGTGTGTCTAGCTCTCAGCTTAGTGGTTCAGGTGGGGGTTTGTGGACAAGAAAGAAATAAGACCCAATTTAGGGACACAGGATGCACATTCAGAAAGCTGCCAGGGACACGAGACATGTGCAGTGACGTGTGAAGTTGTGCGGACAAGACGGTGAGCGCTGGAGGTGGAGAGAAGAGATGAGGAGGATTTGAGTCCAGGGAGGACTCTGGTGTAAGCCGCCTAACCTCTCCTGGTGAGTTCCATTGCACTTCTTTTATTGTTTCTATTTTATTCCACATTAATACCCCTTTCATGATTAAAATTTAATGTGTTCATCGTAGAAAAATTGGAAGAAGAGACAAACAAAGAAGGAATTAAAAACCACCCACAATCTTATTATCCAGATGTAACCACAATGAACACTTTGGTATTTTTCCTTCTGAATACACACATTTTTACTTTACTGGAACAATTCTGCTTTGAAACTTGCTTTTTCCCCCCCATTTAATATTTTATCCTGAACTTCCCCCACATAATGAAGTCCTCTCATACAACACACTTCTTAGTGGCTGTATAATGTTTTGTCATATGGATGTGCTATAATTTACCTGAGCAAACTGTCCTTTGCTCCCCAAGATCGGCCTCCCTGCCTCATATTCCCATGAAGGCCAGACTTGGAGAGCCACCCGCAGGGCCCCGGAAGCCAGCAATGCATGGTTTGTGCCTGTCCTTCCCTGAGAGACCCACCGTCACGTCTAGTTGCACAGCCACTGAAGTGACAACCGAGCTTGAGGCCACCACGCAGGTGATGGAAGTGCAGCCAGGTGCTGGGAGGGGTGGGGCTGGGACAAGGAGTGCCAATGGCCAGATTGTGGGCAGCACCAAAGCCTCCCTCACAGGCCGCGCAGGAGTGGATGCTGCCAGCCCCTCAGGACCGCTTGGAAAGGCACATGTGAGAATGGATTTGGCTCCATTCGAGTGAGGGAAGGTGGGCGGCTTTGCTGCCTGGGAAACGGGCTTCCAGTCTGTGCTTCCTGGAATTCTTAATGCTCCTCTCCCGCAAGGCGCCCTGTTCCTGACTAAGTCGTCTTATTATTTGGCATTTACAGGCAGCCAAGTTTTGGCAATGCCTGTCCAATTCTTCACGCTGGGGAGCGGTCCTGAAGCCTGGCTCCCGACCTCGCTACTCACCCCCACCCAGCACCCTCCTGCATGCTGGCATTTTCCTTCCACTCTGCAAGCTGAGAGGGGAGGGAATTTGCGTGAAGGACTCCAGTGTGGTTAGAGCAGTGGTTCTCAACCTTCTGGCCCTTTAAATACAGCTCCTCATGTTGTGACCCAACCATAAAATTATTTTCGTTGCTACTTCATAACTAATGTTGCTACTGTTATGAATCGTCATGTAAATATCTGATATGCAGGATGGTCTTAGGCGACCCCTGTGAAAGGGTCGTTCGACTGCCAAAGGGGTCTCGACCTACAGGTTGAGAACGGCTGGGTTAGAGGGACGCTAACGCCACAGTGACTGTTGAACGTTGCCCATGACACCGAGCACCTGGTCAAAACCTCCAAAGCTTTGCACAAAAAGAAGCAAAATTCGGCCTGAGACTGTGCTTCCCCTGCATGGAGGTCACAGGGGTGGGGATGAAGTGGGGACAGGGGTGGGGATGGAGGTCACAGGGGTGGGAATGGAGGGGGGACAGGGGTGATTCCCTCTCTCGGGAAATCGTGCTTCAGCAGCTGCTTCAGAAGCAGTAGTGTGGGATCCACTGTGGGTAAATGAGACACGTGCCCAAGAGCCCAGTGAAGTTCGGGCATGTGGCCACACTTTGTACACGTAGTAACTGCTCGCACATTCTGAGCTCCACTGGCCAGGCACTGGTTACGCATTTTATACCTAATAACGTATTCAGTCACTAAAACAACCTTTTGGAGTAAGTTACCCCAACTTTACAGATAAGATTAAATAATGTGCAGGTAAGTAATTAGCATAGATTAAGTAACCCTACAGATAAGATTAAATGCTTTCACTATTACTTAGTTGACTTCTCCTTATCTGTAGGAGTCCTGTCCTCAGCAAAGATCCACTGAGCACTTGATCCCACCAAGGCTTCCATTACATACCTTGTTGGGAACCATGGGAAGGAGACGGAGCTGTGATCCTAAGAGCATTCCGGCCCAGAATTCTCACCATAACCCTATTGGTTCAGCCGCTGCTAGTGTTTGGGGATCCTGTCACTATTTTAACACACACACACACACACACACACACACATCTCTGCATTCAAGAATCTTGAAATCTCTTATGGATAAAAATAACAGATATTTGGGGGGGGGGGGGGGAACCAGGATAATACAACACAATAACTAGACTTACCATACTATCCTATATAATAAAAGTATAATATGCAAATTGACCGAACAGCCAAACAGCAAAATGACCATCCAGACAACCATACGGGACCATGCTATGACACCCAAGGTGGATGCGATGCGATTGGTCAGGGCCCAGCCATCCCCCAAGATCATCCACAGAGGGAGGCACAGGCCCCTGACTGGTGGTGGGCTGTGGTGAGTGGTAGGGCCTCTCTGCAGGAAGCTGGTGCCAGCAGCCAGGGGAAGAAAGGCCTACTCTTGCATAATTTCATGCATCAGGCCCCTAGTAGGAATATAAAAACAAGTGTTCCTTGCTCAAGAATTTTGTGATCTTGCCAGGAAGATATGATATAGATGCAAATAACTATAAATAACTGCATTATAATGTGAACTCTACAAAAGCAGGAACTTGACTAATCTCATTCATACAGTCTTAGGTTCTTGACAACCCAACTTGGGTTGGCACCTACACAATAACCACATACACCAATAAATAATTTTGCATGAATGAATTAGCACATCACCAGTGGGTTTGGGAGGAGCTTTTGAACACAGAGGTAGAGGTTCAATGTTATCTATTTCTGGGAAACAACTCCAACATTTAGCAGGCTAGGACTCTGCAGTGGCCTAGCTGGGTGGTCCGGCTCAGGTGGCCCTGTGGCTGTGGCCAGGCTGTCACTCCCGGCTCATGCCAGTGGCCGGAGGACTGCTCCTCGCTGGCTGCTGGCTTCCCTGGCAGCCTCAGTTCCTCACCTGTGGCCCACTCAGTCGGGTTGTTCAACATGGAAGCTGGTTTCTCCCAAGAAAGAAAAGCCACCAAGATGGAAGCTGCGATGTCTAGTGTAACCTGTTCTCAGCAGAGACATGCTATTGCTTCTGCCATCGTCTACTGGACACAGAGCACTAGACACTGGTGCATTGTGGGAGGGACTCCACAGAGGGCAAGTACCAGGACACGGGGTCATGAGGGACATCCTGGAGGCTGGTTGCCACGCCCTAAAGTCACACTGTTTGGGCTCATATCTCAGAGACAAGAGGCCGGTGCTGAAATCCAGTGCGTTATTCATGAGGCTTATGAAAGCTTAAAGAATCGTGTGTGATTTGATTTCTGGTAAACTGAATGGTATTTTAAATGTATGCGGGAAGATTATACATATACATACAGTATATATATTAGAGGCCCGGTGCACAAAAATCTGTGTACTCGGGAGGGAGGCGGGGGTCCCTCAGCCTGGCCTGTCTGGGCCAGGGTCTCAGCAGTCTGGGACCCCTCAGGAGATAACGACCTGCTGGCCTAGGCCTGCTCCCGGGTGGCAGAGGGCAGGCCTAATCCCTAGGTGCAGCCCCTGGTCAGGCTCAGAGCAGGGCCGATTGGGGAGTTGGGGCGCCGCCCCCTGTTATGCACAGAGCAGGGCAGATTGGGATGTTGCGATGCCACCCTCAGTCACGCTCAGGGTAGGGCCGATTGGGGGGTTGGGCCACCGCCCACTGTCACACTCAAGGCAGGGTCGATGGGGAAGTTGCGGTGCCAGCCCCTGTCACGCACAGAGCAGGATCGATCAGGGGGTTGGGGGGCTCCCCCGTGTCATGCACAGAGCAGGGCCCATCAGGGGGTTGGGGAGCCCCCCCATCATGGACAGAGCAGGGCCCATCAGGGGGGT
>NW_006291020.1:1685857-1711130 GCF_000327345.1 Myotis davidii
TCTATATATATACAGAAGGCTATTTCAAAAATTTAGAACTCCCTAAATGTCCAAGTATAGGAGATTAGCTGAGTAAACTATGATCTGTTCACTATCATGGAATGCTGCCTAGTGTAAGGAATGTATAAGGAAGATCTGTATGAACCAACATTCAGTGATTAGCAAGAGACGCTGTTAAGTGAAAAGAAGCAAAGTACGCAGAGTATCCTTTGTGTAAGAGAGAAGAGAATGAAAAAGTGCACGTATTTATCTTTATAAAAAGAAACAGAAAGAATAAACCAGAAAACAATGACATTGGCTGTCGACACGGGTGTTGGAAAAGGGAGGTGGAAGGGCCATGGGAGGGAGTGACAGGATTGTTCTTAGACAAGAAGAGTATATTTTGTATATCTTTGCCTTTGGGAAGCATGTTTATCCTGCATAGTTAAAAGATATGTGTAATATATAATTCCACCAACAAGGATGGGGAGGGGGAGGCACAAACAAAAGCGAATGGAAATATATGAACCTTGAGGTCTCTCCAATAGATTGTAAACCACACAGCAAGGGAGCAGGATGGAGCACGCGGTCTAATTGAAGTATCTTTTGAAGATGGTATTTGATTATATGCCTGACAGTATTATTTTATTTTGTTTATTTTTCCCCCCAACAATTTCAAACACCCCTTTCAGGGAAGGACTAAATCTCCCCTAATGTGACATCCTGTGTGCCCAGAGCCAGGTCACTCCCACGGCCATGGTGCTGACAGGGAGAAGGCCAAAGGCACAATTGCCACAGGGCTCTGGGACAGAAGCATGACACCATGTTTGGCAGATAGATTTTATGGAAAAAGAAAAAAAGACAGAGAGAGAGAGAAATTTCAGAAACTGACCTCAGAATTCCAAAATTCTAAGTAAGGGATAAGATTTTCCATGACAGACTTTGTTTTTGAGGGAAGTGGAGATAAGGTATGAAGACTCGAGATAAACAACTCCCACAGCCTTCTTCTGGGGCAGCTCTGGGGACCAGATTAATCTTCACATGTGACATGCAAGTCTGGCTGTGCAGCCTCAATCTCTGAACTGAGGGGAAGGTTCCCAGTCCTCAGCCCCCATGGATAACGCAGGCAGGGAGGCCAGTCCCTGGTCCTAGCCCTCTGGCCGGATCATTCAGATCCAGAGACGGTGTGACAGGGGCCCCTGGGCCCAGGTGACCCCATCCTTACAGGCCCATCTGGGTAATTAGGAGAAAGGCCTAGCAGACATTCAATTATGAAAGGAGGGTACTGTACATGCCTTAGAGTTCTGCCAGTTCAGTAAAGAACAAGGAACTGCTAAGTGAAGTGGAGTATTGCCACCGAGCCCACAGCCCCAGAGCCCACTGCCATGGAGCCCACTGCCACAGAGCCCATTGCCACAGGGCCCACTGCCACAGAGCCCACTGCCACCGAGCCCACAGCCCCAAAGCCCACTGCCACCGAGCCCACTGCCACCGAGCCCACTGCTACAGAGATCACTGCTTGTTTCCAGGGTGGGGGCGAGCATGGGCATTGGACACATGAAGAAAGAGAAATAAAAAGGAAGAAGGAGAAGGAAAATGGAGGAGGAAGGAGGAAGTTGTATGTTAAGTTCTGTCAATATCTAAATTCAGTGTCTATGTGTAGACAGCCAGTGATCTGTTCCCAGGCTGGTAAACTCCCTGGTTGTGCCCTGCTGCCTGTGCAATCTCACACACGGCACAGAAGTGGGTCGGATGACTGCCGGCAGGGCAGAGCTGAGCCCATGCTCCCGGGCAATGGCGGGTCAGTGTTTCTGTGTGCGCAGTTCTCCGGAGAGTGGTCATTTAGTTGGGAAAGGGTGGTAGGCTGGAAGCATGCACTGAAATTGTGCTTGACTGCAAAAGCATTTTGTAAAAACTCGTATTTTATGCTTAATTGTGCTGGCTTGGCACAGGGTCTAAAGTTTCCTGCATCTCCCTGTCATGGCAGCTTTCTGAACAACTGCAATGGCCAGGCTCTGGGAGCGCCTCTCTGCGGCCTTGGCCAAGCTGGCCGACAGGACGAGGGATAAGCTGGTAACCTTTCCCCGGGCACTCCCAGGATCTTTGTCAGCTCAGAATCCCCTTTCATCGAGTCACGTGGTCCCCTATTCCAGCCGCCAATTTCTTTCTTCCTGGTTCTTTAGTGATCTTTCCAGCATAGAAATGTGGATAACTTTAGTTTTGCACACGTATCACTTATATGATTTTAAAGGGCCCCACCCACACCTAGGCTGTGTTGAAGACAATGGACAGTTCTCATCAACTTGCCTCCGTCCTTCCGGCATCATTTTCGAGGGCAATGCTCCAGAGGTGTAGTCACTGGACCAAGCAGCAGCAGCATCACTTGGGTGCTTGTTAGAAATGCAAAATCTCAGGCCTCACCCCAAACATACAGAATCAGAATCTAAGTCTGGGGCCCAGGCACCTGGTTTTAACAAGTTTTAACAAGTTTTCTAGGTCATCTGGTTGCCATCCTAAAGTTTGAGAAATACTATTCTATGGAACTCCATTTGTCACTTGGTATTCCCCCTCCCCCTTTCTCTGCTGTGTATTACTGACTGGAGTGATTTACCCACAATCCCTCACTCCACCCCACCAGGGGGCATTAGACAATAATGCCTGGAGACATTTTTGGTTGTCAACTTGGGCAGGATGGGGTTCCATGGCGTCTGGTGTGTAGAGCCCAAGGATGCAGATAAACCTCCTACAGTGCACAGGACAGCACCCTGAGAATTATTTGGCCCAAAATGTCAATAATGTTGAAGTTGTGAAACCCACACCCCTGACTCCCTCCGATCCCGTCTTCCTGTTCACCACCCTGTTGAGCTGGTGACTCAGCATCCAAGCACCACATGGAGAACCTCTCTAAAGGCCAGAAAGTGACCATCTCCCAGAAAGGACAGCTGCCTTCTTCATCTCTACTTCCCTGGCCAGTGAGGGCCTGCATTTCTGATAAACACTGTCTATGAGAGAACAATGACCCCTTAGTCTCTAAGGGAATGTCAGGGCCAAGCAATTGTCTTCTTGCCAAGAAGTGATGACACAGGAATGGGATGTCATCAATCCATTGCAGTATTGTAATTCTTCTCTGATTTTTGAGATGAAAGATGCAGGGCTCTGAAGGATGTTCAGTTTTATCCTTCATGATCAACCTTCGTAAGATAACTTTTCTGCTCCTCTCACTCCAAAACACATACCTATCCTGGTCTACTGGACATTAAAGGAACATGAATTAAATAATATGAAAAATATGAATTGTCTCTAAGAAAAAAATAACACTCCTACTACTATCATCAGTCCATCAAGATCTGCCTACCACAAGTCAGAAATTTTATTTATATTCATGTCAATATATTTGATTAATTTTTAAACAACCCTGAAATGTTGTTTTCCCTACTTAATTGCTAAAGAACTTGCCTAAAGAAATACAGCTAGTGTTGGTGAAGGCATCAAAAGTTCTTCTACCAGGTAAAGATAATAGCAATTATGATTGCATGTCCTTTCCAAGATTTTAAGTATCATTTATTACAGACATTTTCCAAGTTGTACCTGTAGCTTAAGCGCTAGGAGAGTTCAGAGAAACTATAAAATGTTTAGTGTGGCTAGAGAAAGTCTCATAAAGCATTCGGATGAGCTGGCCCCTGAAGGTGACATGGGTCTGAGAGTTGTTGCTGATGTCATTGGGGGAGGTGGTAGAGGAAGGCTCACTTTAAACAGAAAGCATGAACAAAGACTGAGTCAAGAATTAGGGGCTATGCAGGGGAAACAAGGGAACAGGCAAACCGACAGGATGGGTTGATTCATGATGGTAGGAAGGAGGACGGGGTGGGTATGGCAAGAGGGGTACGATTATGCAGGCCTGAGTGATCCAGGCAGTGGGCCTAGGATATCATGAAATAGCCATTGAGAGATTTGGACATGTGTAAGAAAAGTGATGATTTTGTGTCCTACTCAGTGTCACCTCAGAAAAGCCTTATCTGGCAGTCCGCCCCCGACCATGATGCTGAGCTTTGTGTGTCACTTCCATGGTGCCCCTGGCCATGGCCCTGCAGACTGTGAGCTCTCTGAGGGAAGAGTTATTCTGACTTACTTTTCCATGAGCCTCCAAGACCTGGTGCATAGGAAGTGCTCAGCGAGTGAACGGAGCAATGAGTAAACACACTGCAACAGAGAACCATGTGCTCTTCCAGCTCCTCAGTGCTGCTCCCAGGTGGGTGAAGGAGACGAAGGCTGCTGGCCTGGGGGGTCCCAGAGTTGATGGCAGGAAAGTGCACAGCCAAAATCCCAGGGCTATCTCAAGGAGTTCACCATGGAGTCTCAGAGAGCTCACCATGGAACCTCAGAGAGATCACAATGGAGTCTCAGCTCACCATGGAGTCTCAGAGAGCTCACGATGGAGTCTCAGAGAGATCACAATGGAGTCTCAGCTCACCATGGAGTCTCAGAGAGCTCACGATGGAGTCTCAGAGCTCACCATGTAGTCACAGAGAGCTCACCATGCAGTGAGCCTCTGAGAGCTCACCATGGAGTCACAGAGAGCTCACCATGGAGCCTCTGAGAGCTCACCATGGAGTCACAGAGAGCTCACCATGGAGCCTCTGAGAGCTCACCATGGAGTCACAGAGAGCTCACCATGGAGCCTCTGAGAGCTCACCATGGAGTCACAGAGAGCTCACCATGGAGCCTCTGAGAGCTCACCATGGAGTCACAGAGAGCTCACCATGGAACCTCGGAGAGCTCACCATGGAGTCTCTGAAAGCTCACCATGGAGTCTCAGAGAGCTCAGAGCTCACCATGGAGTCTCAGAGAGCTCACCGTGGAGTCTCAGAGAGCTCACCGTGGAGTCTCAGAGCTCACCGTGGAGTCTCAGAGAGCTCACCGTGGAGTCTCAGAGCTGTCTCAGAGAGCTCACTCAAGAAGACCACAGTTGGAGAGGGGACCTGAGGAAGCTCCCGGTTGAGGGGGACAAGGTAATGTGGATGAGAATCACCAAGGTAACGAAAATATATTGGAGAAACATGACCATCTTTACCCATCCTGAAACATGGTACATTTCAGACATTAGGAGACATTTAGGCATGACTTCCACAACGACCCATGTTCTCTGCTCTTCTGCAGGAAATAAGTCATATTCTTAATTTAAAATCTGAAAAATATCCATCTAAATGCTTCCCTCTTCCTGCATCCTCCACCCCCACCCATTCACATGGGCATGTGGACAAGTTCCCACCAAATGAGTCAGTCCCATAGAACATTCGTCTCTTTGAGCAGATGTCACTGTAAAAAAACAACATTGCAGCATTACACAAAGCTTACCAATGATGCTTGTCATGTAGCAACAGTGCCAGTCTAAGGAAAAGGGGTAATTTTGGTGGATTCAAAGGAGATAAGATTACTGTAATTATGGGGGACTGCTTCTAAGTAACCTCAGACAAAAGAAAGGCGGCTTTGTATCACCCTGAGCTCCGGGAAGGAGGAGACAGGAACCTGGCAAGGAGGGAGGCTGCCCAAGGGGAGGAGGTGGGAGACAGCAGTGTTTACTGGTGCAGTTCTTGTGGCTGCCTTACCCCTGTCTTGAGCTGAATGCTGTCCTAAGGGAAATCAAGATTTCTGAAGGTCACTGGAGAAGAAGTCAAAGGATTTGCCTGGAATAAACTACCACCGTCTGTCCTCCCAGGTTGCCGAAATCCAACCCTTCTTCTCCAAAGCCCTGTGCAAGTCCTTTCCCTTCTGTGAAAGCACCCCATTTCCCTCCAGTCTGCAGAACTCCACCTTCTACATGGTAGTGCCAGTCATAGGGCCTTTAATTAGGGTGGGTTTTATGACTTCAGCATGATGAACCAACATCTTCTATTGTTATTTAATCTCCTATGTGTTCACACACACATTCCCTAGCCAGGTTGGCATCTCCTTGAAGAAGGCATGTGGTGAAGCCACCCTACAGTGCCCCATTGTTCCAGCATAGAGTAGGCCCTCAATGCATGTTGGTTAGTTGACCAATTAGGTATTCATGTAAGTGGTTGCCAGCTAAGGCTATCTATCCAGGTGATGTGGGGTCTGATGAGTTAGAGAAAGGAATTCACTGAGCACCTATGAGCCAAGCGGAGCAGGGGCGTTCATTATATATGAGGCAACAATAAATTGGTGTCTGTGCCTGCTACAAACTTACGGAGAATTTGAGAACAGGTTTGAAGAAGAGAGCAGGAGTCCACTGCACTCAGACATGGTGGAGAGAAAGGAAAAGAAAAGCTAAGGCCCTGCCCCCAAATAGGGATCGAGTGGAGGTCAAGGATGAAGACGGGAACACCCGGAAACAGGGTCACGTTCATCCACAGGGACACCCACAGTTTAAGCCTGGGATGCAGCAGACTCTCCCTTCAAAAGTTGTTGACTCAACAGAATGAATGAATGGATGGAGGAAGTGATGAAGGAAGGAAGGTGAGAATGGCTACAGAAAAGAAGGAAGACAGAAAAGCAAGGAGGTTTGTGTGTGGGGGCGGAGGGGGATGAGGGGTACCTTAAGAGGGGAATAAGATGGGCAAACAGTGAGATGGGAGGTTCTGGAATACTGCTCTAAAACCTATTCAGGAAACCCAATAAACAGTAAAATCCTGGTAAGTTTCTCACCAATATCATCACGGGCTCTAAGTTTCTCAACTCATTATTTCTCTTATGTTATTGCAAAGAAGAAAGTTAACCAAGTGGAAACATGATCCTCGAGTATGAGGTCAAAGGGGGAAACTTAAGAGCCTGGCTCTGCGGGCAGTGGGTGTGAACAGCAAATGAGTTATTTTCTGACGTCTCCACTTTTCCCACCAGTGAAACTTTATTCAGGACAGATTCTCTGAAGGATCAAGGATAATCTCCTTTTCACTTAGACCTTTTCACATTAACCTTATTCTTCTATCGGAAGCTTTGAACATGATGTTAAAAGCAGATTCCTCATTGCTAATGTGTAAATCCGCTCAGCTTCCATAAAGCGGAGGAAAGATCTCCAGGCTGACGATACCACATCAGGTGCTCACTTACCTGCCTCTCGGCAGCCCGGCCCGCGTTTCAGAAAGCATGGGTGATATGTGCTGGCTTGAATTGCAGGATGAATAGCTATCCACAGACCCATCTTCTCGGAGCATCAAAACTATTCTGTAGGATCCGGAGCCTCAAAAGTTCAGATCTGAAGGATGTTAAGTACTTTCTCCTTGTACTGTCTCTTTCTCTTTAATCCTTTTATATTCTCATTCTTCTCTCCTTCTCTTTCATACACACACACACACACACTCACACACACTCACACCTACTATCTTTACCTGCATTAAACAATCCATAGACTAACCACAGTTAGAGGTCATCTAATCCAGTCCCCTTTAACAAGATTGAGGTGACAATTTGTCAGCAGAGAGGGGCAGTTAGTGACAGCCAGAAACCCAAATCCAGGGCTCCTGACTCCCCTTAGACTACCGTTTTCCGCTCCCATGAACCACTTCCAAGTGCACGATGTAAGAATGTATGTGAGGACCGTGGCCTTCTGCCCAGGCTCCAGGTGAGGACAGACAAGAGGACCCTGGCTCAGCCTCTGCTTCATTACTGGACCGGAGCCGGCCACCTGGCTGCTCTCCTCCACGCCGTGGGAATGCGTCTTCTGCTGAGACCACTGAACCATGTGGACGTTCTTCTCCGAGTCCAGAGTCCTTTCTTTCATCCCGTTCCCTAGTGGCCGACACAGGCCTGCTCAGTGAATAGGCCGTGGTACATGGCTGGTCTCTGAGAGTCTGGGGACAGGCAGTGGGCTCCAGAGAAAAAGGAGAGCAGCCAGATCCTGGTTCTGTGACTTCTAAGGCCTGTGACTCAGTTCCCTCCGCCGTGAGAGCCCGACGCAATGGCAACGTCCACTCAGGGCTGCCGTGGGCATCAACGCGGCGGATGCACAGGACAGAGTCTCGCACATAGTGGGTGCTCGGTAGGCGCTGGTTTTCATTCTTCCACCAGATGGGCTGTGGGCTGGCTGGTCTCTCGATGACTTGATGTTTATGGGATGACAATGTGCCATCTGTAGTAATTTAGGGCTGATTGGGAACTCCAACAAAATGAGAGACAAACGCATGGCACAGATTTGGTTTGAGATTTTTGATCTCCCAGCTTTGTTATGTTACAGATTTAAAAAACAAATAGGTTTTGTTCAAATCTATACTATGTTTTAAATAAATATAATGTAAATCTCTACTTTAGGTTGTGGCACAGGACACAAACACAAACACATAACAAAACCAAATGCCTTCTTTTTGGAATTAATATTGCTTTATTTTGCTTCAGTTTTGGTTCATATGAATCTTTTGCTTAAATCTATCCCTTCTTTTTTTTAAAAAAAATGTATTTTTGTTATTAATTTCAGAGAGGAAGGGAGAGGGAGAGAGAGATAGAAACATCAATGATGAGAAAGAATCATTGATTGGCTGCCTCCTGCCGGCATGTACCCTGACCCGGAATCAAACCATGAGCTTCTGGTTCTAGGTGGACACTCAACCACTGAGCCACGCCAGCTGGGCAATCCCTCCCTTCTTTATCACACACACAAGCATACACACACACACACCTTAGTATATTGTCAAAAGCAAAACTAGTTTTCTGATTGGACTGGTGCCTCCTCCACACAACAATCTCCCAACCAGAAGGAGTGATGATCTTTGATGAGGAAAGGCCTGTATACCTTTTCCTACTGCACTTTAAGAGATGAACTAGCCAGAGCCTGGCGTGTGCAGGATGGTTGGAGTGGCAGGTGTCGGGAGGCCAGCTGTCACCAGCCAGCACTACCTGAGGACAGACACCTCCCCTACAAAGGGTGTGAGGAATCGAGGAGCTCTTCCCGCTCTGAGAGTCCATGCTTCCTTGAATACAATGGTGGTAACGCACCAAAAATCAGCTTCAGGACGTAGCGTGAGACTGTGAGCGCAGTGGACTTAGAGTGGATCTAACAGCAAAGGAAGTGCCCCTGGAACCTGACGATGGCTAAGTGAAGGGATGGAGGAGACACTATTTTAACAGAGCAGGGTGTGGCTGGTAAGAAGGATGCTTGTATTAACCTCCCCTCTGGCTTTTGTTTTCTGCACTTGACTCTCCCACCCTGTTCCAGAGCCCAGCCAGCCTCAGGGGCTGTATTTGAAGGTGAGCCATTGACAGGCTAACTAAGGTCAAGGACCACAGAGTGAGGAATGTGGGAGCAAGGACACATCCCAGAAGGGAGACTGAGAAGAAGCCCGATTTGACTCAATGGAGGGAGTCACCGTGGACAGTGAGCGGGCATCTACTAACTCATCAGAGCAAGGTCAGGAAAGGATTTTCAGGACGCGGAGCAAATGCTGGGCATCTCTTCCTATAGAGAAAGCTGGGAGGCACCAGGGACACATGGATTACATGGTACCCTCACCGTAACCATGGCAATGGCAATTTGGCTAAGTGTGTGTATGTGTGTGTGAGTGTGCATGTGTGTTTTCATGAGGGGCATGACATCTCCATTAAAAAGGATCCTCTCACCTCCCCATACAACTCATTCCGTTTTGAGTTGTTCCTTCCATGAGCTGCACTGCGGGTCTCAATAGCCTGGAATCATTGGTCCTTGTGTTTCCAGAGCTCGGAGGCTCCGGCTCTAAGTCTCTGACTTTGAAGACGCCGGCATGCGTGCACCTGTGGGATCTCGCTTGTTCCTTTGCAACTGCTGTTTCCCCTTAACAGTCTGATATCCAAATCCTTTCACCTGAAGTTTCATCACCGACAGCTGGGCTTCCACAAAGGCCCTTTGTCCCCTCAGCTCTGTCTTCCTGGGTGTGTCTGCCCGGGTATTTGCTGGGTTTGCACTTCCTGGTTGGCTCTCTGATCACATGATGGGAATGTAAACATCTGCACACAGGCAGACTCAGCCTGTGGGTCACGTAGGCAAGGCCGCCTCTGTCTGGAAGGCCTGCGCTGCGTGAGTTGATGAGGCCTACACTGCCCTCAGCTTTCTCCCTGTTGAGCCCATGGGCACCTGCAGCCCGGGCAGCACCGGGCAAACGCTGGCCGTCCATCAAATGCTAGCTCTCGGTGTGACCCTGTACACCAATGGCATCAGATACCTGCTGTAGCATTAGACTCTGGGAAGACTCAGATGCCTTATTAAAGGCAAAGTTGTCAATATTCTGCAGTTCATTGCTCAATGCATTAAGCTGCGTAATAGAGCAGCAGGACCATGGCTTTGGAATCAGGACGAACTGAGTTCACATCGTGACTGCCACTCACTCTGTGGTTATTGTTGTTAATCCTCACCCGAGGATATTTTTCCCACTGATTTTTAGGAAGAGTGGAAGGGAGGGGAGAGACAGAGAAAAAAAATCGACATGAGAGAGACACATCGATTGGCTGCCTCCCACACAATCCCCCATCAGGACCCGGGATCGAGCCTGTACCGAAGTACATGCCTTTGACCGGAATCAAACCCAAGATCTTTCAGTCCACAGGCCAACGCTCTATCCGCTGAGCCAAACTGGCTGGGGCCACCACTCACTCTATAGTCACCTCTGGCTTCCGGAGGATTAAATTAGAAGCGATGGTAACGTGTCTGCCACTCACTCTATAGTCACCTCTGGCTTCGGGAGGATTAAATTAGAAGCGATGGTAACGTGTCTGGTACAGTCTACATTATCACCCTCATTCCCTTTCCTGGGGACCATTTCCTGAGGCCCTTTGGAAACCTCAAAGCAACATGCTTTCGAGTCTTCATTTGAAATACGATTTCCTGGCTAAGAGACCTCCAGTTGTCCAGGACGCCTGCCTGCGTGCGTTTCCCGGCCAGTGTCATAACTGGCCCGGCCCCTCAGAGGAATGTTTCTTCTTGGGGCGCATCCTGGGTCTGCCTGCCCCACTGCGCAAGTCGCCAGCTCCTGCCTTTAATCACCCAGGTGCTCCCATGACTTTGAATGAACTGCAGTGGAGTGAACGGAAGGTTGGTTGGCATCTGGCTGAGTGAGATTTCTAATGGCAGGGGTAGCAGGGGGAGGTGGGGGGACCTTGAGCTGCACCCTCCGATTTCTGCTCACGAAGAAAGCAAGCAAATGCACTTTTTGATAATGTTGAAAATTGAAAGAAGACCAACATTTTTTTTAGTTTTTATTTAATATTTTATGGTCGCAAAGGGTTTCCTGTCTCCCTGTACCTAGCGTCCTGTGCTGGGATCCCTCACAAGCGCTGGGCTTCCTGGGTGATGTCTGCAATGCTGACGCGGAGGTTCCACTAGTGACTAGAGCCAGGGGTGGGCAAACTTTTTGACTCGAGGGCCACAATGGGTTCTTAAACTGGACCGGAGGGCCGGAACAAAAGCATGGATGGAGTGTTTGTGTGAACTAATATAAATTCGAAGTAAACATCATTACATAAAAGGGTACGGTCTTTTTTTTTTTTTTTTAGTTTTATTCATTTCAAACGGGCCGGATCTGGCCCGCGGACCATAGTTTGCCCACGGCTGGACTAGACACAGAGGTGGTGGTGACCTGCTCTCTACCTCAGCCGAGGTAGGTAGTCCCAGCAGCCGTGCTTCCCGCGCTCACCATCTGTCTCCTGGTAGATCCCGCATGTCGTGGAACAACGTGGGATACACTTGCTCCCTTCTCCGCATGGCCGCAGCCCTCGTGTGAGGGTGGTCCCAACTCTTCAGTGTGCGTTTTCAGGTTGAACAGGTACAATTCTTTCAGCGGCTCCCGACATGGCAGGTGATTGGGGGCTGTGTTCTCAGGAGGGGCCGGGCAGGAGGAAGTGAGCCACACCCACTTGGAACAAGGTCACCCTGGGGTTGCTACCCCGTTCTTGGCAGTCCTCCAAGCTCTACCTGACTTCACTGCTGACCTTCTTGCTCCTGCTCCGGGACCAGCTTCCTCACCTCGTACCTTCCAGAGACTCCAGTTCAAGGCCATCCTCCGGCTCTCTCTCCCTCCTGTTTTGGTGGCTTCCTGCCATGGAACCCTACTCTCCGGCCCCAGCCCCCAACCCAGTGGATTTTACATCCTTAACCGCTCAAGCTGGGAGCCTGGAGGTCACTGTCATTCCCCCCTTGAAACTCTCCTCAGCAGACGCCAGCCCTCCATGGACAGATTTCGTTCCAGACCCCCAACATGCAAGGTCCATGTGTTTTCTTTTCTTTTCTTTAACGTATTTTTATTGATTTCAGAGCAGAAGGGAGAGGGAGAGAGAGATAGAAGCATCAGTGATGAGAGGGAATCATTGATCAGCTGCCTCCTGCACGCCCCCTACTGGGGATCGAGCCTGCAACCTGGGTATGTGCTCTTGTCCGGAATTGAACCCGGGACCCTTCAGTCCACAGGCCGACGCTCTATCCACTGAGCCACACTGGCTAGGCTTCCCGGTGTTTTCTTAATTCACCAATTCAGTTATTTGAATAATTCAGTTTCATCACTAGCCCTTGTTCGTTTGCATTGTAGATGATGCCTTTATCCAAAATGCTGACAACTTGATTTGTTTCTAATAATTCTAAAATTTTAAATACTTAATTCAAAAAAGGTACAATGATAAGAGAGCTGCTTCCGTGTGTGTGTGTGTGTGTGTGTGTGTGTGTGTGTGTTACTTGCAAGCCAACGCTTTAGAACCGCTGCTCTGTGAAGCACATAAGCTACCAGCTCATCGGGTGCTGGTGCGACTTGGCGATGCCCGTGGTGTCGCCCCACATTCCCTGCACCGCTCAGTGTGCGGTGGCACCGCGGGAACCGCCGTGGTCGGTCACTCGGCTGAGCAGTCTCTCTGTCCTGCCCGCTCCCCTGGAGTAAACCAGGCTCACGCGTTAGAGTGGCATCACTTTCAAAGTGGCTGGTCCTGAAAATGACCCCTTGGTAACCAGTTCATTGTTGAATGCGTCTGGTGTTTTTACTCCCAGGTACACACAATCCCACATGGTAGTTTGTTCATTCGGGGCTTGTGTGTAGCCAGTTTTCTTTAAGCCACCAGTAAGTCTGTGTTACTGACAACTGTGCGTGAGCCCCTTGACGGCAGGAGCCCAGGGTTAGTGCCTGGATGGGCCACGCATGTCTAGTCAAGGTCACATGTGGTCACTGGATGGTAGATTAGCCCTTGCTGTGCAAACATCACTCACAAGAGATTTTCCTGGTCTCCTGGGATCAAAGAGACGGCAGGAAGCACGGACTAGTCAGGAGACCTCGCTGGAGCCAGGCGCAGAGGCCAGGAACTACAGGAAGCTCAGGGGAAGGGGGGCAGGGAGGAGCCAAACAGGCCCCATTGAGAGAGGCCGGCAGAGGACACTCCGGGTCAGGAGAGTCATTCCGACCACCCCGAGGGGAGGCCAGTGTGGAGGCCAGGGTTCTCCAGCTTCTGCTGAGGACGGCAGGTTCAGGGCAGGCCAGAGGCAGGTCCCAGGGAGGAGGACTGGTCTGGGGAAGAGAAGAGAGGATGACCATGGCGAGGGCCCGGGGGAGCGGACATCCGCGTGCCCTTCCCGCTGCATTTGTTCCTGATCATCACACCTGTCTGCCCCTGCACCCGGAGGCACCAGGCAGGGCCTCCGACAAACGCACGGATTCAAACGTGGTTTCTGTCTTCTCTGGGCTCCTGCTCTCATCAGCTCCTGCTGAGCTCCCGCTCTCTCCTTTTCTGAGACGACGACAAAAATACAACTAATATGCAATTCAAGTCGTTATTGTCATGGATACCTAGTGCCAAGAAAATGACTCTGCGAGATGCAGCAGCTACATGGGAGCAGTAGCATGAACATGAGACAATGGCCTGATCGGATGACAGCGGAGAGGAGGGAGAGGGGAGGCGAGGAGGGAGAGGGGAGGGGAGGAGGGCGAGGCAAGAGGCTGCCCGCGGAGTGAAGAACTGGGCTCCAGAGCCAGACAGCAGCCTGGCATCTCTCTGAACATTAGTTCTAACGTTGAAAAGGCACTGGAAGGCAGACACCACTATCTCTATTTCTAAAATAAGGAAACTGAGTCTAAAACAGGTGAAGGCATTTTCCCACGGTCACAAAGCTAAGGGCCAAACCAGGGTTTCAGTGTGGGCTCCTCCGACTTCTTCTTTTAGTTTCTGGCTCCACCGCAGTCAGTCCTTGCTGCATGCCCACACTGGGGATCAAGGTCATAACCTGGGCACGTGCCCTGATCGGAAATCAAACTGTGACCTCCTGGTTTATAGGTCACCACTCAACCACTGAGCCACACCAGCCGGGCTAAGGCAGTTTTGATGAAAAACAACGTGAGTCCAGCCGCTTATGTGGTGGGTCCCGCCGACATGCCTGCTGCCCCGAGCCGGGTGCGATCCTTAGTTCTCCGCGGTCGCAGGGGAACCGGGCAGTCTCTGTGCTCGGCCGCTGGCCACTTGCCTGCACAGGAAGGGCACTCACAGACCCTTCCCAGGGACGAGGAAGCGGCCGCCCAGCTCCCTGCCTGGCAGCCCAGCTCTTGTCAGCTGCTAGGAGATTGCCAAGTGCTGCTGGGATGACTGTGCTCGGTCCAGGAGGCTGTTGACTGACGGGGCCCCGTCTTTCCGGCCTCAGGAAGTACAAGTGCTACTTGGCTGAAGTCAGTACCAAAGAATCCTAAGAGGGCATTTGGCATCTCACTTTGAAGGTCTCCATGGTCAGACAGGAACTGCCAGGTGCTGACATTGGACGTGGGAGATTAGGCCGCGATAAACCTCACGGTGCACCAGGTTTTGTCTGGTCCCCCTTGTGAGCTGCGCTGTGCGGAGGGTGGCTGCCCTGGCACGCAGTCCAGCCAGAGGTGTCGGGGCGCTGGGGGTCCCGCTGGCCCTGCAGTCTTGCTGCCTGTATAACCCGTGGAGAGGCTTGCTTGCCTTCTGAGCCCATCTGGTTAGGGTCCATTCATTCATTCCTTCATTGAACAATAGAAGGTGAGCACCTACTACGTGCTGGGCTCTGGTGGGAACAGAGAACACAATGCTAGGCAGACAAACACGCTTCTTACATGCCAGGACCTCACAGTTCAGCACAAGGGGAGCAAGCAGCACAGAGCTGTGGTGTCCAGCAGCGGGTGAGCTGGAGAAAACCACAGCCTGGCTCTGAGAGTGCGGAGCACGGAGCAGGCTTCATCGGCAGAGCTGGGGTAGACATCCCTGGGAAATGGTGTTGAACTGAGATCCAGGGGAAATGAGCTACTTCACAGGCCCTTGGACTGAGAGTGAATTACGAGCAGGACTGGACACGCATTGACATCTGAGCAGTCAGCACAGAACTTGCTCGGATTTTGCTCTAAAGGTGGCAGCAAACTTCGGCAAGAAAAGGAGGGGCCCTGGCTGTGCAGACGCAGCCTCGGCCACATGACGTCTCCATCTTTTCTCCAGATCCCCCCGAGGCCCCTGGTTTGGCTTCACTCAGCCAGTGATCTCTTTCCTCCGTTTGTCCGTGTGTCCTACTGTGTCACCATGCGGCCAGCTTTCTCCGGGGCCTGTGTCTCCTCCTGACGGAGCGGGTTCCACAATCTGCCATCCCCTCCCCGCCTGCCCCTCTCACGCTTGCGTCCCAACCTCCTCCTTCCCCACACTGGCCCGATCTCCCCTCTCTCCTGTGTTGTCAGCGACACATCTTCTGCGACTCCTGGGTCACAACTGAGGCCACAGGAGAAGAGGCAAGAGCCGTTCCCGGGCCATGCGCCCCCGCGGTTCCGGGGGAGCAGCAGGCACACGCCACCATTCACATGGTTTCCCACCACATACCGGCTGGATGCGGTCTGTCCACTGCCACCCTCCGGTGGGTTCTTCACCTGGGAAATACCTGCTCTCGGACGTCCTGATAAGGAGACTGTGGGTTTCTCCCTTTATTGAGTTTCACACAGGCTGGGAGAGGCATGACTCCTAAGCTGGAAGTGGGTTTAACAGGAAAGTTCGGTTTTGTTTCCCTGGCAACGTTAACTCAGCCTCCTTACAACTGGAGGCCCGTTTCTGCCTTCCCCGCTCCAGGGCCTGCTGGCGCGAGCGCCGGCCCAGCTGCATGGAGGTCTGTGGGGTTGGCTGGAGGCTCCCTCACGACTCCCTCCCTCAGGGCCTCAGGCTGATGCTCATCCCATTTGCTGGGGAAATGGGCAGGTTTGTGACCTCACACAGCGGGGCGTGGGGTCAGCAGGGCAGGGTCACTGTGCAAGGCCAGCTGAGGGTGGGGGCTCGGGAACAACAGTGGCTGGAAGGTCAAGGTCAAAGTAGACAACGGTCCAGAAGATGGGCCAGTCAGGGCTGGAGGGCAGGTGTGAGGGAACACAACCACATGACCACGTACACGACCACGTGTGCTGACCTCTCACATCTGCTTTGGACATTTTATAAATACCAGGGTGAGTTTCACTACGAGTCCTTGAAGGCACGGTGAACCCCAGTTCACCCATCTGAGTAATTTGCCTTTGGTAAAATGTGGTGCACTTTCCACGTGGAGGAGCGTTCATGGAGGTGTTTTACATATAGTGTGAGTGTCCGGGTTCCAGGGACAGACGGCCAGGGTTAAACCTGGGCTCTGCCCCTTACTCGCCATGAGACCTGGGAAGCTGCCTGCTGTTCTGCCTCAGTCTTCTCATCTGTACAATGGTCAGGCCGCAGTTCAGACGTGGAGAGATGGCTCAGTGAAGACATCAACATGAAGCACAAGGAACCGCGTCCTGAGCCTCGGGTGCGTGCTCACTGGGTTAGACGTGGAGTTGCCACCTGTTTGTCAGAGAGAGAGCTCACCAGACTTGCTGAGTCCTTGAGAAATTCTCACGGGAACTGACAAAATGGGATTCCCCAAGCTAATGCCCCGGGAATGTGCTCCTACTCTGTAGCTGCACCTTTGACCAGGTGAGCGTGTTATAAATACCAGAAGAGTCTAAAGCCAGCGCCACAGCCCGCCCTCCTGCAGACTGCGCCCAGGTGCTCAGCGTCACCTCGTGCGGAGGGCTGAGGGGCGGGACCCCCCAGCATGGTTCCCACCTCATGGGATCCATTGAGTAAAAGTGGGGTATGGGGGGGGCTGGGACCCCTGAGGACAAGCAGGGGCAGGAGGAGAAGTGGGTGGAAGAGGAGCAGGAAGAGCCGGGAGCCCATGACCTGGAGCTGCATACAATGGCACCCACATTCCTCCCGCCCCCTCTCCCCAGGGCTGCTCATCCCCGCAGCTAGGCCCTGCGTGGGACGGAGTTGCTTTGCTCCAGGGCTGCCGGCCCGAGTCTGCACTGTGGCTGCTGAGGGTGAGGTCCTCAGGCTCTGACGCTGCCCCTTGGCCCCAGGGAGGACACAGGGGGGCAGACCACGTACACGACCACGTGTGCTGACCTCTCACATCTGCTTTGGACATTTTATAAATACCAGGGTGAGTTTCACTACGAGTCCTCGAAGGCACGGTGAACCCCAGTTCACCCATCTGAGTAATTTGCCTTTGGTAAAATGTGGTGCACTTTCCACGTGGAGGAGCGTTCATGGAGGTGTTTTACATATAGTGTGAGTGTCCGGGTTCCAGGGACAGACGGCCAGGGTTAAACCTGGGCTCTGCCCCTTACTCGCCATGAGACCTGGGAAGCTGCCTGCTGTTCTGCCTCAGTCTTCTCATCTGTACAATGGTCGGGCCGCAGTTCAGACGTGGAGAGATGGCTCAGTGAAGACATCAACATGAAGCACAAGGAACCGCGTCCTGAGCCTCGGGTGCGTGCTCACTGGGTTAGACGTGGAGTTGCCACCTGTTTGTCAGAGAGAGAGCTCGCCAGACTTGCTGAGTCCTTGAGAAATTCTCACGGGAACTGACAAAATGGGATTCCCCAAGCTAATGCCCCGGGAATGTGCTCCTACTCTGTAGCTGCACCTTTGACCAGGTGAGCGTGTTATAAATACCAGAAGAGTCTAAAGCCAGCGCCACAGCCCGCCCTCCTGCAGACTGCGCCCAGGTGCTCAGCGTCACCTCGTGCGGAGGGCTGAGGGGCGGGACCCCCCAGCATGGTTCCCACCTCATGGGATCCATTGAGTAAAAGTGGGGTATGGGGGGGGCTGGGACCCCTGAGGACAAGCAGGGGCAGGAGGAGAAGTGGGTGGAAGAGGAGCAGGAAGAGCCGGGAGCCCATGACCTGGAGCTGCATACAATGGCACCCACATTCCTCCCGCCCCCTCTCCCCAGGGCTGCTCATCCCCGCAGCTAGGCCCTGCGTGGGACGGAGTTGCTTTGCTCCAGGGCTGCCGGCCCGAGTCTGCACTGTGGCTGCTGAGGGTGAGGTCCTCAGGCTCTGACGCTGCCCCTTGGCCCCAGGGAGGACACAGGTGGGCACGGCCAGGGCGAGCACAGCCAGGTGCCTGCCGGGCCGGGGTTCTGTTCTGTGTGGGGCAGGAGACGTGGAGAGAGATCTTTCACCCTTAAGGTTAAGCTCAGAAAGAACAAAAGGACTAAATCCCTGTGTTTATCTGTCTCTTGTAAACATTAACCTTGCAATTTTAGAAAATTAGAGGGCATGGTATTCATGTACGACAGTGCTACTAAGAACTCAAGACCAAATCAGCCCACACCAGGCGGAGAACAATACCACACATTCTCTGTGGTAGGTGCTGCTCTGTTGAAATCATGACTATTGGGCTTCCCGCCCCCGGCCCTCCACAGTCTCATGTTCGCGGGGGACGCGGAGCACGTAGGACATTCGGGCCAAGCACACTGCCCGTTCTTGGAGAGACATTCTGTCCTTGAGAAGGCCCCTCACCCCGTGCCTGGGCCCTGCCCTCTGCCGACGACGATGCCCAGCATCTCCCGTCGCATCTCCCCTCACTCCCCAGCGACACTAACCGCAGGTTCTCCACGTCGGCCCTTGGCTGTGCTGATGCGTCCATACCCTCACCCGCAGCAGGACTTTGGGGAACCCTTGCTCTCTCCTTGAGACGCTCGGCGAAAACATGATCTTCCTTGAGACGCTCAAGTCAGACAGTCCCTACACCCGTCCTCGGAACCCCGCTGGGCACGGTCCGCACCTCATGGGACCCATTGAGTAAAAGTGGGGTGTGGGTGTGCGTGTGCTGTGCATGTGCGTGTGCATGCATGTGTGTATGTATTTTATCCGTTTTCCCTGTACATTTGACACATCACAGCAACCTGCAGGTGGGGGAGAGGGTCTTAGTCACCTTTGCTCCCCTGGTTCCAAGAACAGTTGTTAGGACAGTTTACAAAGCTCCTGTGAGCCCTACGGGAGGAGCAGGGCCTGGTCCCGGGCCCTGCAGGGGACACGTCCCCCAAAGGCTGCCTTCCCTTCTCCCCTCTGAGCCCAGCCTCCCGCTTTCTCTTTTTGGTGAGGGTGGCCCTGAGACTCAAAGCCGGTTTCTAAATCCAGCTGGAAGCAGCCAACCGTCCAGAAAGCACGAGGCCCAGGTAACCCCTCCCTCCATCCACAGGGACCAACTAAAGACCAGAGGCTCCTCCCAGCGTCCCTCTCTCCCCAGCCTCCAGGGAGCCAGGCACTGCCAGGACTTCGCAGGAGCCGAGGAGGCACGGTCTGGGGCCAGCTCAGTCCAGGGTCGGGCGTCACCTCAGCCCTTCAGAGCTTTTCTGTGTTGGTTTCATATTTTGTGGGGGGTCCTGGCAGTAAGTTCTTATGTCCTTTTCCCTGATGTCGTTTGTAGCCACAGGCTTCTGACTTCTTCGTATAAAAGGTCAACTTAGTGACATGCAAATTCCATTGTACTGTCGATGGTCTTTAATTGTGACGGAGCCCAGCCGATTAGAAAAGCAGTTGATGGCTTTCTGTGATTGGTGACTGATGGAGGCTAATTCATTCGCTGTCTCTTTGCTTTTCCCTGTTCCCCATGAAGTCTCTGTGGGATGGAAGTGCTACCGCTAATGTGTGGCCTCTTTTCTGGGTTTGTAGCAGCCGGTGATGTGAGATTCGAGGATTATCAGTCTAAGTGTATTTGTTACCCTCTGCTTACCCTGACTTCATGGGCCCTTTCAGACATCGCGAGGGAAGGAAGAGAACGGTGTGTGGGTCTTTGTTTTTCGTGCTTCTCTCTAAGTGCAGAGTGTTCATTACTGCACAGGATGCTGCAGCCCCGGGGCCTCGGCGTGGACACGAAGCATTGGCTGCTATGTGCAGAGCGACATGCAAGGGCCGTACAGCCAGGGGCTGGTGTGGAGCAGCTTCCTCATGCCCCAGGGACGGCCAGGATGAGGACAGTGACCACAGCTAACTTGATTGACACTTACTGTCTTCGTGTTTGCAGGCATTCTCTCACCTGGGCTGTGAACGGGTATTGATCTGGAAGATCATGATCCCCATTGTACGGATGGAGAGGCTGAGACTCCTATTGGTTAAGTGACCTGTCTGAGCTCATACAGCTGACGCAGGTCAAAGCCGGGATTCAAACCCGTCTGCCCGAGTCCAGCACCCCAGCTCCTCATAAGGCTATTCTCTGGGGCCAGGGTCTGGAGTAACTGAGGGGTGGCATCGAGTCCTTAGGAGCAGAGGAGAGGCTAGGAGATCCATATTTACACAAAACACACAATAAGAACGGTCATTTGCACAAAAAAAGATGTAACACTGTTACTTGAAGGAGGAAGCTCCCTGTCCTGGCTGGAGTGCTCTCAGTGGTTAGAGCGTCAGCCTATGCACCAAAGGGTCCCGGGTTCAATTCCCGGTCAAGGGTATGCACCTGGGTGGCAGGTTTGATCCCCTGCCCTAGTTGGGCACATGCAGGAGGCAACCAATCAATCGATGTTTCTCTCACATGGATGTTTCTCTCTTTCTCACACTCTCCCCTTCTGCCCCTCCCTCCCTCCCTCCCTCTCTCCCTTCCACTCTCTCTAAAAATCAATGGAAAAATTACCCTGAGGGAGGATTAGCAAAAAAGCAAGAAGCTCCCTGGTAAGACCAACCATCAGTTGTTGTAGAGATTCACACCACACTTTTTTAAAGCCCACGGAGGAAAACATGCCTGGATGGGCGTTGGCCTCAGACGCAGTTCCATGGGACTTGCCTTCTGAAGCCATCTCGAAATTGCTGCTGCATTTATAGGAAATGTTTGGGTTACTGCGATCATTCAGCTAAATCTCCCTGGCGTTCTTCTCGGGTTTCTTTGCATATTGCTATCGTTTGGACTGGCGGGGATATTCATCTGTATCTTATAACAATTGCAGTATGTTTCTTCTCTTCTTTAAACAAAGACGTGCCTTGTGATGCTTATCACACTGGGGCCACAGTTTTACCCCCTTAACGACTTTATTTTCTGTCACTCACAGTCATTCTGGGGGTCAGGTGCCTGGATCTCAGCTCTGTCCCTGGGCCACTTACATATTCAGATGCAGGTTCAAAAGATGGTGATGGAGCCCTACTATGAGCTTCTCTTTATGTCACCTTCCTCATCCTCACAAAATCCCTGTTTTACAATAGGGGTTTGACAGGTGGGAACTGAGGCTGGGAGAGGGCGGTGACCTGCACAGGTGACCTCGGCCGCTGGGACCCACCGCAGATCTCGCCACCTGCGCCAGGACGGGCGCTTCTTATCACATCGGAGCCTCTCCCAGTTTCCCAAAAGAAGCGTCTCTTCTCATCTCTAAACAAGTCAGTGACTGGCTTATGGTATATTGAAACAATGATTCCGTGCGTACGAATCCAATTTTGCCTTATTAATATTTACAGCATTTGTCTCCAGCGGGACAGGGCCCGTCAGGCTCAGTGGTGGGGTTTGGTAGCTGTGAGCAGTTGCTTGGGTTCCTCCAGGGAAGGAATCTGGGGGTGGAAGGCTTCACCCAGGCCAGGTCCCCGGTCCCTCCGAGCCCCATCATTATCTCTCTGAGTAATTGCCCCGCACCCTTTGGAGGAGAAAAACAATAGCCAAGTTGAAATAGCTATTTGTGCAAATGATGGTGGTGTTTCTAAAAAGGTTTATTTTTAACTTTTATTGTTTGGAAGGAACTTTTATTGTTTGGAAAGAACTGGAGCCCACGTTGAACTGAACGGAAAATGTACCCAACCAGAAATAGTGACATCATGTCAAAGTCCTGCCCTTTCTCTCTCCTTTTCAGCGGGCAGAGTGCTGTTGGCGCTGCCCCCGCAGAGGGTGCCAGGAGGCCCCAGGCTGGCGTCAGGCAGGCCCCGCGGGGAGGCGCCCAGCAGTGCCGGGGACCTTCTTTGAATCCCGGGGCCATTTCAGATGCTATTTGGCAAACGATACAATAGAATGTGCAAATGAACAGCACTTTCTCCTCTTTCATAGGAGTTGCTGGGCAACTGCTTTCCCTTTTGCACATAAACTTGATGTCTGTGCAGGATTAGCGAGTGTGCTTGGCGAATGAATGGCGCATGTGGCCGCAGCCAGGTTTGTGAATTGGATTCCTCCACGGGCCACGCAGCTTGCTCTTTCCTGTGCTCACTGCATTTCTGACCTCGCAAATGCGGGGCCTTGATCACTGCATTTCTGATCTCACAAATATGGGGCCTTGATCGCCGGCGCTGAGAGCCTCCTGGTGGGCCCCTGCCGTGCCCTCTCTCACTGGAGAGCAGCACAATTTCTATCTCCCGATGGCGGCCTCTCTCTGAGCAGGAGGAGCACGTGCCTTCAGAAGCAACTTATTGCCACCCCAGGTCTCTGCAAGGTGCACGGAGTGCCATCACCTGACATATAATGTCCGTGATGTCCAATGCCCACAACCCGCATTAGTAATTGTACTTGTGACCTTGACATTCACTGCACTGACCGCATGGTTGCCTTTATTATTCATGAAACCCTGTGTGAGGAGGGACTTTGGCTGTAAGAACCAGGCACTGCTTGGCCACGGAAGGGCCTTGGGATGAATTTTGGCCCCACCTCCTCCTTAGCTATGAAACCTTGGGCAAGTCCCATAAGTCTCTTAAGGCCTCATCTTCATGACCTAGAGAATGAGCCATGTACTCAGTCCTGCTCATAAGCCTGTTTCAAAGACAAAACAAGATAATCCATGTCAAACACTCAGCACAGTGCCTTATCTATAAATATAAAAGCCTAAGCAACCGTTACAACCAAACGACTGGAACAACCGGTTGACCAGTCACTATGACACCACTGACCACCAGGGGGCAGATGCTCAATACAGGAGCTGTCCCCTGGTGGTGAGTGCACTCCCACAGCCAACCTCCTGTGGCTGGCCAACCTCCCTCCAGCTAGCCAACCTCCCGCTGCCCCTCCCCCCTGGTCAGCCTGAAAACCTCCCATGGTCCCTCCCCATGACTGGCCAACTTCCCTCGGTCCCTCCCTCTGTCCCTCCCCACTGCTGGCAGTCCCTGTTTGGGCAGGCCCGATCAGAACTGAGTGAGGTGGCCCTGATGGCCCTGATTGCCAGCCAGGCCTAGGGACCCCACCCATGCACAAATTTCGTGCACCAGGCTTCTAGTAAATAATAAACATACAAGTAAATGTAAACAATGCCAAATATGTTCATTTCTATCCTGTGGAAGGGAAAGTGAGATGTGGGGATGAAATGCTGTATAAATTGACCTTTTGATGCTGCACTGGATTCATGAAATGTCAAACAGTCCCGTATAAAGGTTAACGCTCTGCGTGGGGAGCGGACCGAACCCCCGGTCACACAGCATAGTTAATGAGGCAGGGATGGAAAAGAAGAGCTGGGACATTCAATTTTCATATTTTAAAACTTTTTGGCAAGAGGCACCGCTGCAAGCAGTGTCACGGTTTTCTTTGGCATCAGCACAGATTTGAAGATGCCTCGGCTCCCGGCGGATGTCTGGCTGACCCGAGGCCCGTGGTCAGTCACTCGCTGGCTCTGAACCAGTTTCCCACTGAAAACAGGGAGAAGGGGCCCGAGCTGGACGGTGCCTCAGGGACCAGGCCTCATCCACAGAGGGCTTTAGGAGAGGAACCGGAATTGTTGTTGTTGTTTTCTACGGCTGATGAGTCCAAGGACAAAGGAGGTACTGAATGCCTTGAACGTGGTCCAAGGAGAGGTGCCGAAGGCCAGTGCGGACCAGCGCTCCTTGCTCAGACCCATACTGTGATCACTGTCGGACCCAGGACACCGGGGGAAGTGGGCGTGTCTAGTGATGGCACTGACGTCACTTCCCTCATCTGCTCCCGGCCCTCACTGGCCCCGGACCACAGGACCACTCGGATTGAGGAAAGCCTCATCCCTCCCTTAGGACATCTTGGTCTTTTTTTCAGGGAAGGAATCTCTCTCCTTAAGGAACTGAAATCCATTTTTTATATGGAAGTTTACAGACCTTGTTGGAAACACCATCTATTTGCAAAGGAAGTCTTACAAAGATACCACTGAATGAGATGGCTTTCCTCCTGCAGGTTCATTCATGAAAACAGCTGCCCTCGAACAGGCCGGGAGGAGGGGGCGATGGGTGAGGGTGCGGGCCCTCAGGGTACTTGCTTGTGACTGTGAGTGAAGCTAAGTGTCCGTCAGCTGAAGCTGGGAAGGTCGTCTATCTACATTAGACCTCTCCTATGTTGAAAATGAGAAAAGTGAGGCCTGCAGCCTGTCAAACCTCCCATTCACAGCCAGTTTCATCTCCTACCACACCCAGGTCTTAGTCATGGGGTGGTTTTCTTTTTAGTTCTATGACATTCTTTTCCTTTTAGTCTTTGTATGCGCACTCCGCAGGGCCGTTGCACATGCCAGCTCCATGTCTTGAACAGTCTCTCTCTGCCCATCATTCCATGTCACTGTCGCCTGCTCCAGAGCGACTGATACTGCTAACAATTGTCATTCATCCGTCCGTCTGTCTCCACCACCAGGTTGTAAGTCTAGAGAAGGACCATCCACCCCTGCATGTTCCTCATATATTCCCTTTGCTCTGCAAGTTCCCGGCTCATTTTAAATGTTTAATAATTATTTGCAGAATGAAAAAGTAAATAAAGCTGTGTCATCGCTTCAGTTTGTAATATTTAATCGCATGGATGTCTTCATGACCTGCAAGGGTGTAGGGTCCTGTGTAGAACATAGGGCCAATGATAAGACAAAACAACGAGGATTTCCTATTGAAATCTGCACAAAGGCCCAGCCTAAGCCAAGCTGCTTTTGTTGTTCAGCAAAGCAATGCCTCAATGACAGCATGAGACACGGAGGAAACTGTGGGAGTCAGAGTCTCCGGGGAGAAGAGGCTGGCCTTTGGGAAGCGCCCTTGCTGAGCGAGCTGAAAGGAGGACTCCTATCGCATTGGGGGAGCGAACTGTGAGGATGGCTTTCCATATGCGGGGTCCTGTGGGTTGAGGATGACCAAGAATAAAAGGGCCAGCTCTAGCCGGTTTGGCTCAGTGGATAGAG
>NW_006291020.1:1711141-1712940 GCF_000327345.1 Myotis davidii
GCTCCCTCTCCCTCTCCCCCTCCCTTCCACTCTCTTTAAAAATCAATGGAAAAAATATCCTTGGGTGTGGATTATAAAAAAAGAACAAAAGGGCCAAACTGAAGAAAACTAAAGGTCTTAGAAAGAACGCATCCTAATGCAGCATTAAAAGCTGTTTGCAATTCCAAAGTATGGTCAGTTGTTTCTAAAGATGGCCGTCATACGCTCCTTCCCTCACTGACCCTACGTGCCATTTCCCCCCGGGATCAAGTCAGATTCCCTCCCCACTGAACCCGGATGGCCTCAGGTTCTTACTTGACCAATGGAATGAGGTGGAAATGAGGTTACAGCATCGCCAAGTCATAACAAGTCTTGCAGCTTGCACCGGCCTCAGGGACCTGATCTTCAGGATCTAAATCTCACCAGAGTTCGCCAGTGGTCCAGTCTGGATAACCCACTACCATTATTTTCAAGGGAAAATGGTAAGAGTCAAAGACACGATTTTATAAAGCTCTTAAATATTTTCAAAGAGGTGCCACTTTCACGACCTCACAAATATTAATATCTCAGGATGCCTTATTCTCCATGATGCATATCCCTCTTCTATTCTCCGTTGGGTGCTAGTGTGACTTTAGAAAGATCATGGTCAAGGTCAAAATTTGTGGTGAGTCTTGCCAACAACATATACTAGCTGTGTGGCATTTATTTATTTTTTTTAAAATACGTTTTTTATTGATTTTATTGATTTATTTTGGTTAATCCTCAGCAGAGGATATTTTCCATTGGTTTTTAGAGAGCGTGGAAGAGAGAGGGAAAGACAGAGGGGAACACTGATGTGAGAGAGACACACCGGTTGGTTGCCTCCTACACAGACCCCGACTAGGGCCCCCTGGGAACCTGCAACTGAGGTAAGTGCCCTTGACTGGAATCGAACCTGGGACCCTTCAGTCTGTGGGCCGATGCTCTACCCATTGAGCCAAACTGGCTAGGGCAGCTGTGTGGCATTTAGCAACTTGCTTAACCTTTCTGAGTTGCCATTTCCTGCATGTGAACTAGAGATAAGGCCTATCTCCCAGAGTCCGAGGAGGAAATGAATTCGTGTGGATAAGGGATACGACACAGAACAGACGCTCAGGAGGTTTCCTCTATCTGGCTCTCTCCGCGTCGCGCTGACTTCCCCCGATTTCTTCCAGGCACGTGGCGCTGACCTTTTGTATTTCTCTCAGTCCACTTGCCCATCTCCTACCTGCCACAGCCTCGCCACACTCCTGACTTCCACATCAATGAGAAAGATCCCAGAGAAAAGGGAAGGACATTCTTGTAAACTGGATGGTTTTAGGAATGGCAGCTGAAGACCAAGAGAACAAACAGGACCAGGATGGGGAAGACACGGTGACCATCAACCAGAGCGGGCAAGTTCGCCATGCTCTGCCGGCCACGCTCTGCCGGCCACGCTCTGCCAGGCCGAGTGACACCTGGTTACAGCTTCTTTGGACTCTTGCTACCTTTCTAAATGTTCTTTGAGTGGGAGGAGCAAAATCAAATCTTTTAATAACGCACTCTCTCTGATGGTTTGCCACATGATCTTTATCAAAGTGTGATCTGTGGCTTGAATTTCCCCCACATGCCCGACTCCTTTGATATTGCATCTCTGGCTAGTTCCGCACTCACGTTGCCGGAGGAAGGCGGCAGACGGCGCTCAGTGAGCGGTGTGCTCTGGGGCTGGGCGGCACAGTCGCCCTGAGAATCAGGAAGGCGAGGTTGGTCTTTAAAGGCTGGACACTGAAACCCTCAGGATGGCCAGGCCTCAGGGTCTCCTT
>NW_006291020.1:1712963-1720458 GCF_000327345.1 Myotis davidii
ACACATGTGGTCTGTGCGAAGGTCTAGGCAACTCTGCACAGCTGTGTAAGAACCGGTTCATAGCAGACCGCAAGACCCTCAGAACAAGTCATTCGCAGGAGAAACATAAATGGTCAGTGCGCCGTGGAGGAGGTTCTGCTTCATAAGACAAGGTGTCCACTCAGAGCAGCAGGAGGGGCCACGGGGACTGATGCGGCACTGACAGTGTAGCAGAGTGATCATCGCGGTGTGAACACGCGGGATGATCCCACGTGGCAATGCTGATTTCAATGGGCAATGTTTTTCACACCTGTCCGAATGCCTCCTGTCTGGCCCCACCCCACCCACAGACACACTCACATCATAGCCATGTGTCCAACTGGGAAAATAAAAAGGGGAATGATCTACTGTAATGTGTGTTTAAAAATTATAAATGAAATGTTAAATATATACATAGAGAGGACAAATGAGTATTCCTCCTGGGAACCCCTCCTTAGAATCCATCCCTAGATTCAATAGTTAATATTTTCCCCTCATCCTTCCCTCCATTCTTTCCTTCCTCCCTCCCTCCCTCCTTTCCTCCTTCCCTTCCATCCAAACAAGATCCCACCATTGCATTTGGTTGTCATGCCTGTTAAAACTCTTAATTTGCAACAGACCCTGCTGCTCCTTCCCCTTTTTTCTGGTCCCTGAATATTGAATAAACTGGGTTAGTTGTCCTATAAATTGTACCAAATTCTGAATTTGTCTGTTTGTTCTCCCACTGCCCTGCAAGCTAAAGGTTAGACCTAAATCTTGATTAAATTCAGGTTTAACATGTGTGTCTCACTGCATTACATCATTCAGAAAGTACATCGTGTCTGGGTGTCTCATTCCGAGACGTGCCCAGTGGACCAGCGGGTTCAGGAGGAGGGGGGCGGATCCTCCCATTGCCAAAGTCCCTGCCACCCTTCTGCTAATGGCTTTAGCACCTGCTATGTTCACTGCCTCAATCAATTATTCCATTAGTGGTTGGAAATGGTGATGTTCCCATTTTATCAATCCTTCTACATTTAATAACTACAGTTCTCTACAGAAAGCATCATCCTCCTCAGTGACAGCTTTTCTGATTTTTCTGAAATGTGGTCACACAGGATGACAGGTAAGATCAATGCCTGTCCCTAGTCTTGTCCACCCTAAGGTCAAAAGCAATGACACAGCACCATGCTCACATGGTGGTCTCTAAGTCACATGACACACTGACAGGAACCAGGGCTTCATGGAGAAAGGGGGCGGAGGGATTGGAGAGAGAGAGAGAGAGAGAGAGAGAGAGAGAGGACACACTCATGGACATGGACAACAGTGTGCTGATCGTGGGGATGGAGGGGGAGGGTGGAAGTGGTAGAGGTCATAGAGGGGATAAAAGGTGATGGAAAAAAATAAAATAAAAAATTTAAAAGGGCTGATTCCAAGTCTGAGGCTAGAAATAAGCAAGATGATGATGAACCTTGTAGTGCCAGTAAGCAAAGAATCTCTCAAAAAAAATTAATACATAAAAATGGAGCTGTGTCATAAGATCCCCAGGAGCTATTTGGAGCTGAACTCTCCTGCATGCAAGATGGGCCATCTGAGCATCGAAACCCAGAGCACCTGCAGCAGATGGGCTCATGGTGAACGCACTTGTAAAGCCCATGAGTTCATAACGATACAGACGAAAACCAGGAACAGGAGGAGGACCACAGAGCCACCCTCTGAAGCAAAAGCACATTCGCTGGTCACCACCGCAGGAAAGCAGGGCACCAGCCCTGACTGTGAAAATTAGTAAATTAAAGAGAAAGACTGATTATGCTTGGAAAAGACCAGCACAGATACTGCGTGAAGAGAAGGCTGGAGAGGACAAGAGTGGAAATGGGGAAATTTGCACGGAAATCCAGGGACTGTGCAAATGGCCAGGAACATATTCAAACAAGAATTGGTCCCTGGGCCTTGAGCTCACACACTGAGTGGTGGCCGGCTGGTGACCAGGCAACTGCCACTAAGTGGGACATGGACCTGGAGAATGACAAGGGCAAGCAAGGTGCCTCCAGAATAGCAGGAAGGAAGGGTATCGAGCTACCCTGGGAGCGCTAATCCCGGAGACAGGAGGCCAAGTGGAGTCTCACGGGTTGAGACAGAAATAAAAGATGACCCTACCGGGGTAGGGCCTACCCCAAACCAACATCAGAGCCAGGGGAGCCTGACGGGCTGAGCCAACAGTGGGGAGCACTGACCCGGGACCAGGACAGGAGAGCCTGTCCCAGGAGGAGGAAGGGGCCCAAGCCCACAGGGGAGGGGCTGTGGTAAGATCAATGCACACACACACAGACCAGTCAGCAGGGGATGGGGGACTGAGGTCACACACACACACAGACACACACACACACACACACGGACCAGCCAGGAGGGGATGGGGGACTGAGGTCACACACACACACAGACACACACACACACACACACCAGCCAGCAGGGCAATGGAGACAAACTCAGGCTCTGGGAGTCAGGGGGATGGTCTCTGGGGAAACCCCCACAGGACCCTCTTATTTTCTATGACAGTTTGTGTAAAATTGACATTACTTCTTCAATAAACGTTGGTGGAATTATACCATGAAATCATCTGAGCCTGGAGTTTTCTTCGGGGAAAGATTTTAAATTATAAATTCATTTCCTTCGCAGGTAAAAAGCTATTTGTATTTTCCCCTTCAGTATGCTAGGGAGTGCTTTTTTCCAAGAGGTTTTTTTTCCATTTTACCTAAGTAATTGACTTTCTTGGCATAGGGCTGTTTGTATTTTCTTGTCGCTGTGGTGTCTGTGGGACTGTGTGACGTTCCTCTCCCGACGCTGACATTGTCAGGTGGGGTCTGTTTCCTGATCAGTGTGGCGAGGGGTTTACCAGTTTTGTTCTTTTATCTATTTTCCTATTTTTTATTATTTTCTCTTTGTTATTATTTCATTCCTTCTACTTACTTCGGGTTTATTTTGCATTATTTTAATCAGAAAAATCAATAAACAGAAAACAAATGCAACATCCAAGACACACTAACCTCTCTCTTTCTCGGGTGTTGAAGGACAAAGTTTCAGTGAATAGAGGCTAGAGACTCCCAGTTTCCAGGAACGACGAGCAGTCCAAGTCAGGCAGGTGAGTCACTGCTTATTTTTCTATAGAAAAAATGCTGGAGAGGCCCTGGCCCGTGCGGCTCCGTTGGCTGGGCCTCGTCCTGGGCACCAAAAGGTCTCTGGTTTGATTCCGGTCAGGGCACATGCCCGGCTTGTGGGTGTGATCTCTAGTGGGGGGAGCAGCTCACATGGGTGGTTCTCTCTCTCTCCTCTCCCGTCCTGGTCCTCTCGCTAACAGACAATGGCATTTCTTTAAAATGCTAGGGCAGCACTGCCCTGGGCCCAGGGGCCAAGGAAAGAATGTCCTTTCCTTCCTCCTGTCAGTTCGCAGACGGCATGTGCTCGGTGAGTGCTCTGTGTTGCTCGGCGTGGCGACAAGGAATGGCAGGGGTGGTCTCCAACACTCACCTCCCAGGAACATCCTGACAAACACTGCTGAGCAAATACAGATTGCCTTGCCAATACAGCTGCGAGGTGTAACTGCCAGTATGCTAATTAAGCATTCATCAAGAGCGTCAACAAACTGACAGCAAGGGCCTCCAACTTACCTAATAATTATTATGTTTCATAATCGAGGTGCTATTGTCATTGTCATCAAAAGCAACAGATGTTTACAGAATGTCTGCCTGCGCCGGCACCGCGTCAGCAAGGAGCCCCCCGCTGCCAGAGTTTCCCGCGTCACTGGGGAGTCCAGGCGCACATAAAATTAACTGGTCCAGCCCGGCCGGCGTGGCTCAGTGGTTGAGCGTCGACCTGTGAACCAGGAGGTCACTGTTCAGTCCCCAGTCAGGGCACATGCCCGGGTTGTGGGCTCGAACCCCAGTGTGGGGCGTGCAGGAGGCAATCGATCAATGATTCTCTCTCATCATTGATGTTTCTATCTCTCCCTTCTTTTCTGAAATCAATAAAAATATATTTTAAAAAATTAAGTGGTGCAGGTTGTCAAAATCTGAGTGCCAGGGGAGCCTGCAGAGCTTTGGGGGTTCAGAGGTCACAGAGCCCAAGGGGACAATCACAGGCCAGGGCTGCTGCACAGCGGGGACGAACCTGTTTGCACCTGAGCCAAGAAGAACGGGAAGAAGCACCCTCTGTGCAGCAGCCACAGGAAGCGAGCATGAGGGCAGGCTGCTTACAATGAGCTCCTGACTTCCACGGCAGAGCTGCACGTTGCGGAACGGGTACAGGAAAGCAATGGAGCACAACCCCAGCAGCCAGCCAGACCTGGGCAAACACCTACAGCAAGCATGTCACACTCGCGGCTCACGGGCCGCATGTGGCCCACAACCACTATTTTTGCAGCCCAGCCACTATAACGGTATGTAAGAAACGTTTTAATAAAAATTTTCATAACTTAATTTTTACAATATCCTGTTAGACGCAATTATTAATAACAAAATACAATGTTCGTTAATGACTGATTACTATCATCATGTTCATTTACCTTAAGCACCTTTTTTCTCCGCAAATACACCATTTCTCTCCACTAATACTAGCAGCAAATATTTTAGCAGCCAATTGCCACTAGTCTTGGACTGACTTGTTTGGTGTGCGCAACAGGAAATATTTCGCTTTTGGAGTACAAGAAAAATGGATTTATTTGTGTTACACTTATTAATTTGTGCAGTTATTCAGTGTCTGGTAGGTTAATGTTCAAGAAAAAATATCAATTTTTATTAAAATGTGCTATTATTTTATGTTAAGGATGACTCATTTATTTCAGCCCTTTGCATTCAGCGTGTCTGAGAGGGCCGCGCAGTAGCCCAGGGTAAGTCAGAGCGGAAACAGTGAGAATGGGGGAAAGGTATAAAACACTTTCCCAAATGCCTCAGAAAAATATGGTTTCAACCCATTTTTACAAACACAAAGTGTTACTGACCTTAAATAAAAAGCAAAGTAGGGCGATGTCTCACGCATAGAAGAGAAACACGAGGGAGAGGGAGGAATAAACAATGATTCTAATATGTGAAGATTGAGTAACTGAGACGCTTCACAGAAATAGATCCACAGAGAAGGGCTGCCTGGGTGGGGAAATAGTAACCCTACCTATGGGCTGACTTGACGAGCAACGAGGCAACCAGGCAGCGATATCGGGCGGCCGGGGAATCGATACAGTGCTGAGACTTCTAAGCAACGTGAAGGATAGATCAGTAGAGGTCAAGGTTAGGACTCTTTGGGGAATTCTCCAATGGGAGCGAATCCTTTTTTAGAGGATTCGCTTTGCCTTAAACTGCCCCATAATTAAAGACAAGCCAAGTAGAATGCTCGGGTCAGGTGATGAGGCGTTTGGGAAAATCAGTTTTCAAGGACGTTTGGACAACAATAGCCACCATGGACTGAATACTTTACTCGGAGAATTCACATCTGTCCAGTGCTGACAAGGCGTTTCCGGTGGAAACGATGGGGGGGCTCCCCAGACAGGGTCCCGGAATAAAAGAACCTCCTCTCAGGGCCGAGGGAACCTGATCCCAGGTTGGTTCGTGGACTTACACTCTGAGGAGTTGGAAAAAGAGGAGGACGATCCCTGTAACTCATCACGCCCCTGCTTAAAGCCATGGAGGGCCGTGCGCCGTAACGGGATGCCACTGGATATGTGAGTGCATTTGGGACCACGTTTAGGGAGCGTGAAGGGTGACTGCTTGGTCTCCGTGCAGCCTCAACCCTCCGTCTACACTTGGGAACGACCAGGACATCTGGGACGCTGCTCCTCCCGCCACCTCCCCCTCGCCTCCCCACAGCCTCCGTCATCCCTGCAGTTTTAAACAGGAGCAGTTCCCTCCCGCCCTTCAGAGCCACGCAGCCGATTTTGAGCTGGTTACGCGGCTTAAACTTCTTTTCCTTCCAGAGTAGCTTGTCTAGACTGACTGCAGCCCCGAAGAAAAGCGTTATTTTTGGAAAGTTCTAAAGAAAAGCTATTCAGCTATTTTTGAGTTTTCAGAGTAAGAAAAATCAATGCTTAATTGCTGCTAAAAAGAGAGAGAGAGAGAGAGAGAGAGAGAGAGAGAGAGAGAGAGTTTAGGTCCTTTGATGGTTCGGGTACCCAGACAGTTAAACGCCATCTCCTCGCGGAAAGCTGTAAGGGCGTGAGCGTGTCTCCACGGAGCCTGGCAGCGTGGCCCTGCCCTTGAGGCCTCTCGCTGGGTGAGACATTCCCACCACCTCTGCTGCGGAAGCCACGGGCTCCACTATCGCCCTGTCTCCGGTTCAAGCCTCTCTGAGGTTTGTTATCATGATTAAATGAGGCTGTGAATGCAGAGAACTCGTAAAAGGCTCGTCCTCCCTCCCCCACTTGCCTGGGATTGGCAGGCGGCCTGTCCATGGGTCTCTCCATGTTCCTTTCCCCATGAAACGCCACCGGGGGTGGTGCCCGGGCAGGGAGCTTGGCCTCCCGGGAAGTGTTTCTGCAGAGAGCGGGTCTGCTGAGGTCGGGTGAGGCCGCGCCCCGGGGTACCCCTGGTCACTAGACCGTGAGCTTCTCAAGGGCAGAGCCTTCCTGGCACCTGCCAGGCACCGTTCCTGGCACAGAATCTGTACTCAACACACATGACCCCTGGCCTACCTGCTCTCTGTGCTCACAGAAGGCGCTCGGTCCCATCAGCTCTCCATAGAGCTGATAACATAGTGTTATTATGTGACAACTGCATTGTTCATGCAGGCAACTGGGGGAGGCTGTTGGGAGGAAGTCCAGACGCCCACAGCGCCCCTTCTCTCCCGGGCAGAACCCCGGTTGCTGACTTTCCTCTCCGGCCATCAGGTGGGCAGGAGGCCTGACTGTCTGCCCAGCCCGCTGCCTGCTCCCTGCTGGGCCCTGGGGCCCTGCGCGTTGCATTTTAAGTGGATTCACTGAAGTCACAGTTGGACGGCTGGCTGCGCCCCTCCGCGTGCTTGGCTGGAATCCTTCACTTTCGCCCTTCAAGTAAAAGGTGGTCTATGATACCTGGAAGCCTTGGTCCTTGCTGCTGTCTCCAGGGAGGGTCTGGGGCGGAGCCTAGGTTTTCACGGCACAGATTTAACCCTTTGTACGCCATAAGCACGTCTATAGACGCAATTAAATTCAAAATATCGTGGTGTGTGGGGAGGGTTTCCGTTTTGGATGCGTGGCAGTTAACTGGTTAAAGTGCAAAATGATTCCTCATCACCTTTTACGGACCCGGCATCATGGACTCCTGCTAATGTTTGCTAAGTGTCTGTCCGGGAACCTCGAGGTGTCCCTGGCCTTGGAACCCAGTTTGTGTTGTCACCGTGGTCTCCTGGCTGCTGACCCCTTCCACCTCCGTCCTCACAGTGGTCGCACAGCGGCTGCCCTTGTCTTCGTGTGGCTTCTGCACTTGGCCTCGATGCACTTGACCATTCAATTGCTTGTGCAGAACCTGCCTCCCTGGGAAAG
>NW_006291020.1:1720506-1720766 GCF_000327345.1 Myotis davidii
CTCAAGACACACCTTCCTCACATACGAGACACCTATGTACCTAGGAAGCCGGCCATTCAGGAGGGTCACCGACCTGTTCTTACTTTGGGAACCAAGTCAGAAACCTGATGTATTGACTCCTGCTTCTCTTTTAGCTGGGCTGGGACTTCTGTATAAACAGCCTGACCATGTCATTTTTTAAAAATTTTACCTGAGGACATGCTTAGAGAGAGGGAGGGAAGGATGGGTGGAGGGAGGGAGGGAGGGGGAGAGAGAGAGAG
>NW_006291020.1:1720852-1734274 GCF_000327345.1 Myotis davidii
AGAGGGAGGGAGAGGGAGGGAGGGAAGGACGGAGGGAGGGAGGGAGAGAGAGAGAGAGAGAGAGAGAGAGAGAGAGAGAGAGAGAGAGAGAGACATCATAGTGAGAGAGAAACGTTGATCGGTTGCCCTCTGTTCGTGCCCCAACTGGGGACTGAACACTCAGCCAGGTATGTGCCCTGACCACGAACTGAACTGGCAGCCTCCGCGTGCACAGGATGATGGGAGCCAGCGGAGCCGCTCGGCCGGCCCGGCCTGACAATCTGGCAGCTGGACTTCGGGTCAGGACGAGGAGGCGCACAGCAATGTTGTTCTTTCTCAGGCACCATCCGCTACCACCTCCCCCACCCCGCCTGCTGCCCTCTTTCTGAACCGAGACGCAGTTTGATTGGGGCTTTGTTTTGTGCCTGAGGCAGAAGTTTTGGGTCAGCTGAGGTCAGTTCCCATTTCATCTAAATCAGTTGGCCCTCCCTCAGTCTCAATGGAAAAACCTCAACAAAAATACATTTACACATAAGACTTAGTTTTCATTGAATTCTGTGCTGGCAAAGGAGGCCAGATCCCTATCTCTGGAGGCACTTAACCTCTTAAACAATGTTGTATTAATTTTTTTTCAAAGCACTTGTACTTCGCCATAAATCAGTTGGCCCCCCTGCTTCTAAGGCTGGCCCCTGAAGCTTGCAGACTGTTGACGTTCCTATCATTTTAACGGAGACCTTGTCATCACATACTGGGGGGTTGGAGGGGGAGGAGAGAGAGCAGAGAACAGAGGATTGGTATCAGGAAACCTGGCTTCTGTCCTGCTGGTGCCATTAGGGGTGACCTTGGGCAAATTCCTGAGCCCCAGGCTCCTCATCTCCATAAACAGGGGATGAAATCATATGGAAGCTTTCTCAGACGCCAAGATTTAATGATGCTGAGTGCAAATCTAACGGAACTGAGCGCAGCCCCAGGGCCATAAAGAAATCACCAGATAGACATCGGATTTATTTTAGAACTCACAACTTTTTCTATGTGGCCAATGAGCAAGGATCATTTTTCTTGAGGAATCGAGACTAGAGTGACATGAGAGAGCAATAGAGAACGCGTAGCCTGTCAGAACTGGCTGCCACGCCATGTTTAGATGAGGAAACTTAGAGCTGAAGAGGAGCAGTGACTTGCCTACCACTGGCTGAAAAAGGCCACCCTGGATTGTCTACTTTACACTGCCTTGACTCTTTTTTAAAAAACATTGAGAGCGAGAGAGAAAGGAAGGGAGAGAAATACCAACTTGTTCCTGTAGTTATGCATTCACTGGTTGCTTCTTGTATGTGCCCTGACTGGGGATCAAACCCACAACCTTGGCGCATCAGGACAATGCTCTAACCAGCTGAGCTAGGGTTTACCTTGATTCACTCTTCTTACTACCGTTTAGATATTCTTCAGAAAAAAAGGTTGTTAGTATTGTGTTTTAAATGATTTCAGTTTTTAAGAACTCTGTTAAAAGCTAACCTGTTAGGCCATTCTTCCTCTTGCCCATTGGGATTATAACCATAAACCAAGGGACAGGGTGGTAGCTGACACATGGTTCATATGTCCATGGATTTGAACACATAACAGAGGAATTTAAAATACCACTTTGTGTGAATGCGTGAATTCATGCCCTTCACCCATTCTGTGGCTCCACGTACACCGGTTATCGAGTATGCGGGCCTGGGAAAGGCTCTCTTGTGACACTTTTCCAGAGGCTACATTTACCTAAGGTGTCCAGGGAGCTGAAGCCCAAACTTATTTTGGAAAAAGGAGTACTCAGAATTGTTGGCTATGGGAGGTTTATATATAACATTAAGAAATCCCTCCCCCTCCAATTTTTTGCTACAATAGTCCTCAGACAATATGGACAAGCCACCAAATTTTAGCAGCAGTCAGCAAGTACATACCTCCTCCTCCTCCTGATCATATCTCATTTTCTCCATATTTGAAGGAGTGAAAATTGTCACATACATGAATTTTTCAAGCAGTTAGTGTCTTTATAAAAGCACTAATGCTAGTTTTACACTGATACTATTTGATGAGAAAATATGTATTTTTCCAACCCTAGAGGAGTTATAGATGCTTTTACGTGTTCTAAATGAGCAAGTTTCACTATGAATGCCAATGATTACACTTTAAAAAAAATTTAAATTAATTTCAGAGAGGAAGAAAGAGGGAGAGAGTGATAGAAACATCAATGATGAGAGAGAATCATTCATCGACTGTCTCCTGCACACCCCACACTGGGATCGAGCCCACAACCCGGGCATGTGCCCTCACCGGGAATCGAACTGTGACCTGGTTCATAGGTGGTTGCTCAATCACTGAGCCACATCAGGGCTGATTACACTGTCTTGATCACACAGTGGTCGCCTCGGGAGCTAGTGGGGCTCATGGGCTTTGACACAGCCAGGTGCCCACTTGTACTTCCGTGGCCCTTGTACTAACGGTCCATCACCTGCAAGGCCCCCCCATGGAGAACACGACAATTTTTCGTAGCCCCTCACTCACCTCAGGACATTGTGCTTTGGGTTTGAAACCTGCTGACCGTATTCGTTACAACTGTGCAGAGAATGAGAGAGGGAAGGAGCTGAGAGAGGTGTTTGGGCCTCCAGTGCATGGAATTTTCCTGCCCAAAGGTCCTTTCATTCTTTAGCAATAATGAGATTCTGGGAAGCACGTTCCTAGGGCTTATAACCCTATGTTAGTTTCCTAATTGGAATTTGGGGTCAGTTTGTTTAAATTCTTCTCAGCAACAAAAGCTACGCCATGCATGGATCCAGACAAGGTATGAACTATCAGCGGGTGGGTAAATAGTGAAGGAGACAGATTTCAGCCCGACACGGCACATTCTCATATAACCCACTGCATGTTGGGAGGCAGCGTAGCATGAATGTTAAAGAGAACAGGCTTCGGAGCCCAGAGCAACTTGGGTTTGAGTCCAAGTTCACCACGTTTTAGCTGCGACTTGAGCCATTCGCTGAACCTTTTCCTTCCTCCTCGGTAAAATGCATATGATGGTCCTACCTCTTATTTTTGTGAAAATTGGATGTGATGATGCATGTGAAGCACTCAGTGTGGCGATCAGTGTACAGCACACAGTAACCCTGATTTCAACGCACATCTTTCTCTTGCCTTCCAAATCCCTCTCTTCTCTTTCAGCCAGGACTGGCGAACTGCTCCAATGGACAGTTACATTTCAGGGGCGCGCATGACAGGAGTTTATTTCTCACCCATCCAAATGCAGAAAGGCATAAAGAGAAATACATTGACATTATAAAGTCAAAGTACCCCTTGTTTTTGAGGTTTATTTTTATTCAGAAAATAATATGCTTATCTCCAGCTTTTCTTTTTTAAAAAAATACATTTTATTTTATATAAACAAAATTCCACTAAGTCACTCTAAAAAGTCACTCAGACACCCAGGCCCTCTGCTGTGAGTCTCATGATCACCTTAAAGCCAATCACTCTGCCCCACAAGGTCACTCAGACAGCCAGGCCCTGCCCACCCTCGGTCTCCACGCTCCACCGTGGGCAGTAAGCAGCCTGTGGGGCAGATCGGCCTGCTGCCTGTTTGGGTACAGATTTTACCTGTTTAAATGGCTGGGGGGTGGGGGTGAGGGAAAAGAAAAGAGAGAACTCGTGGACGTGGACAACAATACGGTAATTGTGGGGGTAAATGGGTGGAGGTGGGAGAGGGCATAGAGGGGATAAATGGTCATCGAAAAAATAAAATAAAATGTATTAAAAAAAGAAAAGCTGGAGATAGGCATATTATTTTCTCAATAAAAATCAACCTCAAACCAAGGGGTATTTTGACTTTATAATGCCAATGTATTTCTCTTTATCCCTTTATGCATTTCCACATTTTACCTGGGGCCATATTTCTTTAAAAAAATGTTTTTATTGATCTCAGAGAGAGGAAGGGAGCGAGAGAGAGAGAGAGAAACATCAATGATGAGAATCATTGATTGGCTGCCTCCTGCACACCCCCTACTGGGGATGGAGCCCACAACCTGGACACATGCCCTAGCCAAGAATAAAACCCTGACCTCTTGGTTCATGGGTTGATGCTCAACCACTGAGCCACACAGGCCGGGCCTGGGACCATATTTCTTTATCCCAAAGAACTTATTTAGTATATATTTTCATGCATATGTCCTGGCAACAATTCATCTGAGACTTGGAGGGGAGGCAGGAGTTGAATGCAGATGTTTTTTTCCTTCATCCTCATTTTGGGAGGATGTATTCACTGGGCATAGAATTCCAGATAAACTGTTATAATCTTTCACTGCTTTAAATACTACAGCCATTATTTTTGTTGAAAACTCAATTGTCGGTTTAATTATTGCTTCTTAAAAAGTGTTATCTTGCCCAGCTGGCGTGGCTCAGTGGTTAAGCATCGACCTATGAACCATTGGCAGCCCCTGCACACTGGGGATCACACTGGGGATCAAGTCCGCAACCTGGGCCTGCGCCCTAACCAGGAATTGACCCATGACCTCCTGGTTCATAGGTCAACGCTCAACCACTGAGCCTCTCAATTCCCGGTCAGGGCACATGCTCAGGTTGCGGGCTTGAAACCCAGTGTGAGGTATGCAGAGGCAGCCGATCAATGATTCCCTCTCATCATTGATATTTCTCTCTCTCTCCCTTCCTCTCTCAAATCAATGAAAACATATTTTTTTTAAAAAAAGTGTTGTCTGGCCCTGACCCATTTTGCTCAGTGGATAGAGTGTCGGCCTGAGGACTGAACGCTCCCAGGTTCAGTTCTGGTCAAGGGCATGTTACCTGGGTTGTGGGCACATCCCCCGTGGGGATGTGCAGGAGGCAGCTGATCAATGTTTCTCTCTCATCGATGTGTTTAACTCTCTATCCCTCTCCCTCTCCCTTCCTCTCTGTAAAAAAAAAAAAAATCAATAAAAAATATATCAAAAAAGTGTTGTCTGTATCCTCCGGCTGCTTTGAAGGTTTTCTCTCATCTCTGGTGCCCGGCAGTTGTCACGATGAGGCTCTGTGTCTGCCTGGGTGTGTGTCATGTTTGGTTCTGAAGTGGCTCTTGAAGTGGCTTTCCACTCTCCTCCCTTCAGTAGATTCTCTAGTTTGTGAACAGACAACCCCGCTAAAATGCAAACTTACCCACATAGTTACTTTTCAAGTCTTTCAAATGCCTGAGATAAAGCCAGGCTCCTTCTCCAGGTGCATGGGCCTCTGTCACTACATTTGCATCCTCGTTTTCTTCTCCTGGGTCCAGCCTATACCCCCCCACACACACACACACACCTTCACCCAATGTCCCACCCGCCAACAACAATGAGTGAATATATTAACCCCCTCCACAAACCTGCATGCCTCAATGTCTTTGCTTTTGCTATTCTTTCTGTCTGGGATTGTCTTCCCTTATCTCTGCCCACACACTTATCTCCGTCCAGGTGACCGCTAACCATCCTTCACAGTTTATCTCAGACACCGGATCTTCCAGGTAAGTCCTCTGTAGCCCCATACAGGACTGGCCTGTCACCCCTGCGCTGACCTCCGCGGTAGCTTCCTGCCAGATGGTGCAGGGGCCTTTCTGAGTAATAGCCTCCTGAATGATGACACCAGACACTAAGCTGTTCAGAAGTGAGAGCCAGAGATGACTCGTCTCTGTTTTTTAATCCGCACCCGAGAATATGTTCTTATTGCTTTTAGAGAGAGAAAGGGAGAGAGAGAGACACTGATCTGAGAGAAACATCGATCGATTGCCTCCCATTTGTGCCCTGACCAGGAGAGAACCAGCAACCTTTCTGTCTTTTTGGTGTGTGAGACGACACTTCAACCAACTGAGCCAGGGCCTGGATACTCATCTTTCTTTTTCTTTTGTTAGTCCTCAACCAAGGATATTTTTTTCATTGCTTTTTAGAGAGAGTGGAAGGGAGGGAGGGAGAGGGTGGGGGAGAAAGAGAGATGACAGAGAGAGAGAGAGAGAGAGAGCGAGAGACATCAATGTGAGAGAGACATATCAATTGGTTGCCTCCTGTATGCACCTCAACCAGGGCCCAGGCTTGAACCTGCAATCCAGGTAGTGCCCTTAATCAGGAATCAAACCTGGGACCCTCAGGCGTGCAGGCTGACACTCTAACAACCGAGCAGCACTAGTTAGGGCTAGATTACTCATCTTTTAACACCCAGTGCTCAGCCCAGTGCCTGTCACATTGAAAATGAATATTTGTGGAATGAGTCAGATATAAACAATGAATAACGATTTATTCTCAGCATTTACTGGGTCCTCCCTGTGCACCAGACACCAAGCTAAGTGCTCTGCACACATTGTGTCCTGTAACTGCGACCCTGTAAATTAGGGACTATGATTATCCCCACTTCACAGATGAAGAAACTGAGCTCCAGCGAGGCTACACACCTACTCGAAATTAATAGACAGCACATGACAAAGCCAAGTCTCTGATCCAAGCCTGTGTAAGTGCAGAACACAAAGTCTTCTTCACGAAAATACACATCGACCGACCTTCTCATTACTCATTTCTGACAGCAGCACTCTCCCCACCCCCAGCCTTCTCAACAATTCCCCAGATTTGAATACTAATCACTATGTTGTCACTAATATGAGGCTGGTTCCAGATCATGGTGACCCTCAATAAATGCTTATCAAACATTAAAAGGTAAAGGAGAAAATGAAATTTCCACCAGGTCTGAATGTAGCAGGCTCCAGTCGCCCCCTAACCCTGGGGCCTTGTGGGAATTAACATCGAGAAATGTTCATTCAAATTCTACCTCAAGATCTCGGTGTGACTTAGGCTCCTGGAGACAGAGCCTGGCTATTTTAGGCCACGGTGTCAGGAAGTGGGAAGCGAATCCCTCACCTGCTGGAGTGACAGAGAGCCAGGCGCTAAACACCGTGGCCCCCTTTCCCGAAAGGGCCACAGGGACAAGAGCTTTACACACAAGCCCACCGGGGCCGAAGAAGTTAAAGAATCTTCCAGAGAGACCTGATTTGCAACCAAGAAGTGGTGGACCCTAGGGCAGCATCCTGGCATAGATGGGCACGGGGTGGGGTGTCCCGCGGAGGCCTCGGTGCCGCGTGGGGGTGCCCTCATGGGAAGCACATGCCTGATGTGTGTGATATGCTTTTGTGGCTCAGCAGGGACCTGGCTCTGCCCCTGGGCAGCCGTGATGAAGGGGTCTCATCCCTCAGTGGGAAACATGCAGCGGCAAAGGTGGGCGGGGCTGAAGGTAGGCGGGGCCTGCAGGGAGGCCGCCTTTGTGTACCCAAGCAGAGACCAGGCACAGAGCAGCACTGTGGCCTGCGTTGTCATTTTTGGGGTGAAGGTTAAATTGCAAAGAAATGACCCATGGCTGTCCTGAATGACGCCTGTGGCAAAATGAACCACGCAAATGAGCGCATTAATTTCACAGGGTTAAGAAAACATAGAAAATAAGCCTGAAGTTAGGAGGAATGCATTTCGGTGTTTGGTTGCTGGAGGGAGTTAACGCCTGGCCTCACCTGCAGTTTGCACAGCGGGCTTCTTTCTTCAAGCACCGTGACATTTCCGTCATCTGATCCGATCCATATGAAGAGGACACAATAGAACCCCTTTACCCAAACGAGGAAATAGATGTCCAGGAGTGTGTCCGTTGTCCCTGGGGAGGTCACTTTGTCACAGGCACCATCCTGGGCAGCTGTGGGTCCCTCCTTTGCAATCTAACACTTACCCCTGAAGTGATCACTCTCAGTGTAGCCATGCTTCCTCTCTGCACAGCCTCTCTCCTCGGATAAACCACTCACGTTCACGGCGGGCGAGTCGGGTAAGGATGGGACCTGGGGCTCGCTCTTCTGTTTCCTGATCCTCAGTCTTTCTGCCACCACCGAGAATGATGCCGAAACCCCCTCTACCTGGACCGTGATTTTATGATTAATTTCCTCTCCTTTCCACTATGTTGCACCCTAGACAAAGACGGGAGTGGTGTGTGGTCAGTGATGGGTGTACACCTGATGGGCTTTTGCGATTGGCTTGGAGTTCTTGTGCCAAGTCCCTTAGAGTCATTCCTGGGATGGTATGAACCAGGAACGTGCGATGGTATGAGGCCCACGCTGCCCTCAGTCAGCCTGGCCCACACGCAGAGCAGATTTTACCAACAATGGTGCCTGGGCATCGTGCTGGGTGCCACTGGGAAAAGATAGCTCTATGGCAGTGGTTCTCAACCTTCTGGCCCTTTAAATACAGCTCCTCATGTTGTGACCCAACCATAAAATTATTTTCGTTGCCACTTCATAACTGTAATGTTGCTACTGTTATGAATCGTAATGTAAATATCTGATATGTAAGATGGTCTTAGGTGACCCCTGTGAAAGGGTCGTTCAACCCCCAAAGGGGTCGCGACCCACAGGTTGAGAACTGCCAATCTATGGGATCCTGGCTCCCAGAGCCGCGATCCAGATGAAATGAATGCACACAGCATAGCGAGCGGTGCTAGCTCTCCTGGAAACAGCATTCGGAGGAAGGAGACCCTGTGAGCGGGGGGTGGAGGCAGGAGTGGCTGCGGGGAGGTCCCTTCCAGCCATCCGGCCCCAGAGGAGGAAGGAGACACTGGGGGAGGCTCATGTTTCCAAGTGGAGGGGCAGCGTGAGGCACCCTGGAGGGAGGAGGGGAGGGTACCTGTGCGAGACAGTGAAGAAGCCGGCCCAGCAAGGCAGGAAGGCAACTCACTCCTTCAGTCTGTTTAGGAGGAAAACCACTGTGAGGCAGGCCAGACCACAGGCACAGCCATGAGCGGAGGGTCCAGGCCGCAGGCACAGCCATGAGCGGAGGGTCCAGACCACAGGCACAGCCATGAGCGGAGGGTCCAGGCCGCAGGCACAGCCATGAGCGGAGGGTCCAGACCACAGGCACAGCCATGAGCGGAGGGTCCAGGCCGCAGGCACAGCCATGAGCGGAGGGTCCAGACCACAGGCACAGCCATGAGCGGAGGGTCCAGGCCGCAGGCACAGCCATGAGCGGAGGGTCCAGACCACAGGCACAGCCATGAGCGGAGGGTCCAGGCCACAGGCACAGCCATGAGCGGAGGGTTGGCTCTGGTGATGGCTCAGCAGGACTCTACCCTCCAAGGTCCACCTCTGAAGTTGATCCTCAGCCTACCGGCCCTCACACAGGGCAGTTGTGATGTTTGAAGGGGGCGGTGGAGGGGGCGAGGAGAGAGAAGGAGGCTTTGAGAGGGGAGTAGCTGTCCACCTGGGAGCATGGCCACCGGACCAGCCTCCTCGCTGCTGGTCTTTGCAGGCTGGTTTCCACCAATGACCCTCCTACATGAGCGCCCCATTTGCTCTCTCCCTTCCCGCCTGGTACACACTTTCTTCCGATGGCGGGTTTTGTATTTTTAGCCCAGGCAGTTGCTGTGGCAACCACTAGAGCTGAACATTTTGTTTCCCAAGAACAAATGCATGTTTAAATAGTCAAGCAATTTCCCGTTGTTCAAAGGAACTGCGATTTCACCGCATATTATTCAGACCCCATGAGAGAAAGTGGATTTTCGCTCGTTTATTTGAAGGGTCCCACGGTGCGCGCGCTTCCCCGGGTGGAAGGTCAAGCTTGGTTTGCATCAGATGTGGCATCTCTTTCAGAAAGGACCGAGGACCGTTTTATTATGTTTTACTCCTCCCTCCATGTTCTAGAAGACCTTCCCCATGGGGACCCTGACAGGGTGGGAGCTCACGTCCTCCCGCCCTGGCAGGGAGCGCGCCCAGAGCCACTTTCCTCACCCCCCGGGAAGGGGCCGTCCCGCCCATGTCTGCTCACCCGGCAGTGTGAGCGGAAACATGGCTTCTGCTCAATCTTTTGACCTTTCCCGGCCTTAGAGAAACTGTAGAAATTGCATTTACTCTGTTGGGGTGCTTTTCTCTCTCAGGGTGTGGCACATCCGTGTAGATCGCTGATTGCAAACGTGTCTCTGTGTTAGTGTCCTGGGCTCTGAAGCTTTTCTCAGCCTCCAGATTGCTCTCAAGGGCACGAGTGTGAGATGGGTCCCACACCTGGAGGAGGAGTCTTAACCTTGGCTCCATGAACTTGGGTGGAAGAAGATGACATCATTACTTTTGCTAACTCCTAACTGAGATGATCATTTTGTTCTGTTACAGCCATAGGAAACAAGCCACAGGTCACCCTAGGACCCCCACTGCTTTGCAATTGCTGGAGTTTTATCAGAATCGTGTGCAGACTCATCGCTACTTTGAAATTATGGTATTTTTTTAGATGTATTGTACAGCCCGATCTTGTTACTTTTAAGTTAATAGACTATATATATATATATATATATATTCACTCAGATCACAATTTGAATTTTATTATTTTGAGAACAGTATTTAAATTGCTTTCTTTTGCGGTAAATTATATTTTGGTTTGTGCATTTAAAGACATCTTTCTAAGGAGGAGCCTGAAGGTTTCCCGGATTGCCAAAGGGCCATGGCGCCCAAGACTCTGACCACTGCTAAGGCACACGTGTGTGCTCTAGTGTTCCCGTGTCTGCATGGATGACTAGCACACTGATCCACTTCCTTCACTTTCTGTGTTAAGATCACTCAAGCACGGAGCTGCTCGTCTCGGTAGAGGAGTCGGACCTGGTGGGAGAAGCCCTGCTCTTTGGGGAGCAGGTGGTCTTCTGAACAAGCTCCAGGTAGGCCCCCTGCCTCGCTCACTCACTCCCCGCCCTGCAAGCGACATGTGTGATTGGTAACTTAGGAGCAACCTGCAGCATGAAGGCCCATCAGGGAGGTCAGGGGTTAGACACCAGCCCGTGTACATCTAGTTGGAAGGGACTCGATGCAGGAAATTAGAGGCTGGGCTGGGGGACAAAGCTCAGGGAAAGCTAGGGCGCTGCAGGAACATCACTGCAGGACATTCGTGGCTGCTGCATCCGGAGGGGCATGATTCCAAGGTCACCTGGGGGCTGCCCACAGCGTGGCATCTCCCTTCTCCCGAGTCCACACAACCCCCTCCTGCTGCTGCAAGCGCTGGGCTCCCCTCTCCTCTGCTCTCCAGGTTCTGCGCTCGCCTCTCCTGGCTGCAGCCTAACCCACAACCGCCCTGGCAGGGATGCTGAGAAGCACAGCCTTCAGGCTTCCAGCTTCTGGAAAACAGAGGCAGCGGAGGGGTGGGAGGAGGGCAGGGGAGGAGCAGGGCGGAGCCGCGGACAGGGCCCAGCACCGGAGTCTGGTGATGGTCGTGGGGCAGAGATGCAGGTTAGAGTGCTGGGACATCTGAGCTCTAGCCTGGGCCATGCCTTTGGGAACTCACACTGTCCTCCTGGGGACTTAGCTTTTACACAGGTGTATTTTTTAAACCGAACCACGTTCATATTAAGTCCTGAATCCCAGTGGAATTCATCTCTTGACATGAAGACAGACAGTGCAAGAGGGGACTCTGCAAAGTTGCTGCCACTTGGCAGCTCCTGTATTGAGCATCTTCCCCCTAGTAGTCAGTGTGCATCATAGCTACTGGCCAGTCTTGACATGAAGACAGACATCATAGATAGATAGATAGATAGATAGATAGATAGATAGATAGATAGATAGATAGATTTCAGAGAGGAAAGGAGAGAGAGATAGATCAATGATGAGAGAATCATTGATCGGCTGCCTCCTGCACGATCCCTACCTGCTACCCTCTACTAGGGGTTGAGTCTGCAACCTGGGCGTGTGCCCTGATCGGGAATGGAACAACGACCTCCTGGTTCATAGCGCGATGCTCAACCACTGAGCCACGCCGGCCAGCACGAAGGATTCTTAAGGTTTGCTGTGGTCTGTGGAGAGGGCGCCACCTGAACACCTGGAAAACCCACCTGCCATTACGGCGGGCATTTTCTCTGCAGCTTCGGTGACCTGCCAGCTGGAAACAGTGACGCCAACTCCACCGCCACGCCTGGCGGCTTGATTGCTTTACCGGGAAGGGCATCACTTCTGTGCCCTCACACGGGAGTATTTTGGAGATAATTTATCATTAACCCAGAAGCATCTCTGTGAGATAACCACAAACCTCGCAGAATCCCCCACTGATCCTGTTCACCTTCACCTTCGCCACCTCCCCCACTTGCTCCATCTCCCATAGTCTTGCCGTGGGTGGACAACACAGACGGAAAATACAGAGGCCTCTGGGCCCCGAGAGAGCTCAGAGCAGCCTGGGCTGGGCGAGAGGCATTTTGTGGCTGCTTTGCGGGGTCTCTGGCTAACCCTAGAGAAGCCCTCTTCCCCTACAGGCAAGCGCACCGAGGCCAGGGCCGTGCGCTCAGGGTCCAGTCCCCTCTCCAGAGGAGCCCCACTGCCACCAAGGGAAGGCCAGGCCGGAGGGAGGCAGTTTTGAGCAGCCAACATCCATTCTCTGAGCTTCTTCCTCCCCAGGTGGGAGGGTTCCTGCAGGGAGAGAACAGGTTTAGCAGGAACGCTCAGTAAGGAATGCACCACTATCTGATTTCATGCTGGACAGTGGCAGGCAGGCAGGCAGGCATGGTTCCCACCCGGTCAGCCACTCCGTTCCTGCCCAGAGTGCAGAGCGGGAGGCCTCTGGGCAGAGGTGGGCAGAGGGGGGGGGGGGGGGCCCAATCCCTGGCCCCGTTGAAGGGAGGTAAGCTGGCTGATGGCAGAGTCGTGCACAGGTTGGGGATCTCTGCTTCACCTGCCTCGACTGGGCCCTGAAGTGACCAAGAGAAAATCAATGGAATTCACCTTTAAAAGCAACTGTTAGTATAAAGCTCAATTCTGGAGCCCTTGGGGTTCGAGGATGAAAAGTCCACGGTTGCTGGCTTTGAGATTTCATAATCTGCTGGAAATGAATAACATACCTAAGTTACTGTGATACAACCCTGTGTTGAGTGCTGAATCGCGTTTCCAAATACCCTTCAAGGGAGAGAGAAGAATTATTTCTTTCTCCGTAAAGAGGAGAAGATTGAAAGAAACAAGGTTTGAGGGGACCCGAAGGAAATGGAGGTGTTTAATCACTAAATGGTGGAGAAGATTCGCGGGTTGGGGGCGGGGGGAGGGGGGGCGGCGAATGGCTCATGCGGAAGCCAAAAGGTAAACTGAGGCCCAAAGCAGATGTAGGAAGGGCATGACCTGAGAAATATGGAGTAATCTTAGATGAGCTTGCTGGGTGGGGTGCAGGAGATGGGATTGCACAGGCAGAAACCAGCCTGTAGAAGCTGGACTAGAGGGTTTAGAGTGCATCCTGTTGAAAGTGGGGGTCGCTGAAGGCTTTTTAAAATATATATACATATTTGGCCCTAATCGGTTTGGCTCAGTGGATAGAGCGTTGGCTTGCGGACTCAAGGGTCCCAGGTTCGATTCTTGTCAAGGGCATGTACTTTGGTTGCGGGCACATCCCTAGTACGGGGCGTGCAGGAGGCAGCTGATCGATGTTTCTCTCTCCTGGC
>NW_006291020.1:1734290-1752544 GCF_000327345.1 Myotis davidii
CTGCCTCCTTCATGAGCTGGCAACCTGGGCATGTGCCCTGACTGGGAATTGAACTGTGACCTCCTGGTTCATAGGTCAATGCTCAATCACTGAGCCATGCTCGCTGGGCTCGCTAAAGGCTTTTGATCAAGGGGGTGAGCTGATCAAAGCTGTGTTGCAGGAACACAGTTCTGGTGGAGGTGTGGACGGAATTAGGGGGACACCCTGGAGCAGGGACTGGGCTGGGTGTTATGAATGGACGAGGGGGGAGGTCTGCGAACCACACGAGACGGCGCGCAGCCCAGAGGATGGCTGCCAGCCGCCAGCCTGTCTCGTGGAGTTCCTGACATCCAGTCAACCGCAGAGTCATCGACTTGTTTGTGAAATCCTAGAGCAGACGCGGCCTCAGAGATAAGCTCGTCGGCCTTATTTTACAAATAGGAAAACTCAGACTCAAGGCAAGTTCCAATGAAATGTGGCTCACAGCGAAGAGCTTTTACTTTTCTTGTCCACTTTTCACACAACCTGGAAAGGTGGTTTCTAATTAAAAATGCATGAGATGGGCCCTAGTCGGTTTGGCTCAATGGATAGAGCGTCCGCCTGCAGACTGAAGGGTCCGGTTCCCCCACTGACTTCCCTTTCCCTCCATAGCGTCCACTGTTTGCTGTTTCATTTTGTGCTTCTTTATCCTATAAAATACTATGAGGCAAAAGCTGGTCCGACCTGTCGCTGTGACCATTTAATTCCAGACGTCGGTCTCATGGGATCCAGCCAGGAAACCTGTTTGAAAAAGAGGCAGGGCCTTGGTGGTGACCTGTCCAGCACACGGAGATGTAGCCAGATTGTGTCTGAGGGTCTCTGGTGGACCACCACTTGCTTAGGTCCATGCTCTCGGCCCCGGGCCCAGCCGCATGTCCTCACCCCCACCCCCTGTGGAAGGTAGGGATCGCCCAGGGCAGGGCGTGAGGTCCTCCAGGTTCTAGGTCTCTTAGGAGGATTTGCTCTGCCATTTCAACCCCAGGACATTGGCCCAAGGCCCAGCTCAGACGGGAGGAGGATGACAGGAGGAGCTATGACTCCAGCAGCTTCTGCCGGGGGCAGACCCTGGGAACAGAGACATTTCGACTATTGGCAAAGGCGGATACAGAAATCTTGCACACAAAATAAACAAAACACCTCTTATCTATGTTTCGAGCCCAAGAAGAACACAAAATTCAGAGGCAAGGAGAACCAGAAAGAATACAAATTCTATGAGAAGTCGAGCTCTGTGGCCCGGCCTCCAACGCAGAGATGCCCTTTGAAGTCGCAGATACACACACTGGGCTCATTATGTCCCAGGTGCTCTGCTAAGCATCATCTTTTCTTTGTTCTTTCATTTTTTCCAGCTTTACTGACGTATAATTGGCATCCGACGACATGCTAAGTACACAGTGGAACAATTTGGTGCGCATATGCACCATGAAAGGATTCCCCCATTGAGTTCATTACATCCATCGCCCTTTTTTTTTTAGTAAGAACATTTAAGTTCCACTCTTAGCAAATTTCAATGATACAATACAATAGTGTTCTCAACTGTAGTCACCATATTGTACGTTAAATCCTCTAAGAGTTTCTTAGTCTTCTCAGCAATTCTTTGAGGAGGTTCTAGTAATGCCCTCATTTATCAGATAAGAAAACGGAGGCTCAGAGAAGTCAAGTAAGTAGCCCAACGTGGTAAGTGGCTGGTTGGGATGGAAAGCGGGCAGGCTGACCTCAGAGCCTGTGAGCTGCGGACCTAGGTACAGCGCACCATCCGGCAGGAATGAGTGAATGAATGATGAGATGTCTGGCTCATCGAACACCATGGCCAGGAGGCATGGGTCTGAAGGTTTTCCAAGTACAGTAAATCTGTATTATTGCCAAAGTCTGCATTTTCCAGTTCACCTATTTGTTACAATTTATTTGTAACCCAAACGTCCACACTCCTACTGCTTCTACAGTCACTCATGCACACATTTGGAGCAAAAAAAGAAACCGAGTCACCAACACACACATTCCAGCTATGGTCAAATAAGGCAACACCCTTGCTTCAGAGTTCATATGTAATGTGCCCCTTTTACAGTCTCTTCAGTGTTGAGCTTTTTGTATTTCTGAGAATTTTTGTTGGTGATTTCACTGTTGAAAGTGGCCCTGGCATCTTAAACAGCAGATGAGCTACCTCATTATCCCTAAGCATGAGAATACTGATGAACCACACAGACGACATGCGTGTGCGGTAAGTTCATGCACACATGCCATCAGGTCAGTGTTAATGAGTCAATAGTAGGATTAAGTCAGGTGTCTTGAAACGGGAGCCAGCAGAAAACAAGGTTAGGGGTGGATGGGTCGGCAACAGTGCTGTGTCAGAGGCTCGCAGGAACCCATATTTCCCCAGAGCCACGGTCAGGTCCAGGCCTGCAGGGACTGTGGGCAGTTAGAGAGCACAACGGCGCTGCCTAAGGAGCATCCACTGTGTTCGACCCTGGGCTAGTCACCCGGTTAATCACTGTGTCTGGGTGAGGACCGTGCTAGGCGTGGGGATGCAGGGATGAGAAAGACAGATTCAGACTGGGTCCCTTCCCTCAAGGAGTTTATCGTTCACGGGGATGTCGGTTCTAATCTACGCAGTACAGGAGCGACGGGTGTGAGGAAAGGGAAAACGGGGCATGTGTGGAGGATGCGATGGGAGAACCCAATCTCCACACAAGTACCCTGATCCTCCCACACACGGGGCCCCAATCTCCAGTAAGTACCGTGATCCTCCCACACACAGGGTCCTACCTTACTCTGTTCCAGGTTCCCTTCTCCCACTGTGCATGACTGCTTCTGCAGGTGAAAAATGCTGGGGTGCTGACACGGTGAGTCTCACTGTTAAAGGAATCTTGATATTATTGAGATTCCCAACAAATACCATGTAGATTTGTTCAAAGTGCCAGAGCCACGACAAATGCAGCCGGCATGAAGGGCCCGCCGCGTTTCCAGCCAGTGAGATGCCAGTCCATTTCCCAAGCGTTTCATTATCCACAGCTTTCAAGGACAAACTGCTCCGTGAAGCAAGGTATGCAAATCCACTCTGGTCCCTACAAAACAGAATCTCAGAGGAAACATTTGTCCTTCTTTCTTGTTCCCCTTATCCGGCTCTATTGCTTTTCTCTGGGGCCTCGGCATCTCACCGGAGTTGCATTCCATTTAAAGATCAGGGTCAGCACTGATATCCTCTAGTAATGGACAGTAAGAAAATAGAAGAAATGCAAGGAGTAAGTGGTTTTCTCTCCCTTCCCTCTATCTCGAGGTTTAACCTGCTTCTGGTAACGGGTACCAAGTCCACAGGGACCTGGGTGGTGTATCCACTAGAAACGGCAGCATCTATAGGGAAACGTGTATTTTCCTTGTTTCTGGCCTTCGGCTAGAAGGAAGGGGCACTTCCTAGAGACACGGTACAGGCACAAGAGGAGGAGAGGAAGGGCTCCCCTGGGCACAGCCCTCATGGGGGAAGGAGAGTGGGGCTGGCTGGGCAGAGACCTCAGTGAACAGCCTGACAAACTGCCCCTTTGCCAGGCTGAGAAGGACCCCTCAGGGCCTCACAGGGGCTCACTTCTGTTCAGCTCCTCGGGGCACCAGGCCCAGCTCTGCGCGCTGCGTTTCGGAAACCAGTCGTTTCAGGGTGGCCCTGTAGGACGTGCTGCCCCTCTCGCAGCACAGCAGTCCCTGGCATGGGCGGGGATGGTTGCCAGGGGTGTTCGATGGGGAACAGACCCCCAGAAGAGAACATGATTTTTCTAGGGCTCTCCAGTCAGTGAGCAAGTCGGCCAGCTGTGACTTAGAGCCTGTAACCACGGAGCCCCAGCAATCACAGACAAGAAACGTCCTTCTGTGAATATTCCCAGCTGAGCGTGTGCTGAGGGCTCAGTCAGCGTTCCTTCTCCCAGGAGGACACGCAGATGGCCAATAGACTTGAAAAGTGCTCATGGTCACTAACTATCAGAGAGATGCAAATTAAAACTACAATAAGCCCTAGCTGGTTTGGCTCTGTGGATAGAGTGCTGGCCTATGGACTGAAAGGTCCCAGGTTCAATTCCGGTCAAGGACACATGCCTGTGTTGTGGGCTCAGTCCCCAGTGTGTGCAGGAGGCAGCCAATAGATGAGTCTCTCTCATCGTTGATGTTTCTATCTCTCTCTCTTCCTCTCTGCAATCAATAAAAACACATTTAAAAAAACAAAACCACAATGAGGTACCACCTCACACCTGCCAGAATGGCTGCCATCAACTCACCCACAAACAGTGCTGCGAGGGTGTGAGAAGGCCCCTCGCGCACTGCTGGTGGGCATGCAGGCTGGTCAGCGCGGTGGAAAACAGTATGGAGGGTCCTTAAAAAGTTAAAGATAGAGCTTCGATACGGCCCAGCAATTCCACTTCTGGGTACTTATCCGAAGCAAACAAAATCACTAATTTGAAAAGACATATGCACCCCCATGTTTATTGCAGCATTATTTACAACAGCCAAGATATAGAAGTAACCTAGGTATTCACTGATAGATGAATAGATAAACAAGATGTCACACACACACACACACACACACACACACACACACTCACACTGGAATATTACTCAGAAAGAAAAGGAATGAAATCTTGCCATTTGCAACATGGGTGGACCTAGAGGGTATTATGCCAAATGAAATAAGACAGACAAAGACAGATACCACATGATCTCACTTATATGTAGAATCTGAAAAAACAAAAACAAAACCCAAACAAACAAATGTACAAACAAAACAAACACAGACTCCTAGAATCAGAGAGTAAACTGATTGTTACCAGAGGGGCAGGGATGGGGGGAGGGGGAAGGGGATTATGGTCCATAGTCTTTTCTGTGCAGACATGTCTACAGTGTCGCTGTGGCATGGGCTAGCGGAGGTCTTTGGAGGCACCACCAAACGCATCGCTGAAGTTCACGTTCAACTAATCCATACTTTCCTTCAACACGCCGAAGAATTTTGGGTCCCTAATCCATTGACAACAACATTCTTCAATGAAAACAATTTCACTGAACTGATAGCTCGCTATTTTTAGGGTTCTCTTTCAGCGTCTAAGGACCGAGGCATTTATAACCCACTTTATCCCACTGGGAAGCCTCGGGCAAAGCCCCCAGCGAGTGCAATCTCTTTTCTCGGTAGCAGCAGAGACTGAATTATGGTCACAGCCGGGTGACATGCCGGGGACAGACACAGTGGCCAAGAGGGAACAATAAATAGATATTAAAGAACACTGGGACCATGACCAGACGGAGGCGGCTCAGAGTGCACCGTCTCTTTACCTTCCTGCGAGTGATTTTACCCTTCCCTCCAGGAGTTTCTTCCTTCTTGGGCCCCTGCCCAGTAGCCTTCAGAAGCGTGTAAGCCGATGACATACGCAGCATTCACGAAGCGTGTCTATTTACAGCGCAGTCTCCACAGAGGCTCACACGCTTCGGTGCCTCATCCCCACCTGGGCAGGATCCTGACCTTTGGGAAGTTAAGTGACTTTCCTTGAGGTCATGCAGCTCGTTCAGTGCATGGCCAGATTCAAGCCAGGAGCTGTGAGTCCAAATCCAGTTTCCCTCTCCCACGCCCGGGGACTCATGAAGGACACAGCGAGGGCAGTGACGAGGCATCGGAAGCCCCTGTCTGCAGGGCACAGCTTTTCTGGAAGCCCAGCCCTCTGCCGAGGACGGGGTACAGACAACTCTCCTTGGGGGCCGCTCCATGATTTCTCCCTCTGCAAAGGGCTCTAGTCACACCTCTTGAGGTTTAGCCTTGACTTGTCCCCTGCGTCAACATCTTGGGCAATTTATTGTATCTCCCTGGTCTCAGTTTCTCTATTCGTTAAACAGGCTTAATAATATGTCAGGATTATTGTGAGAATACAGTGAATAATGGACAGAAAGACGAACGTGCAACATGGAAGTGAGCAATCCTTGCGCCCTAGGCTGGAGGATCAGTTTGTGAGCCCAGATTGCGATTTTGCCTGAATTAACCTAAGTGTGTTTTTAAGAGATAAAAATGACTTATTTGCATTAGTAATAAAGGCAAATGCACCAAGACCATGCCTAAAGGCTTGATTAGTGATGTACAACTGGGAGTGCATAAACAATGTCAAGTATCGGTGTCAACAACACGCTGGGCAGAGCCTCACCTCTGTTATCTGCAAGGGCACAAGCAGCTGGACCAGCTGTGGCTTCAGCTGCACCTGACGCGGCCAGGGCCCAGGGAAATGCCAAAGGAGCTGGTGGGTATTACCTGCACTACTTTTCTAATGTGAAAACACTAGGACACGTCAACCTGAAAACCACTCGTATTCCTAATGTTGAAAGTCGATATGGAGTGAGAAGCTAAAGTCCCCACCTTCCCTCCTAGCCCCAGAGCTAAGCGGCTGAGGGCTTCTTCCTGGGGTTCATGGATTGCGCTCCCCTGGACAGTAACACAGCGCCAGGCAAACGGTGGCCACACCTGAGAGTCGCAAGCGCTGTGAGTTCAGGAAACTGACAAACGGATGAGCCTCCAGCAGCCCCCGAGGGCCGATGGTCCCTGTTGTGTAGCCGAGGGGCTAGACAAGAGGCTGCGAGCCAGACCCTGGGCCGCCACAGGAGTCTCAGCCCAGGTCCTGCAGAAATCACTGAACGGAAGGCTCACTGCCAGTGAGGGAGAGGAAAGTGGCACCCCCCATCTCCACAAGGCACGTCTGTGCAAAGCACGGAGAGACCCGGGGAGAAGGGTGAGCTCGTGTTGCCTGGGCCCAGAGGAAAGGCAGCTAGAGAATGTTGTCTATGGCGGCTACCATGAAGCACAATTTTGAATGCGATTAAAAACCAGAGAAGCAGAACTTACTCAAGGTCAAACCACTAAAAATGACTCACACTCATATTCCGGGGCTCCACGTCCAAGGTCCTCTCCCCCATACTCCGCGCTGCAGCACGGTTTGCCCTTTCAAAGGAACGTGTGTTCTGTAATGTTTAACCAGAGTCAAGACATTTCCTGGCTTCAAAGACCGGGACAGGCGACAGAGATGTGCCTGCGTGAGTGGGTTCAGAGTTCACAGCGCGCCGTGACTGTGAGAACAGCCTTGGCTTCTCGGGGTGTGTCAGGTGCACACAGGGAGGCGAGTGAAGTGTGCTTGTGTCCTATTTTCCCTCAACCCACTCTGGCTGGGCCGAGCCCCCGTGGGGACACCAGGCTGCCAGATGCACTGGGCTTTCCCACCAGCACAGACCTGCAGTGGCTCGTGGTGCCTGGAATCTTCGTGTGTTACTGAGACATGATTAATCCTGTGATTGATAACCAATAACTGTCTGAGGGGATTTAGCTCAGCTAATGTTTCATCCACTTTAGCTCGCGCTTTACAGGAATGAGAGTTCCTTCATTCAAACCGATGTCTTTCCAAAGGTGCAGTTGAGGTGCTGTGTGGCCGAGGGAGATGGGATTCCCGCTTGGCCTGACAGAGGGAGGGTAGGGCCATCCCGGTGAGCGCTGGGTCTCCAGCCACGGAAGTAACTCCACTGCGCTCGGCTCACCTTGTGCTTCCCGTGGCGGGTGAGGGACCAGGCCGCTCAGGTGGGGAAGGCGGGTGCTGACAGCTTTTCTGAGACCAGGAGGGCACATGGTGTGTGCAGCCCAGAAGGCCTTGTCTGCCTATCCCTGTGGCCTCAGGAAGGACCTGCTGGGGTGAGGGCCTTGGCAGGGCCACCTCCGCTTCCTGTTCCCGGGGCGGCCACCGGGCGGGGGCAGGTGCGGCGGGAGCAGGGCTGCCAGAAGAGGGGGAGCTTAAAGAAGTCAGTGAGGAGCCAGGAACTAGAAGGAAGCCAGCCCTGAAGATGTCCCGATTGTCTTAACCACGAGCGCTGTTACTGGGGCAGCAGAGCACAGAGAGCCCGGAGGCCACGCAGAGGAGGGCCGTGTTTGCCCAGAGAGTTCGGTGGGTCTGTCCTGGCGCCATAACACCCCTTGTTTCCAGGTGACACCCCTTCGCGTGCCTGTGCTCACTGCTCTGCGCAGCACTCAGCACCGGCCCGACATCAAACAGAATCAATAGACGTGGTGAGCGGCCGACCGACCTCTGCGTGAGGGGGCCGAGAGCCGTGTCCTGCTCTCCGTGGTCACGACTCAGTCGCACGGGGCTCACGGACAGACAGGTGGGCTGGTGTGAGGAGAAAAGGCTGGAGAGGAATCAAACATGGACAGTAACTACGCGGAAGATGCGAATGTGTGTATTTCTCTCTGCTCTGCTTTTAACTTCCTTGCAAGGAGTAAGGAAGGGCTTTTTCTAACTTTTTATAGTTAAAAATATGCTCACTTTTAAATGAAAAAAAAACAAAGACAAAACCCTAACGAACTTTAACAATGTAAAGTCTTTTTGTTGGAATCCACCTATTTTTCTGAAACAATAACAACTATCTACTGACTTCTTACTATGCTCAGGGGGTAGAACTGTGGGTAGGTTTGTAGGCACATTTGTCTACATGTGTATGTGTGCATGTGTGTATGTGTGTATACAAGTTATATATGCACACTCACATATATGTGGGCATGCACCAACAGAGATGATGACTCATTCTTCAAAACCTCGCTGTAACCAAATAAGAAAGGCAAATCCTTCCAGAACAATCCGTTACATAACCCTCTGTGGACACTTGCAGAATGATTTCCCAGCTGATTAATCCAACAGCCTCATCTCCTGCTGGTTTCACCCCTCCCCACCCCTCTTCCTCCTCCCCTGTCACCTGCCCCTGCACCCTCCCTGCCCCCCCATACTGAACCACTTGACATTCCCAAACAAGGTGGGGTCTTACTGGTGTTCGTGCCATTGCACATGTCCTCCCAGCGAACAACCTCATTCAAGACGCAGTGTTCCCCTAGAACAGCAGCCCTCGGACGCCCTCCCACGCCCACCTGTATGGGAAGCCAGGCCATCCTACCCCACGAGGGCCCAGCACAGGCCTGCAGCCGGACCTGCCGATCCTGGCATACCACCAGACGCTGGCTCCAGGGGGCGTGCAGCAGGCCTTAGCGCCAGCACCCAGACGGCCCCCGGCACCTGGAAGGAACCATCTGACTGCAATGTGCCAGTCCCAGGGACAGGTGAAGGACAGGCGGGGACACCCGTGGAGGAGAGGGCATGTGGAAGGTGCGTGAGCCCAGCCCGGAGGGCGGAGGACAATGGAATTCCTGCAGCAGCTTGGCCGGTGTCCGGCCACTCGCCCAGGATCTCCCAGGGTTTCACTTGCTGTTTTTATCTAGAATGTCATCTGACAGAATGCTGCTTATATCTTGTCTATCTCAGAGTCTGTGGTTTGGTGGTAAAAACACAGAAACTCATTTCTATGCTGCCATGGCAACCACTGCCTATGAGAAAAACAAAGCAAAACAAAACAACTTTTGTCCTTGAGCCCATAAAAGAACCAGCTTTGAGACGCTGCCTCGCTGAGATGAAAAGTTCACGCCACACACTCCAAGGCAACCGTGAGGGTGGGTGTGCTTGTTAACCTCACAAACATTTGCAAAGCACCGGCCCTGTGCCGACACCAAGTGCAAATGCTGGCGGGGCTCTCGTGTGGGGACGGGGGACAGCACGGCTTCTCCCTTCTCCATCATCCCTGGGGCACCAGGCTCTGCCTCCCCCCACCCCACCCCCAGAGGGGAGGGCATTTACTCCACCTGCACAGAGGGGTTGGGGGGGAGAGGACTCTTGCCCCTCCCAGTGCCTGACTAGGCCTCACCATGGGTGGGGAGCCCCAAAGGTGAGCAGAGAAAGGGGCTTTCATGGGCGGAAGGCGGGGTGGAGGGGCAGCAAGGTGAGAGATGTGAGAAATGGGAATCAGGAAAAGGAGCGATGGAGACAAGAAATATGGGAAAGAAATGAAATGGAAGAAGATGGAAGAGAAGAGGATGGAGGGTTCTGGGAGGCGCAGGGAGGGCTGGAATAGGGGCCTGTGAGATGGGAAGAGCAGGGAGCAGCGCCTCACGGCATCCGCTGTGGGACGCTCCTGGGGACACGGCCTCCTGCTGAGCCTGTAACCAGCGCCAGGGCCTCGGCCAGCTCTCTGCCTGCCTCTGCCCGGTGCCTGGTCCTCGTCTCTCACCTTCGCGGCTGCCACTCTGTCTTTCTGGGGCTCTGGTCCCTCCGGGACAGGCTATGGTTTAGGGTCGGGGTTTCTCAGCCACTCCCCACAGAGTCTTTTCCTCATTCAATCCAGGGAAATGGGGGGAAACCACTCATTCTTTTGCCTATTCATGTTTTCATTTGCGGTGCAGCCGGTCAGATTTAACATGAGAAACCCTTCCCAGGCACCCGCGGCCTGCCATGGCCCTGGTTCCGCCTCCGCTCCCGCCACCAGCCTCTGCTGACTCCCCGGGCGCTGGCTGTTTCTGAGCTCACCAAGCATCCCTGCCTGCACTTGGCCTTCACCTCATGGTTCCTTCATCCCAGGGTGCCTTTGGGGTGGATGGTAACATGACTCTGTCCTTCAGTGGGTTCAGGCGCAGAGGTGGCCTCCGGAAAGCCTGCCCTCACACATCTGCTGAACATGGCTCCCTTCATGGCCAGGCTTTGAGTTTATTCTCCCACGTCACCCACTGCCACCTCCATCCATCCATCCATCCATCCACTCATTCATGCTTGTCTTTGTCACCAGACTATAAAAGCCACGTGTTGGGAGACATTTCTCCACGAGACGCTCATGTTTCTTCAAGTCCAGGCTCTCATTTCCAGTATGTTCATTTGTAGAACAAGGATCAGGGCAGCTTACTGCATGTTACAAAAGATTCGGGCTCCCTACGCTCCAGGCTTCCCTTCCAACATGCAGCCCCTGCCTGTGGAACTGTCGTCTGGCCCCCAAGTCTCCAGCAGGTGACACCAGAGCAAGACAATGTCGGGACTCCCGCAGCCATACCATCATGGCAGGTACCTCCCGCTTGCAAGCCGGACAACGTGCTTTCCTTAGGCAAACTCTCCAGAGCTGACGCAGCTATTTGCTTCTGCCTTGATGACGAGTCCTCCCTGACCCTCCCGCACACACTACGCAGACCCCGTGTCTCTGTTACGCACTTGTCTGTGTCCAGCGCACGATGGACGGGAACCTGCCATTGGGAGACGTCGCAAGTCCTAGCCAGGACTCCTCCTATGTCAAAGCTTAGGGACATTCCCACCTGGTGGGGCCCCTCTCAACCTCCCAGCTGCCCAGTTCCGCACAGAAAGTCAGTTGAGGTAATCCCCTGACTTTTGCCCAGGCCTCGCGGCATTTTATTCTGTGTGTGAGGGTTATTTATAGAGTTGTCCCTGTGCGCAGACAAGGCTGAGAATTTACAAGGTTGTTTTTGGTGTCTCTCTGATCCTCAGCTGTCCGGGGAATGTCTGATTCACGGGGCCAGGGCGCCCTAGGTTGGAGGATCGGTTTGTGAGCCCAGATTGCGATTTTGCCTGAATTAACCTAAGTGTGTTTTTAAAGAGATAAAAATGACTTATTTGCATTAGTAATAAAGGCAGATGCACCAAGACCATGCCTAAAGGCTTTACGTAGCTGGATTTTGATCATTCAAATTGTATCTTCCTCATTCGATTACATTATGATTTTAGAGGCAACTACTTCTTCTCATTGATTAGTGATGTACAACTGGGAGTGATTACTGCCTATATTTTCATCCTCCAAACGTTTATTGAGCACCTCTTATGTCCAAAGGATAGTGTTGGGCTTGCAATAAAGTAGGCCAACAAGTGCATCCTGATGAAGGGAGAGCATTTTGCGTGCCTTGAGCATAAACAATGTCAAGTATCCGCGTCAACAACACGCTGGGCAGGCTTCAGAGGCGGGAGGACCAGGGATGTGCTCGGTACTTGCAGATTCGAACGCAGAGCGTGGCTCAGAGTCAGCCCTCAATGAGAGCCTGTTTCATTGAAGATGGAAAAGAGAGCCTGTCTTGTTGGGAAGTGTCATTTCACGTGGAACTTGAGAAACAGACTAATACACTATCTCTGGGAAGGAGTCCGACATTTTAGCAAATGCAGGTGAAGGCAAGCGACAGACTTCACTGCCTTTGGTCCCTTTAGGGCAACTTTTCATGGCTTTATTCCCTCCTTCTCTGCTTTATTGCCAAACAGTAATTATATGTGATTGTGACGCGTAGTAATGATTACTGGCGAACACCCTGCTCGTTGCTGTCTTCTCTGTTGCAAAGAAATAATTTTCAGGGTAACTCATGTTTGTTTGTTTTTAACATTTTTCAAAAGTAAGTTGACAACTGAGGCTACTCCGGACAGAGCTGTGAAGCAAGGACAGTGGCACTGGCTTGCTGTTCCCAGGCAGCACTTACTCGTATAACCTGGGAGACAACACTTGCTTCAGTAGATGCTGGTCCTGGACCTCGACCCTTGAAGCACCCTGCCTGCTAATCCATAGCTAATCTGCTCGATAAACAAATGGCCAGAAAATTATATTGTAATGAGTTGCTTTTCTCTGATATTCATATCAAAAGATGGCAGCCCGGGGCCAGCCAAAACTCATGGCCATCGAGAGTCACATAGTGACAGACAAGCTGGCAGCTGCAGTCCATTCTACTGCATCTGCTATGTTTGCACCGTCTCCTCTGGATTTAGAGTCTGTTAAAGCTGAAAAGGGCCTTGGACGTCACCGAGCCTGACACTCTCACTGTAAAATGAGGCCATGGAGGCCGGGGGAGGTAAAAACAAGCAGGAAGCAAGGAACTGGGCAAAAAAAACCCAACTTACCCAAGGTCCTCACTAAGCCAGAGGCAAGCTCCCAGCACCAAACTACACGGACCAAGTGCAGGTCTCTGCAGGCATCAGCCAGAGTTCTTAGCGATTTAAAACCCATCACTTAGCTCTTGTTCTAAAAATAGCTTAATCTCTAATTAAGAACTGAAGTCAAACTGATACTTAATGGGTTTCATTACATGAAAAACAACCCTGGATATTAATTGTGAACCGATTATACAGTATAATTTTCTCTCAGGTTACATCAAAGAGAAAGCAATGTCCATTCTACAAAATAGAAAAACCAGTGGCTGCGTGACCCAGCTCGGGTCAGACACAGTATTAATGTCTTGGCTCGAATGGGGACTCAGATGACTGCCCAGTCCTTGAAGTCTTCCTCCTGAGCCCCAGAACTTCTTTAGGGGGCACTTGTTTCACACACTATCCCCTGCGTGTGCGTTTGAAACTAGTACATTAATCCACGCTCAGGCGCTCACGAGTGTCCCCAGGTAACTGTCACCTGAGATACAAAGAAGCAGGTGCCTATGACAAGCAGTTTCCACCTGCGGAAGCCTCAGGGGGAGCCAGGGCGTAGATGGACCATGTGACTTGTAAGTTTCTACAGGAGTTTCTGAGCTTGAGCTCTGCACCTGCAAATAATAACAATAGTAATGCAAACCGCAGCGAAGGCCCCAAATGCTCACCGATCTCCTGCCTGGCGTTCTCTCTCCCCGCAAACCGCACATGAATGACGTGGAGCTTTTTGGTAACGGGATTCTGACAATGGCACAGCAGCGACAGCGCTCAGGAGCGGACAGCCTGGGGCGGGAAGCCCAGGAGAGAATGCCTGCTTCTATCCAAAGAACGGTTTGTGCCTCTGGAGCAGCAGATTCCATATGAAACAGGCCTCCTCCTCCGCCTGCCAACCCACATCGCACACACCATCCCCTGCAGGGTTTCTTCCCAGAGTTCAGCAAACCAGCTGCGCCTGGGCCTTCGGACATCACAGGCGCACTGTGGGCCATCGTGTCCCTGGGTCCTAGGCCTGGAGAGGCCTCACCAATCATCTCCTCCAACTTCCTACCCTAAGTAGCATGAACTCGGGGAAAGGGGCCCCAGCCTGCTTGGATGCTTCCAGTGATGGGGAGCTCAGCCCCTGGGTCAGTCAAGCGAGGACTCCACCCATCTACAGGCAGGGCATTCGGGGTAACCTTGGGGGAGCAGATCATGGAATCATAGCCTCAGCCTCCTTCTCCGTTCTTCCTTCTCTCCTCATTCTCTTCACAGTCTTCCTCTAAGTCACAGGGTTTTTCTAAGCATCCATTTCATTCAATGGATTGGCTCACACTTAAACGAAGGACCATAGAAAAAGTGTTTGGCCACTTTGCCAGCGGGCCATACTCATGGGTAAAGGGGGAAAGCACCAGTTAAAGATTTGGGGGGGGGGGGTGCTTAAAAGGTGCAAGCAAAAGGCCAGTTGAATTCTCTGTCTAGTATTCCTTAAATCCCTAGGGAATTTCACTTTTTCTGGAGGAATGACATCGGACTGGAAAAGCTAGCTTTTGGACTGTGACCAGACTCCTTTCCTGCCTGTCATGTGTCTTATCCAGAGATTTGGTGTTTAAACAAGGTGGGGGACCTCTCTCTCACACTGACAGCGCGAGCTGCGCTATTTTGCAATCAGCGACTTGTCTGATGATCCAATTCCCTTCTTGAGCCCCAAACTGCCCAGTCGCTTGCATCTCTGGGCGCTACATCCAAAGAGCAGAGCCTTATTGTCCGTGCTACTGAGCCTCCTCACCCGGGTCCACCCCGCAGGGGCGCCACTCACCTCCACAGCAGCCTTGTGCAACTTGGCCAGACATCTGCTCTTGGAGGTGATGCCGCCCAAAGCTATCCAGATGTTGCCCTGAGCCAGGCTGGGCATGGCTGGGCTTTGCTGAACACACACACAGTGGCACCTCAGCGAACCCTGGCTGCTGGAACACAAGCCAAAAATCGCCAGTGGTTTCATCCCAACAGAGGTTCGCCTCCATCCACATTGCAGCTCCTGTCAATGTCCAACAGGGAGGATGGAGAAGGCAATCTGCCTCTTAGTCTCGTCAGTCGAGAGAGACACCTCACTTCCGCTCACCTTCCAGCAGCATGAACCAGTCACTGGGAGACCCGAGGCCACAGGGGCAGGAGTTGAAAGTATGACTGATACCTGAGCGGTCACTTTTCTGATACAAGGAGAGCTCTGTGCCCGACGACTTAATAAAATGCATTTAGAACAAGTCAAGTGGTCTTCAACTCAACTGTAGTCATTTTAGGGACAATGACAATGTTGACACAAGTTCCTCACATCCACTCTGCACCCACTGTCCATGTCTCAGTCCAGCCAAGTCATGGATGATAACGTGAGATTCTGCAAAACATTTTGGAATTCCGCTGGCAAATCTTTCCACCGCTCCATCTAATCATTTATTCATTGTCCTGGCCTCTAGGCACAGAGATGACTAATGCATAGTCCTTTCCTGCAAAGACATCATGGAATAATGGAGAGACGCCTAACTTACGCCGAAGGTGAAGTAATAAGGGTCAACGCTGGGATTCGCAGGAGGAGGCAGGGGCCCCTGGGATCCCAGGGAGGGTCAGGAAAGCTTTCACTGACATATGTTCTGTCCAAATTAGGTCTGAAAGGATGAATAGGCTAGACAAGCAGAAGGAGGAAGAGCCCTGGTAGCACAGCAGCTTCCAGGCTAGTGCTGCTCAGGCACAAAGCCACGCCCTGGGCATGGAGGCCACACGCGTCACCAAGTGCCCATCACGAAAACCACAGGTCCAGCCGAGGAGCTCCAGTGGCACCAGGTAGGGGAGCCACGGAAGGGCTTCCAGGGGAACAGTCACTCCAAAACCTCTGCTGGCAGCTTTGCAACCGGGGTGCTGGTGGCGGCCACCCCTCCAGTAGCCAGCACTCGGAGCCCCCTCTGTGATGGCATTTCCCATACAGGGAGCTGGTTCCCTCGCCTTCGGCTGCCCACGGCTTTCCTAAACCCAGCCCTTTGAGAGCTGTTTCATGGGGCTTCTTGCTTGCGCCCAATACATCCATTCCATGGACCATAACACCTATCTCCCAGGCCCCTGCTATCCAGGCATAAAGGCCATTGTCCCGATTTCCTTACAGAATTAGCAGGACCATTATGCACCTCACACCCTCAGGACCCTCATGTTTTTTATTTATTCTGTCTTTAACGGCTGACTGATCAACAAGCATAATAACCTATTTTGTTCTAAGGAATCAATGATAGATAATGATTGATAATGTGAACTCCTCCCAAATAATATGTTTGCATAGTTGCTGTAGCTTCAGTCTTCAACTCAAAGCAACCCTTAAGGTGGGCATGCCAACCGCATGGCAGGTCAGCAGATACTGTCCATGGCTGGGCTTCCGTCGAGTCCCTGCATCTCCCCGACTCTGCTTGCTGTGGAGTCAGAGGGTCAGGATCTTGCCCATCAGGGCCTCTGAGCAGGTCCGTGGGGGGTGAGGCAGCCATTGCTGCCGAGAAGGAACTGACCTGAAGGGGCTGCAGTCAACCCAGATCCAGGCTCCGTGAAACTGACCACATTCATGGCAATTCCCCACATCCATGGATAAGCATTTCTGCCTCTGGGATTCTCGGGACAGAAGCTCACACGCATTCCCAGGTTCGGACTCTGATGTGAACTTCCACGGCTCGGCATGACCATGGGTGACACCAGGGGAGGTGTGCCAGCTGGAGGTGGACCGGAAGTTCAGGTAAGCAAGTGGCATATGCCTTAGTCTGGTGGTCGGCAAACCGTGGATCGCGAGCCACATGTGGCTCTTTGGCTCCTTGAGTGTGGTTCTTCCACAAAATACCACGTGCGGGCACTCATGTACAGTGCAATTGAAACTTCGTGGCCCATGCGCAGAAGTTGGTATTTTGTGGAAGAGCCCATATTTTGTGGAAGAGCCACACTCAAAGGGCCAAAGAGCCTCATGTGCCTCATGAGCCGCGGTTTGCCGAGCCGCAGTTTGCAGACCACTGCCTTAGTCCATTCTGGCTGCTGTAACAGAGTCACACTGACTGGAGCTTACACACAACAGGAATGCGGCTCACAGTTCTGGAGACTGGGTGTCCAAGAGGAGGGGCCGGCGTGGTTAAACGAGGGTCCTCTTCTAGCTGCCAACTCCAGGACCATGAGACATGAACTTCCTGTTGTTTAAGGGCCTGTTTGTGGCACTTTGTGGTGGCAGCCCCAGCAAACAAATGCAGCAGTGAGTGCAAGGGAACCCAGGTAACCAGCCCCAGCAAAGGAACAAGCAGTGAGTGCAAGGGAACCCAGGGAACCAGCCCCAGCAAACAAATACAGCAGTGAGTGCAAGGGAACCGGCTTGGGGAGAACAGCCCAGGAGGGAGCTGGTGAGCTCTCTTAGGACACAGGAGGCCGGGACTGGGGCCCCAGGGAGCACCCTGCAGAGCTGTGCCCGGTGGACTCTCCCCCTGGGTCACTGAAGAAAAAGGCTCCTTGTCTGAGCTGCCAGCCTCCGGCTCTGCCCCTGACCTGAGGGCACTTTCGTCTGTTGCCATGCCAGCAGAGGAGGTCGGAAGATTCAGGTGCTCTCTTCCGCCCAAAGGCCCCCGCCTCCCCGTGTAGGCTCTTAACCTCACTTGTTATGCATGCGTAGGCTGGCTTTCCTAGGATTCCCGTTCTGAAGTAAATAAGCCTCACTCCCTCCTTCTCCCTGATCTCAGGGTCACAGAGGGTGCCTGTGCAGGAACACTCCATGGATCCTGAATGTGTTAGGGCAAGTTCACTGACTCACGCGCTTTGTCTCTTTGTTGTGCCCAGAAAGAGACACCTCAGGCTCCAAGCCAGTAAACGCACTGCTTTCCTTCCTGATATCACACACACACGCACACACACTCACATACGCACGCACACACACACGCACACACATACGCACACGCGCACGCACACACACATGCACACACGCACGCACACACGCGCGCATACTCACGCACGCGCACGCACACGCACACACGCACACACACACTCACGCACGCACGCACGCACACACACGCGCGCGCACAAAGCGCACGCGCGCATACGCACACACGCGCGCGCACACACGCACACACGCACGCGCACACTCACGCACACGCACACACTCCTGTACATGGACACAGAGACAGAGACACACACACACACACACTCCTGTACATGGACACAGACACACACACACACACACACGCCTCCACATACATACCTGCGTCTATGTGAACAGCCTACACAGCTCTTCATGGACACACACATCTCCCCCCACACCTGTCTACCCCCATGCAACCTCCACATGCACACCCACACCCTCCATCACACAGCTCCTGGTTCAGACCAGACCACAAGAGCTTTCTCAGTTTAGAAACAGGCAGGCGTGGGAGTAGGGGTGTCAGTTCTGGGGGCAGGGATGGATGGCCACAGGAAGAGGTAACTCTGTCACCCTCCCCCACT
>NW_006291020.1:1752652-1754595 GCF_000327345.1 Myotis davidii
CACACCCACCCACACACGCACACACTCCTGTACATGGACACAGACACACACACACACACGTGTGCGCGCACACATGCACACGCGCACACACGTACATGCACGCAGACACACGCACATACACATACATGCACACAGAGACGCGCACACACGCGCGCACGCACGCACACACATGCACACAGAGACGTGCGCGTGCACACACACACACTCCTCTTTGGTTCTCTCCTGATCCCTCCCTCCCCCCTCACCTGCCACACCAGCACAGGTGTCCCCAGGGAGCTCAGGTGTCACACTTCAGACTGCTTATCTCAGCACTATGACGACAGGGCCATCCCTTAACCGTGTCCGGCTGCTTGAACGAAGGGAACAGACAGAACACACCCTCCGTCCTGCGTCCATGAAGCACAGGGCCTCACGGGGGGGTGTGGGGGGGGCATGACCGAGACTGTACAACGGGCCCCTTCGCTGCCAGGTGCCCGGCTGCCGGGTGATGAAGTGATATTTATGGTCTCAGGGGATTCACGTACATAGTGACTCTGAACACAGGTCCTGTTTATAAAGTTCTCGATGAAGGAAGCATTTAAAATATGCCACGTGACACAGCAATCCCACTTCTGGCTGTTTATGCAAAGAATTCCAGAATACTAATTTGAAAAGACATATGTGCCCCTATGGTCATTGCAGCATTATTACAACAGCCAAGATATGGAAGCTGCCTGAGTGTCCATGGATAGACCGCTGGATAACGGAAAAGTGGGGCATATACACCGTGGAATATTACTCAGCCATAAAGAAGAATGAAATCTTGCCATTTGTGACAGCACGGATGGACCTAGAGGTTAGTATACTAAACGAAGTGTCAGTCAGAGAAAGACAAATACCATATGATTTCACTTACGTGTGGAATGTAAAAAATAAAATAAACAAAACAGAAATAAGCTCATAGAGACAGAGAATATTTTGATGCTTGCCAGGTGGGTGAAAAGGGGGAAGAGATTAAGGAGTACAAAACGGCAGTGATGATCATTCCCGGGATGTGAAGTACAGCACAGGGAGCACAGTAATACTGTGAAAACTATGTGAGGTGTCAGGTGGGGGGTAGACTTATCGAGGTGATGCCCTTGTAAGTTATATAAATGTCGAATCACTATGTTGTATACCTGGAACTAATATAATTTCAAATGTCAACTGTAATGGAAAAATAAAAAGAATTTTTTAGAATATTTATTGTCTGAGAAAAGAATAGTGAGAGGAACTCAGGCAGGCGAGGTTCTGTAAAAGCGTCACCATCCTAGCAGGGCAGCCAGACAAGACACCACACACATAATCCATCTCAGCAAATCCCCCCACAGTACATATCCTACTGCACGTGAGAAAAACACCAGGGCAGGTGAGGGCTGTACCGGGGCGGTGCAGTTGTGGGATTAACAAGAGGCTAAACAGGGGCTGATGGAGCAGGTGCGGTAAGGGGTGGGCCACGTCCCAGCATATAGCAGAGCCAGTGCCAAGAGCACGCGTGCCTGCATCGGTGAGAGCTAACGGTGCAGGTAAACAGAAGTGAATTTCCCCGAAACATCACTCTGTTCGAGTAACTGTCAAAAACAGAGGAAGCTCTGTTGCCCCGAGTATCACTCCCACCAATAGCAGCACCTGTCAGTGCGGATCTCCTGTTTATGGGCTCTGGGTAGTTTTCATTGTGTTTCGTCCTTTGCTGTTCACTCTGTTGACTTTTCCATCCCGAGGACTAACCCCAGTACTGTACATGCACACATTCGCATTTCATTCCCGATTGTAAATTTACAGCCAGCGCATAAAGATAAACACAGCCCTTCAAAATGGCGGGCAAGAGCCTTTTGGCCGGAACCACCATCTTCCAAGTAGGCCCTCTGCGAGGTTCCCGGCGACCGTGGTTCCACAGACTAATTCGCCAAAATGACTAACACGAA
>NW_006291020.1:1755005-1776209 GCF_000327345.1 Myotis davidii
TGATAAATGGAAAAAATAAAAAAGGCTTCTGTGCCGCCCTAACTGGTTTGGCTCAGTGGATACATAGAGTGTCGGCCTGCAGACTGAAGGGTCCTAGGTTCGATTCCGGTTAAGGCATGTGCCTTGGTTGCAGGCACATCCCCAGTGCCAGGGTGTGCAGGAGGCAGCTGATCAATGTTTCTCTCTCATTGATGTTTCTGGCTCTCTGTCCTTCTCCCTTCCTCTCTATAAAAAATCAATAAAATATATATATTTTTAAAAAGGCTTCTGTGCTGATATAATAATAATAAAAGAAAATAGCGGGTAAGTATTGCATCTTGAATTACCCAATCGTTCTTCACTAGCCCTACAAACTCCTGTCACTGAAAACAGTTAAGAACCTTCAATACATTGTACCTCCCTCTCTATCAGTGGTTCTCAAGCTGTGGGTCGCGACCCCTTTGGGGGTCGAACGACCCTTTCACAGGAGTCACCTAAGACCATCTTGCATATCAGATATTTACATTATGATTCATAACAGTAGCAACATGACAGTTATGAAGTAGCAATGAAAATAATTTTATGGTTGGGTCACAACATGAGGAACTGTATTTAAAGGGCCAGAGGTTGAGAACCACTGCTATAGATGGAAGTGTTATGTTTGCAAAGATGGTGAATAACCATGAAAAAAGGAACCAAAACCCTGGGCTCTGGAACCCAAGGGGCTCTTCAAGGGCAATGAAAGACCCTCTTCCAGAAGTGCATCCATGAACCTGAGCAACAACCCCAGTATCTGCAGACTTTCCTGACTATGTGTCCCTATTAATGAAAATGTTTTATGTTTTCCCTATAAAAGTATGTACTTACTTGCAAATGCATTCACTGGTACTAATATATTATGTATCATAAAATACACAGGAAACAGAAGTAAAATGCACATTAATATGCATTAATCATGCACCCTATTGGATCATCTGTACCGCGGGGTGCAGGCACCCCACTCAAGAGACCGCTGGCCACAGCAGCGGAAAGCTGCAGGGCTCCCGGCTCCAGACAGCCTCTCTGGGGCTCAGCTGTGTTTCGGCTCCAGATGGCTGCCCCGCCAAGTGCAAAACCACTGGACTCTGCTCCTGTCTCGGGGTCTGAAAGCGGCCACCCCAAGCGGCCAGTCTGAGCTGGGAGACAGGGAGGCGTCATGTCAGTGTAAAGGGGTAAATGCCACAGCCCAGCAGCTCCCGCCAGCTTCCCAACACGCCAAGCCTTTTGTGGGCCTGGAGTGATGTGAATGAGTGGCCGTCCTGCCAACACAGCATCAAACTGCCCCTCTCGAGGCCGCGCTTTGATGTTTGCGCAAGGCATTCCCTCTGCCAGGCGGGCCCTGCCCTGGCCTCCTGCCAGCCTGGCGATCCTAGGACTGCTGTGCGCACGCCCGGGCCCTCGGCATTTGTTTCCCACCGTGGGCTCCTCACGTAGAATTTGCTCTCGGTTCTCACGGAGAGTGCGTATGTGTGTTTCTAGCCACACGTGCCACATAATCACATACCTTCCTACTGTTTAGGAAAATGCTTTAAAGGCTGGGCTGGACCTCGGGGACGGAACTAATCATGACTTTGTCTTAAACAGATGGAAGCCTAGGAAACTGGTGATGGGATCACTGAACCCCCCTCTATCAGACGAACACGGGCACCAAGTCATTGCCAAGGCATCACCTCCCGACCCAGGACAGGGCTGTGGTTAGTCTTCTGTTCTGTCCATTTTACTGACTTGGGGGGAGATGAGCGATCTGATCAGCCAATAGCAGGACCGAAGAGCAGGAGCTGAACGGCTGTGGGTGGGTTGTGAGGGTGAGCAGAGCCCTTAGAGAGGAGGCCCAATCCTCCCTCAGGCTCCTGGACGACAAAGGGGAATCATTCATCGGCTCAGGTGGTCCCTGCACTCGCACAGGCTTCAGACAAGCCATGCGCATCCTGACTCACTACCTGTGATGATAGGGGTGGTAATAAAAATCAGATACAGTAATTTTATTTTATTTTTAAAAAATATATTTTTATTGATTTCAAAGAGGAAGGGAGAGGAGAGAGATATAGAAACATCAATGAAGAGAAAAAGCCACAATCACTTGTTTCCTATTCCAATAGAACATTTCAAGAAATCACCATTACTCACAAATTACATACTAAAATTTTAGTTTAAAATATATTTAAAAATTGTTTCCTTGACAAAGCCTTTAGGCAGTTTTCACCTTTTTCCAAATTACAGCTTCAATTGGAACATTTTTCAGAGGTAAGAAGGAATTCCAAAAAAAAATGTACTAAGTTAAAAAAATTAGCCTTCCCTCCCTTTGTTGGCACAGAACCTTCTGGGTAGTTGAGTGTCCTGGCATATGCGGAAGCGTACTGTGTACTACTTAGGATGCTCACCATCTGTGTGTTTAAGTCTACAGTGTCCGTGTTGCGGATCCATGAGGTTTACTTGTCATACATAGTCACGCTCCTGGCCCTGCTCAGGGACACGGAGGGTACGATGTAGAAAGGTACTCACACATCCGTCTCCGATTCCCTGGAAGACTGAGAAGATGGGAAGAAGAATAGAAATGCTTCATGGACTCTTGAGCTTAAACAGGACCTGAGCATCAGCTCTGCCCATCCACCTACTTTATGGTTGAGGAACAGGCTTCCTCCCATGGCTCGCAGCTGGTCATGGCCTGGATGGGGCTGGCTCTTTGCAGGACTCCTTGGTCTTTAACCAGAAGTGAACCAGGACTCCCTTGAAGCAAACAAGGAAGGAGAGCATTGTAAAGTGCCGCGAGGCTACACGAGTGAAGATTTCCTCGGCACCGCTGGCTCACTGCCGGGGGCTACTCATGTGCCACAGAAAACCAGCGAGCAGTTCTCACACCGACTGTGGTCACCAGGGCTTATGCTTTAACAGCATAGGCATCCTAGCGGGTGGCTCACGCCCAGTCAGCACCCCTATTGGGAGCTACAGGAAGCGTACATCGGACCTCCCAGTCCCTGGGTTACATTCTTAGTGGACTTACATGTTCTACCAGGTCAAGGGCTAAGCTCCCTCCCTCAGTGCTGCCCGTACTCAGACTCGTCTCTGCACCGTCCATCCATCTTTAACTCCAGCAACACGGGGCGGGTTCGGCTTCCAGGCATCTCAGATGACTCGTACCTCCTGCGCATTAGTCTCTGCCCCCCACGCCCCTGGCCTGACCCACCCTCCTCAGCCCTCTCCACTCCCCTGGCTCAGGCTCCAGACTGCACAGGTGACACCTCCCCATGCCTCTCTCTCCCTGGCATCTCCCCGCTCCCTGCCCCCTAGATTAGGTACCGTCTGCAATTCTGGACTTCTCTCTGCACATTTAGTCCCTGCTTTTAGACAGGTCATTGTAACGCACTGTGTTCCATGTCAGTTTCACCTTGCGTACTGTGACTTCCTTCAGGGAGGGGCCAACTTACAGCAAGCAGAGGGTCTGATGCATCGTAAGAGCACAGCATAAGCTCAACACGTGCTGTCGGGCTGGTTCCATGATTACTCACCACGTGAGTTCATGCGTGTGGAGTGCACAGCACAGTGCTTGGCACACGCACAGGAAGAGTGCCAAGCAATGGGTGACTGGATGGGCCTGAAGTTCTGCCCCATCCTGCATTCTGACGGGCGAACACAGCGCTTCAACAGGAGTTTGACGGCAGGTGGGTGATCACTGGAATTTGCCAGAGGAACTGGGGGAAATTCTGACTTGGCAGGTCCTCCGAAGAGCCTTGCAGAAGGGCGTTTATGTTGGCTGTAGTCTCGCCAAGTGGTGCCGGCTCTTGAGCATATTAAGAAAACAACCCAGTGCCATGGCTTCGGGCGCTGTCCTTCCCACTCCCTGGCGTTCAGTCGTCCTTAGTTTATGACTTCGAGCCTATGCCGGCTCCATCCACTAGGGGTCAAACTTTTATGTGCTGTGTCTCACTGCAACCCTGTTGCTGGTCTAGGGAGGACCATCCCTCCCTCCCTTCTTGGCTGGAGTGAAACTGCTGCCTCCGAGTGTGGATTACACAGTCAACCAGCTGCCTATCCTAATTTGGGGACTAGGAAGGAATGAAGCTTTAAAGAGAGTGTTTTTTCCTGTCCTGTGTCCTGCTTCCATGTCACCAGGCACGGTGACAGGCATGGGCAGCCCAGACCCCAGGCCCTGTGGATGGTTGGTCTCGGCTGCCACCTGAATGCAGCAGGCAGACCTGGCCTTGGTGGTTCTGACCGCATTTCTTTTCTGTGTTACTTTTGTTTATGCCATTGCATTCATGAAGCTTCTCATCCCCTTAAGCATCACTGAATTATTTATGAAAATTCGAGCTAATGTTTTTGGTCTTTTATAGTTGACAAAGTTGAAAAAAAGATGACAGTTCTCTTCTGATTGATGTATGGATTCCATAGGATCCCATTACTCCCAGAGGCCCTTCTACAGAATTGTCAAGCTGGTTTGAAGACATAGCTGAGAGTTCAAAGCACCTAGACTAGCCAAACAACTTTGGGAAAGATGACTTATGCTACTTGATGCCAAGACTTACTATAAAGCTACAGTGTCAACACAAAGTGGCACGGATCAGTGAAACAGAGACCAGAAATAAACCCCCATATAGATGGTCAATTGATTTGTGACAACATTGCAAAAGGGTAGTCTTTTCTATAAATTGAGCTGGAACAAAGCTTACCCAGTGTTTTAAAAAAATAAATGTAGATCCAAATCTCACAGCATATACAAAAATTAACTCAAAGTACGTTTATAGACCTAAACCTAAAATTAATCTGTAAATGTTCTATAAGGAAATAAGACAAAATATTTGTGAACTTAAGTTAGGCAGATTTCTCAGCTAAGACACCAAACACACAATTCATAAGAGAAAAACAATTACTTGGACTTCATGAAAGTGAAAAACTTTCTCTCTGTGAAAGACACTGTTAAGAAAATAGCCCTGGTGGCTGTGGCTCAGTTGACTGAGTGTTGTCCCATGGAGGTTCAATTCCTGGTCAGGGCACATGCCCAGGTTGCAGATTCAATCCCTGATCAGGGTGGGTGCGGGAGGCAACCAATCCATGTTTCCTCTCACCTCTTTCTCTTTCCTCCTTCCTCTCTCTCTAAAATCAATAAAAACATACTTTTTAAAAAATAAGAAAATAAAGAGATAAGCCACAATCTGAGAGAAAATATTTAAAAATAAAATATCTGATAATAGTTTTACATTCAGAACATATAAAGAAGTCTCAAAACCCAGTAATCTACACTAATAAAAGACAAAGATGTTAATTGACTGTACCTTCACTATGCCCACCAGCCAATCAGAAGACTATGCAAATTAACCCAACAAAGATGACCATTAATTTGCATACTGTAGGTGGGGCATGCAGCTCTAGATGTTGCCCGTGGGATCTGGGCTGCAGATTGGGATGGGGAAAAAGAATTGAACAAAATTTCACCACAAAAGACATGTAGATGGCAGATAAGCCCAGAAGTGGTAGAGCGGGAACATGGCTGATGGAAATTTAAAAGGTGACAGCCACTTGGGGGGAAGGCAATTTCATAAAAAGTTAAACATGTGCCTACTATCCACATGCATGCTCTGTTTCCAAAGACTTGTACGTGCATGTCCAGAGCAGCTGCACTTGTAGTCGCCTCAACCTGGAAACAGGCCGGTGTCTCCGACAGGCGAACAGGTTGCAGTGTGTCCACACACGGCATCACTATTCGGCAACAGAAAGGGGTGAACTATTGATAGACGCGATGGATGAATCTCAAAATAATCATGTAAGTTAGGGAAGCCAGACCAAAAATAACGCATGGGTGTGATTCTATTTATAGAAAAGTCTGGAAAATGCAAACTCCTTCAGGGTGACCAAGCAGGTCCGAGTTTGTCTGAGGAGGGTGGTGTGGGGGCCTGGAGGGGGTGTGCCCACAACCAAGGTACATGCCCTTGACCGGAATCGAACCTGGGACCTTTCAGTCTGCAGGCCGACGCTCTATCCACTGAGCCAAACCGGTTTAAAAAATAATAAATATATCCTTCATGATGCTTCCCCGTACACACACAATCAGACAAACTCACACACATGCACACTCAGACACACACACACACACACACGTGCGCTCACATTCGCAGTCTCCCAGATCTAATCACGACACTCTTTACAAGTTCCCCAACTTTGTGAGCTCGGACACGACACTCGGCCACACGACTTATGAACCTGCTGGCCGGATGGAGTGGATGTGAGGCAGTCACTGCTCACACAGCACCTGGGCTCACACATCAGAGCCCTGGACGCCCGTGGCTGCAGCCTCTCCATGGCTTTCACAGGGCATTCCCCTCCCGAGTGCCCTCCCCTGAGTGCCCTCCCCTCCCGAGTGCCCTCCCCTGAGTGCCCCGCCCTGCAGGACGCAGTGTGAGACCTGCCTCGCCTGCTTCCAGGCGGGTGTGAGAGTGGGTGAGACCGTGTTGCTGGGTGCCAGCACCCTGCCGGGAATGCATTAGGCTCAGTCAATGCCCAGCTGCCCGCCTTGGCTCCAGATGCACCTTCCTCCAGTTTCTCTCCTCCCGTTCTTTTCCAGGGGCCAGTGTGTTCCCGGGTGGGGTGAGTCAGCACAGCCCAGCTCCTCTGCGGAGAGCTCCCCTCATCTTCCTTAAACCCCTCATGTCTTCAAGCCCCACAGCATTGCCAGCAGCACACCCACCTACCCCATCCTGGGAGCACCCGCTGGCACGGAGGATGGCAGCCCTGCTTACTCAGAGCTCTGCAATATATTCTCATCCTCAAGGCCCCACTCAATGTCTAATGTCTCCCCCAAACATTGATTTCTTTAGAGCAATTTAATCTCCATGCACTTTAAAAAATAAATCATCTCCCTGCAGTCCATCGATCAGTAAATCCCATATAATAAAAGTCTAATATGCTAAGTGTCCAGGTGTATGGTCAGCCATTCAGCCAATCAAAGCATAATATGCTAATGATATGCTAAGGCCACTCAACCACTTGCTATGACAGGTACTGACCACCAGGGGGCAGACAGTCAACCAGTCAACCAGTAGCTATAATGTGCACTGACCACCAGGGGGCAGATGCTCTGACCAGTAGGTTAGCTTGCTACTGGGGTCTGGCTGATTGGGACTGAGGGAGACAGGCAGGACACGCCCTAGAGCCCTCCCACGGTCCCTCCCTAGCTGGCCAACCTCCCATGTACCTCCCCAGCCCTGATCATGCACCGGTGCGGTGGGGTCCCTCGACCTGGCCTGCACCCTCTCTCAATCTGGGCTGAAGGACTGCATCCCCCACCCCCCAAGTGCATGAATTTCATGCACTGGGCCTCTAGTTAAATTATAAATAAAAAGCAAACTCTAATTATATAGTACTTCTATGTATCTCACAGTATGGCTACTACAGGGTGTCCCAAAAATGTATACACACTTTGAATGATTATAAAGGCATTGTTTGTTAAAATAATTTCATTTTCAAAAGGTAATAGAACCTACAGACACTGTGTGCACACATTCGGGGGGACACCCTGTATTTAGGTGTTCGCTTGTACCAACCTCATTTGTTTTGTGCTTGTTTTCCCTAAAGCTGCATAGTCCTCGGGGGCCATATCAGTTTTCTTTTGAATTATGTAAAGTACTTAATGCTGTGTTGGATTTATAGTTATTCCATCAATTCCGATCGGATCACTGGAAGGTGGTAGGTACCCAGGTCCTTCCGATCCCCCTCCTCCACAGGTTGCGTCTTCTCTGTCTGGAATTCCTTTTCCTTTTGCCCCTATCCAGAAGGGAGAGGTTCAGCTTCGACCTCACCTCCTCCAGTCTGTCTCTTACTGCTTCTGTGTAAGTCACCCACCCCTCCCGTCCTTCTCGGCACAGGCCTGGGATTTAAGAGACCCATGTGTCGATTACCAGCTGTGGGAACCAGGGAAGGAGCTTACTGTCTCTGAGCTTAGTTATCCACGACTCTAACCAAGAATACCAATGCCCAGCCCCTGGAGCCGGAGCCGGAGCCGGAGCCCGGATACACAAGTGAGAGGCATGACTGTCTCTGGATGCTCTTCCCTGGGTCTGCCTTGTACTGTAGTTCCTGGTCAGAGGCCCCTGCTCCTGACCTGGTGTCAGAAACCCTGGGGGAGCGAAGGCTGTGCTCCTGGCCTTGAAACTCGCACTGGGCTGGACACAGGTTAGAATGAGAGAGATCAAGTGTGTGTAGGAGCCAAGGGACAGCAAAGCCCTTCTTTCCACAGAGAGCCAACATCCATCTCACACTAAGTCCACAGAGAGCTCCCACCGAAACAGCCCAAACACCGTGCCTTTCATTCTCTGCGCCCACAGACGGTTCTCCAAAGAGTAAGAGGGCGGCACCTCCCCTGATAAGTGACACGTGTTCAAAGCCTGCGAGCGAGGAACTAACATAATTCATCAAATGAGATTACAGAAAGTCAGGAGGCAGAAAGTCCTCACTGAACCAGAACAGCAGCCCACACCAGACGCACACTCTGTCTCCGGCTCCGGCCTCGCAGTCCATTATCCCGCGGGGTTTAGCGCCGGGAGGGAGCAGAGGGGCGGAGCGGGGGCCAGGGTGGACCCGCAGGCCCGCTCTCGAGAGGAGGCTAAAGGGGGTGTCAGAGGTGTATCTTCTAACCATGGAGGGAAGGTGCTCTTATTGACCAGATGGCTCCTGGATCCACCATAAGCTTTTGAAGGTCAAATGAAACAAGGTAGGGAAGAGGGGCACGTGGAGATGCTGGCATTCCAGAGATATTGCTTCCTTCCTTGTTTTCTTCCCATTCTTTCCCATTTTCTCTCTCTCTCTCTCTCTCACTCTCTCTCTCTCTCTCTCACACACACACACACACACACACACACACACACACACACACAGTCTCCATCAATGAACGTAGCAAGAATCAAACAGCACAGGATACATTCCGTTTTCATGTGGCTGATTTTTACATTTTGGACACGTTTACTCTCTAAAGTAACTAACTGTTAGCATATTCCTTTTGCTCCATATTTGGGTCTTTATAACCTGGTTTGCAAGGTTCTGGAGCTCACGGACTTGATGCTCTACTTGTGTCTCCTGGTCTCTCTGGGTCACAGGAAATCTGCCAGGCGATTAGGAAAGGAATGGGCATGAGGACGGTTGGATAACGTGACGCAGCCAGAGGTCAGGAGACCTCACGCTGTCCCTTTGCCCTTGCAGTCCTGTTAGACTTCTGTGTCCAGAGGGTCCCTGGACAGGGTCTAGGCTGTCCCGCAGGGCGTAGTTCAGCCGAGCACAGGGGCTCTGCTCAAGGGAAATCAGAGCTGAAGCCAGGGCCGAGCAGGCTGATGGAGGAGCTGCCGTCTAACCGGGGCCGAGAGGCGGCCAGGAGTTTGCTCCCAGGAGGAAGGACGGACGATGTTCCGGGCAGAGGAAGCTGCAGGTGTAAAGCCTTGGAGGGAAGAGAATACGGCAAGTTTATCAAAAGACAACGCTTCTGCCCCAGCCGGTTTGGCTCAGTGGACAGAGAGTCAGCCTGCAGACTGAAGGGTCCCAGGTTTGATTCTGGTCAAAGGCACCTACCTACCTTGGTTGCAGGTGCCTCCCTGGCCGGGGCCCTGGCTGGACCTCGTGCAGGAGGCAACCAATCAATGTGTTTTCCTCTGTCTTTCCCTCTCCCACTCTCCCTAAAAATCAATGGGAAAATATCCTCGGGGGAGGGTTAACCAAAACACAAAAATTAAAATAAAAAATGCAACCATTCCAACGCTGGCAGGAGCCGCGGCTGGAAGAGCAGAGCTCACACATTGAAGACCCATCTATGCAAAGACACTTGCACTTTTTTCTGCCAACAACGGAAACCTGCTGAGGGGCTTAACCCGGGAAGAGGCACGATCAGACTCAGGTTTTAGTAAGAAAATCTTCATGGGGGTAAATGAGGGTTCGGGGTGATTATTTTCTGTTGGCGGACACTTTCCCTGAGCTCCTCTAATAATATCACTTATTTTATTAATTTTCAGAACTGTGAAAATGGGTGCTTTTGGTGGAAACTTTAATTAGAATATGTCTTTTGGTTATTCTTTTTTTCTGCCTTTCAATTTACCATTCAGAAAAAGTTTGTTTGCTTGTTTGTGTTTTATTAATCCTTACCCAAGGACATTTATTTATTTACTTACTTACTTATTTACTTACTTACACTGAGTGGCCAGATTATCATGACCCCCCCAACAGTACAATGAAGTGAATTAGTTATGCAAATAATAATAATAATAAAACCTCGAGAGTATTTGCTTAGGAAGTTTTCAATATTCAGTATTTTTGGACGTGTCAATGAAGTACTGATGGGGTGGTCACAATAATCTGGCCACTCAGTGTATTTATAGAGAGCGTGGAAGGGATGGAGGGAGGGCAGAGAGACTCATCTATTGGTTGCCTCCAGCCCGGGCCCCCACCAGGGCTGGGGACCGAACCTGCAACCTAGGCCCATGCTCTTGACCAGGAATCTAACCCGTGACCCTTCATTGCTTGGCCCAATGCTCTAACCACTGAGAAACACTGGCCAAGGCCAAAAAACATTTTAAATAAATTCATTACCCAAGGTTCCCCCTCGCAGGAAACAGTGCAGCGTCCTCTCAGGAAGTCATGCTTCAGTCTCCGGAGTCCTTCTCATTTATCACAGACCCTCTATCCCTCCTCAAAATGGAAATAAGTCAAGTCTTCAGTCCCTCGCTGGAGAGCTTAACAGGAGACAAGGTTCTGCTATTGGAACTGTGGGTAATGATTTTGGGGGAAGGCCATAGTTTCGCAATGTCGCCCTTAAATTCCTTCAAATTCTTGGGTGAATTTCATCTAGATTTAGTGATTTATTTAATTTAGTTTGACAATTTGACGTAGGAAATCCTGTTTATTCCCAACCCTTTTATAACTAAGAACAAATGGTACATAGATTATCTTTCCCTTTCCACTTAAAATTAACATTGCTTGGTGGATGGAATGTGGCGCCTGGGATCCCATTAACCCGTGCCCAGTGGAACACGCAGGCATGAGCAGCGTTGGAACCTTGACCCCACTGCCACGAGTCCCTGGAGTACCTGCTGGCTGGTTCTGTACGGACATGGAGAGCATCAAACTGCCATCAGCTGAGGTGACCCCGACAGTCCGACTCGATGGCTCATCTGTTTTTGACCATCGACTTGACTACATTGACTACATGGTCACTTCCCAGTTAAAAGTTACAGGATGCCTGCAGCTTGCAGACTTTACCATACTTGATGAGTAGCTAATTTTGTGCTGAGTTTTAGATTAAGTTAATAAAGAGACATACATGTGAGATCATATATGTATGCAAATTCCTTTCATCTGTTTATTCATTTATTTTATTCACTGAGTCAAAAATTGCAATGCACAGAGAATAGAAACTCAAACATAACCCTGTCTCTTGAGAGAAATGTAAGTTAGGGTGTCCCCCCAAAATGTACACACCCTTTAACAGCTAGTAACTCACTTACTTTTCACTCCTTTTCAGGTTTAACTGATTTGAAATAATGGGTGAAGCCAGATTAAGCTTTGAACAAAGAAAACTTATCCTAAAGTGCCACTAGACTTTTTTTTAATGGGGATACATAAAAGATAACGTTTATAGTATGAAACCGGCAACAGTAGACAAATTGTGAGCACACAAACACCACACAAAAGGATTCTTGATGTTTGCGATTCCATTGTTTCACAGCAGTGCCTGGACCAGAATGGTCATCGGTTTAAGAACAGGCTTTGACCAAAAAATTTACTAATTTCTATAGATTCTTTTAGATTTTAAAAATGAACTGTATGTTAATAAACACTGACTTTACAATCATTAAAAGTGCGTATACATTTTTTGTGGACATCTTGTCTCATGTTGAACTTGATAGAGATATGAATACAGAGAAAAAATGTTGCAGTAAAATCTGTCACATAAACCTTCCCTTTTAAACCATCTTTTTAAAAAATATATATTTTTATTGATTTCAGAGAGGAAGGGAGAGGGAGAGAGAGATAGAAACATCAATGATGAGAAAGAATCACTGACCGGCTGCCTCCTGCACGCCCCTCACTGAGGATTGAGCCTGCAACCTGGGCATGTGCCCTTGACCGGAATCGAACCCGGGACCCTTCAGCCCTCTCTATCCACTGAGCCAAACCAGCTAGCCCATCTTTTTAACCTTCTTCAGACACACAATTCAGTGGCATGAATCACAGTCACCACATTGGGCAACCATCACCAGTGTCCACTTCCCAACGTCTTACTCAATTCTTGCATCCTTACCACACAAGTGTGATTCACTCTCTCTTTACTGAATGACTTGTTAAACTGACGCATGAATTAATCAGTGGACTAGGGCTTGACTATACACACACGGCAATTCAGGTTTCCTTGGCTGTTATGCAAAAATGGCAGCGACCAGAGGCTCTAAAATTCAGACAAGTTGCAGCTAATAGACGCGGGTAGATCAAGGAAAGACCTTGAGAAAGAGCCTGTGCCACTCACTCTTCCTTTGTAATTCCCGGCCTGCTGCTGGGCAAGAAGCTACCCGGCAGACTCAAGTCACCACAGCAGGCGAAGATCCCCTTTTGCCAAGAGACAGCTTTCAAAGGCGGCGGTCGGCTGGCCTTCTGCAGGTGGCTTGACCCCCGGGGGCGCTGAGGAAGTGCTCAAAAGATTTCTGATGTTTGATAACTGCATTTTCTCTCTCTCTAGGCGGAAGCCATGCAGGCCCTATTCCCGTCTCTCGTCCTGAAGGTAGATGACAGCACCCGCTCTCCTCTGTGCTTTATCCACATTGAGCCTCAGGGCACCGGCCCGAGTGTTTCACAGGACGGGCAGGGCTGTCTCCGGGCGGAGACCGGGAGGGGAGGGCAGAAGGACAAACAGAAACCTCAGGTCATACGGAAAAATCAACAAAGGTTTGTTTCATTCTAGTGAAACGTTTGCAAATATGCTAAGCATGCTGTCTGATTGTTAACACCAGCCTCCTTCACGCTGTGCTGCGCACGAGGAGCACTTCTCTGACGGCTGTGTGCCAACCCGGAGGCCGCAGGGCCGGCTCAGGGGCCGGAGGGGAGCAGGGGCTCCGGGCAGGCTCAGCGCAGCCCCTCATGGCTCCGTGCCTCTCTGCGTGTCTGGATGTGTGTGTAACTGCTGTGATCATGATTATAACACAGGCCCCGTAAATTACTAACGTTTCTCCCCGTTGAAATGACTGTGCCCCGCTCCTAACCTCCAGACAGATGTAGAAAGAGCTCACACCATCTTCCTCCGTGGGGGTGAGTCTGAGATCGGGTGCAGGTGTGAGTCTCACACTGAACTTCAGCCCCTTTGAAGGCTCTTCCCACTGCGGCAAGAAAAATTCAAGCGTTCACCCACATGTCCCCGGTGACCAGGCTCCCTCTTCCTGGGAAGCAGCGGTGGGCGCGGCGGCGTTGCCCGGACGGGGTGGCTGGGAGAGAACCAGCAGGCACCTGGGCTTCCTCTAGCAGCTGCCCCTGGTAAGTAAGAGAAATGAGACCACTGATCCCCTTGAACTTGAGTGCAGGAGACGTTTTTAGGAAAACCCAACCATCACAGATTCTTTCCTTCATCACTCCCCCGCTCACCTCACCACTAACTCACACGCTGTGTCCTTTAGCGAGGCCGGGCAGAGGCCCAGACAGAGACCAAAAACTACACTCCAGCTTGGAGTGACCGAACAGGTAACTGCGTGTTCTTGATACATGTGCACATGGAGATAATGTGTCGTTTCTGTGGCCCTAAAGCAATGTGGTCCCTAAAAAGATCCCGAGCCCAGCTGGTGTGGCTCAGTGGTTGAGCATCGACCTATGAACCAGGAGGTCACAGCTCCATTCCCGTCAGGGCACATGCACAAGTGGTGGGCTTGATCCCAGTGTGGGGCGTGCAGGAGGCAGCAGATCCATGATTCTCTCTTATCATTGATGTTTCTCTCTCTCTCTCCCTCTCCCTATGTCTGAAATCAATAAAAATATTTTTAAATAAAGATCCCAAGAGAAAGACAGGGATATTCCCAGCAGGATCAGCCTAAGGCCAGGAGTTACTTTAGCTCCACACCGGGGGGGGGGAGGGGGCGATTTTGGGGCTCTTCCTTTGAAACTCTACCTTTTCTTTGGCTCTTTTTAAAATACACATATTTTCTTTGAGATCAGCCCGTCGATTTGCATTACTCACTACATCCTTAGCACAGACTCTTCTTAGAGAAAGAGAAGTGAGCGGGCTGGTGAAGGTCACATCAGCATGGGCCTCTTCAGGAGGCCAGGGTCAGAGGCCCTAGGCTGAGGCGGGCGGCCAGGGTAGCCCCGGGAAGGGACTGCAGTTTGAGGGCTCAGTAAAGTTTAAGGAAAATGGGAGCCCCACATAAACCCCACCTTGGGGTTTGGCCCTGACCCAGCCCCGACTCTCCCCACCCTCTCCCTCCAGCACCCTGGCCCTCCAGCCCCTCCCCACTCCCTCCCTGGCTCCCGCTTCGGTCCTGAGCTGCACCTGCTCAGGGACGGCCCCTGCAGGGACTGTTCTATGGGCTCACAGCTTTGGTGCTCACGGTGGTCCCCACTGACCGGCTGTCCCCAGAGGTGTGAGTGGAAGAACGCACAGCACAGCACGGTACAAAACGTAAATCCGTTTGCAACAAGCCACTTGCCTGCAGCCAGGAGAAAACCACCTCTTGGGGTGAGGAGGGAGGAGGAAGGAGTGGGATGATGGGGCAGAAAATCAGACCTGGAGCTGGGCCCGGCCTGGACTTAGCGGGCGCAGTGGCCCTGCTTCCCTGAGGCTCAGCCGAGCTCTGCCGCCTCAGGAGCTCCCAGTCCAGTTTCTCTTTCTTTATCTGATGCCGCCTTGGGATCAGCGTGTGCCCCTCTGCCCACAGCAGGCTTGCACTGAGCTCCAAGCCAGCCTCTGGGCTGCGGCCTGAGCGGGAGGCCGGCTCACTCACTCGCCACCAACACTCAGGTGGCAGCCGGGCACTCATGGTGGCCTCTGGCCCGGCAGCAGTGGCTCCTCGGCCTGAGTCAGTTCCACTTCTGCAGACTGAGACCTGAGTCACTACGTGGTTTGGGATCTGCTATTGGAATGGGAACCCCATGAATGAGAATAGAACCTAATCCCTCTCCGAAGCAACACCTGATACAGAGTCGAGTCTGCGCTTTTTCTGTAAAAGGCCACGAGCAGATCTGTGAGGGCTCCAGCCACCCGGCCTCTGTGGCAAGACTCCACCCTGTCCTGGTGGCGGGGAAGCAGCCACAGCCGGGCTGAGGCTGAGTGGCTGTGCCCGTCAACCTTTCCCTCTGAGCAGGCACAGGCAGGTGGAATGCTCACCCCTGATCCACACGACCCTTTAAACAGAGGTTCTCACCCTTCTGGCCCTTTAAATACAGCTCCTCATGTTGTGACCCAACCATAAAATTATTTTCGTTGCTACTTCATAACTGTAATGTTGCTACTGTTATGAATCGTAATGTAAATGTCTGATATGCAGGATGGTCTCAGGCGACCCCTGGGAAAGGGTCGTTCGACCGCCAAAGGGGTCGCAACCCACAGGTTGAGAACCGCTGATTTAAAACATTGCTTTCTTCTATGTTCATGTGTTCCCTATGGCCGCCATCTGAGAGTTACAAAGGCTCCTACGTTTACATAAACTGCACTCATCTACTTTCCAGTAATTTAAAATCATAACCTTACAAATAAGAAGCACAGTAAGTTCCCTCTGGCTCCATTCCAGCTCCTTCCCTGAGCATGTGAGCACATTTCACGCAGTTCTCATGTGTGTATGTGCTGCAGTTTCCCTGTGTAGCACCCAGCACCCTTTTCCAGCACCGTAGCGACATATGGGTCTATTCTGCTTACTAATTTTTAAAGCTCATGCCATCAGTATCTCATTACACTTATGAAGCTGGCCTGCGAAAAGTTCTCCTATTGTTAAATATTTGGATGTTTCCATGAGCCGGATAAATAAGTCAGCTATAAAAATCTTTGTGCAAGTGACATACAAGAAACTTCATATCCAAGTGCAAATAAAAGCCACATTACTGCAGCTGGCTCTACTAATTATTAGGCTTGAAACATGGTCACATGCCCTAGCCAGTTGCTCAGTGGTTAGTGTTAGCCCATGGATGGAAGGATCACGGGTTTGATTCCTGGTCAAGGGCGTGTACCTGGATTGCAGGTTTGATGTCTCACACTGATGTTTCTCTCTCTCTTCCACCCTATTTCTCTCCCTCTCTTCCTCTCTTTCCAAAAATCAATGGAAAAAATATTCTTGGGTGAGGATTAACAAAACAACAACACAGCCAGATCTTTTTTTTTAAAGCAACCAGAATGCAAATTCATTGACTTGCCCATCCTGTTGAATAATCTATCAGAAGCAACATGCTCTAAGAGATGTGACCTGATCTTAAATGTTTCTTAGAAGTCTGTAGTGGACTACAGACATCACATGTTCCTTCTCAGATTCGATGATGCATCTCATCACCATACAAGCTCACCTGCGCCCACGGCTTAGGAATTTCAAACTGCACTCAGATACTTTAGTATTCTTAATAAGACCGTTTCATTTCCGTGTCAACTGTGGAAAGGAGTTTTGTAAACAAGACTCCATAAGCAAGCACAGGTAGAAAAATGTTGATTCTGACTATGTAAACATTAAAGATCTCTCTTCAGCATGGGCACAGCAGGCAGTGGTGACGGATGGGTACCATACTAAGACAAGGTTTCTTTTTTTAAAATGTATTTTTACTAGAGGCCTGGTGCACAAATTCGTGCATGGGTGGGGTCCGGCCAGCCCCACCCCTGATGGGGTCTCATTGCGGGTGGGGCCAGCTATATGGAGGGGCCATGGAAGTGCTCCAAGGTGTGTCCAGTTTGTCTCGCTCAGTCCCAATCGGCCAGACCACAGCAGCAAGCTAGCCTACCAGAGCATCTGCCCCCTGGTGGTCAGTGCACATCATAGCAACTGGTGGACAGGTCACATCATAGTGAGTGATTTGAGCGTCCTTAGCATATCATTAGCATATTATACTTTGATTGGTTGAATGGACAACTGGACACTTAGCATATTAGGCTTTTATTATTTAGAATTGATTTCAGAGAAGAAGGGAGAGGGAGAGCGAGCTAGAAACATCAATGATGAGAGAGAATCACTGACCGGTTGCCTCCTGTATGCCCCCTACTGGGGATCGAACCCACAACCCAGGCATGTGCCCTTGACTGGAATTGAACCCAGGACCCTTCAGTCTGCAGGCCCACGCTCTATCACTGAGACAAATCGGTTAAGGCTAAATCAAGATTTCTTCAAAGTTTAAAATCAATGGGCGTTTTTCCTTTTAAATTGAGTTTATTAGGATGACACTGGTTAACAAAATTATAAAGGTTTCGTGTACACAATTCCACAGCACATCATCTGTGCACTATATTGTGCCCTTACCACCCCAAGTCAAGTCTCCGTCCATCACCATTTATCCCCTCCGCCTTCCTCCCTCACCGCCCTCCAGCCCTCCCCCCTCGGCAATCACCACACTGTTGTCTGTGTCATGAATTTTTTCTCTTTTTTGTGGGGGGGCTCAATCCCTCCACCCACTCCCCCCCCAAAGTCCCCCCTCCCAACAGTTGTCAGCCTTCTCTCTATGAGTCTGTCACTATTTTGTTAGTTCATTCTGTTCCTTAGATTCCACATATGAGTGAAATCATATGGTACTTGTCTTTCTCTGACTGACTTATTTTACTTAGCATAATGCTCTCCAGGTCCACCTTAGATTATCACAGTAATGCCCATAAATAAGTGAAAAAGTAGGAAAATGAGTCAAGGATATGCACAGTCAGTGCCCAAAATGAGAAACTTCAATGCCGAAAGTTAGAGATTCTCAACTTCACCCATATCTATAAGAGACATAAAAAGGTAAACAACAGCTTTATGCTACGTAATATCCACCAGTTGGAAAGCCTTCAAAATGAGAGGACTCCCATGTTTTCAACAACTTGTGGGAGACAGGAATCCACAGGCGTGGCTAGTGGGAGAGGGGCCTGGCCCAGGCGTGGGGGATGCGTGGCCGTGTACCCGACAGGGGATATAGTCCAAGGGACTCTCACCCAGGCTGAAAGAGCAGCTTCTGAGCAACAGGAAAGAGAAAGGGGCTGAGTGGAGAAGGCTGGGAAGCAGCGGGAGCCCCCTCTCACCTGAGGGGCAGTGAGCTCCCGTCCCCTCCAGCTCCACGGGCCGGCGGGGCTCGCTCCAGGCGCCCTGGCCCAGCTGCAAGATTGCCACAGCGAGTTCCGGACATGACACATTACCTGAGCCACCTCAGCTCCTAGCAAAGGGGCCACTATGGAAAACAGTACGGATTTCCTCAAAAAATTAAAAGTAGAGCTGCCACATAATCTAGCAATTCTGCCTCTGGGGATCTATCCAAAGAAAACAAACACACTAATTTGAAAAGATACATGTACCCTCAGATCACTGCAGCATTACCAGGAACAGCCAAGATATGGAAGCCACGTAGATAACCATCAACAGATGAATGGACGAAGACCATATGGTGTATATACGGACTATTACTCAGAAATAAAAAAGAAATCTTGCCATTCACAACGACATGGAGGCATTATGCTATGTGAAATAAGTCAGACAAAGACAAAAACTATATGATTTCACTCATATGTGAGATTAAAAACAACAACATACAACAAATGGATAAACAAAACAGAAATAAATGGCTGCCGAAGGGAGGAGAGGAGGGGATGGGAATTTTTAAAAAAATAAAGAAAATGGGGGGTGAAGGGAAAACTGAAATGTAACAAGAAAGGGGCCTGTGGGGACGAACATAACAGTGTGCCGTACATTGAAGGGGGTGTTTGATTCAATCCAAACTCTGCACTTAAACTGCAAGAAGTTAAAACAAAGCCTACACGATATGGAACAGGGAGTTCCCAGAGGCACGCCAGGCCCCAGAGTGCTTCCCAAGCGCAGGGTAACGCAGGAGCCCGCAGGCAGGAAAAGCAGATGGAGGCTGTTCTAAAATTCATGAGCTGCGGTTCTCCAGTCTGTGCTCCGCCTCTCCGCGTCCCTGTCCCTCCTGCACTGCGCGTGGTGATGCGCCAACTGGAGAGAGAGTCATGACAAAGCTTCCTCCCGGCGCGTATCCTGGAGACGCGATTGTGTTCTCGCCTGAGCCGCATTTTCCATGTTCCTCATCCACATGCTGGCGGTAGCAAATGTCTCTACCGTGGCCGCCGTCCAGGCGATCTGAAGCAGAGCTTTGCTCCGGGCCACCTTCCAGAAGACTCATTTGGATTCCACAGCTGAAGAGCCCCAAACTTTAAGGAGGACCCAGAGACCACGCGTCTTGAAGCCTTTGCAAGTGGCAGAGGGGCAGGGGCTGGGAGCCCTCTGCTGCCTCCAGGCTGTGTGCTGGCTGTGCGTTGCCTCTGGTTCCTGTTACAGGACGCCCAGGGGTTTCTGGGGATTTCAGGAGCAAGAGGTGAAGCATTGTGGGATAGGTATGTTTGTGTTTCAAACCCAAACTGGATATGAAGATTAGTTGGGTCGCATTTGCCTCATGAGTACTGTGCTCATGAAAGGACTGACAGGTGTATCTTTTCAGGGTGGGAGAACCACCATGCATGGACAGAGCCAGTGGGTTTCTTCATAAGGTGTGAGGGGCCTTCTAGTCTCATGTAACAGAAGTCCCATCACTCTTCTGGATGGTAAATCTACCATGTTCGCATCTATATAAAAGCCTGGGGGCAGACACTCAATGCAGGAGCTTCCCCCTGGTGGTCAATGCGCTCCCACAGCCCACCTCCCCTGGACCTTCCCCCAGAACAAAAGTAGACAAGTGGAACTACACAATACTAAAAAACTCTAACTTAACCGGTTTAGCTCAGTGGCTAGATTATCGTCCTGCAGACCGAAGGGTTCCAGGTTTGATTCCGGTCAAGGGGATGTACCTTGGTTGCAGGCTGTGGGTGCCAACGGTGGCGGTGGTGTCTGGTGTCTGTTCCTTCTGCACCTGACCCAGCAACCGTCACCTCCTCTTCTGACCCCACCTTGATCACGGGCCAGGCCTAGGGACCCCACCCATGCATGAATTTCATGCACCAGTACTCTAGTTTGTAAATAAAATCTCTTAATTTTAACAAAACTGCTAAGTAGCATTCCTAGTTTGCAAGTACAGAATGGTTTCGGGGAGGTGCCTGCCTTGCTGGGGTGACAGCTAGAACACAGCAGACTGAGCCAGGCCCGCATGGGTCCGCGTGCACAGCCTTCCACCATTTCAGGGTTGGGATATGAGCCTCTGTGAAGATACAGATGCATTTCAAGCAGCAGATGGGAAACTAAGTCATTCCCACGGCCTCAGCAGTATTGACTGATCAAAATTAGGCAGACGTGGCCTCAGAAAGAGCCTCGAAGGAACAAGGCACAGGCACATTGTAAAGCTCCCGCCCTCGGGCCCCTCAGCACGTGAGGAGGACAGAATAGTGCCCAGCGCACAGGAGGGGCCGGTCAGTACAAACTCCTCCCCTTCCCTCCTGTCTTGCATGAGGTGCTCAGGGGAATGTGGGGGACAGAAGGCGGGACACCAGAGACCAGGATTCTAGGAGGGGGGGTCAAAGGCACTCCACAGGAGTGACATGGCCGTCTCCAAGGGAAACGTGGCCTATTTTCCCAAGCTACAAAGGCCAGGCCTCTCTGCTCACATAGGTCTGTTCTCTGTGCCATTTTCCAGCCGAGGCTGACAGTCCTGAAGCATCCCGAAGGTTCTGATTCCTTCTCATCACCTCTAAGTCCACCCAAGGATTGATTCTGCTGAGAAGGAGCCTATACTTTGTCATTGTTATGTGTCAGGAATAGTGGGGGTGAAGGTGGTGAAGGTGGTGATAATGGTGGTGATGGTAGTAGTGATGGTAATGGTGGTAGTGATGGTGGAAGTGGTAGAAGTGATGGTGGTGTTGGTGGTGATGATAGTAGTGGTGGTGATGGTGGTGAAGGTGGTGATGGTGGTGGTGGAGGTAGTGATAGTAGTGATGGTGGAGGTAGTGATAGTGGTGGTGGCGGTAATGGTGGTGGTGATGATGATGGTGTTGGTGATGGTGGTGATGGTGTTGGTGATGGTGGTGATGACAGTGGTAGTGGTGATGATGGTGGTGGGGATGATGGTGGTGGTGGTGATGATGACAAT
>NW_006291020.1:1776335-1788730 GCF_000327345.1 Myotis davidii
TAGTGGTGGTTGTTGGTGATGGTGATGATAGTGGTGATGGTGGTGATGGTGGAGGTGGTGATGGTGGAGGTGGTGGTGATGATGGTGGAGATGATGATGGTGGTGGTGATTGTGGTAGTGATAATGGTGGTATTATTATTTTCCCTTTTGGAGAAGTATCTTTTCTTGTACATTTTATGTTCCACAACATTAAGCATAGTGGTTTGCAAATAATAGGTTCTCAATATAATTTTTGAAGGGATGACTGATTTTTTAAACACTATCCTATATAATAAAAGGATAATATGCAAATTGACCCTAACAGCAGAACCACTGGGAATGACTGGTCACTATGACACACACTGACCACCAGGGGGCAGACGTTCACTGTAGGAGCTGCCCCCTGGTGGTCAGTGCACTCCCACAGGGGGAGCTCTGCTCAGCCACAAGCCAGGCTGCCAGCTGCCAGCACAGCAGTGATGGCGGGAGCCACTCCCGCCTCCTCAGCACCGCTAAGGATGTCCAACTGAAGCTTAGGTCTGCTCCCAGATAACAAGTGGACATCCTCCAAGGGCTCCCAGGCTGCCAGAGGGATGTCTGACTGCCAGCTTAGGCCCAATCCCCTGGGGAGCGGTCCTAAGCCAGCAGGTGGTCATCCCCCAAGGGGTCCCAGACTGTGAGAGGGCACAGGCCAGGCTGAGGGGATCCCCTCCTCCCCCCAGTGCACAAATTTTTGTGCACCGGGCCTCTAGTGAGGTAATAAAGAGGTAGGAACTGCTGTGATACTTTTCAAGTTCTATGTAGGTGCACAATCGTCACTGCCCCTGGGGAGGCAGCAGAGCTCACTGCTGACAAGTGGGGGCTCAGACATGGGAGCTCGGACAGTGCACTCAATTTCCCTGAGCCTCAGTCCTTCTTTTTAAAGTTGGGGTGATAATAACAATAATAACAATAATGCCCGCCGCCGAAGACTGGGTGAGGATCTGCGAAGACAGACCATATTGTATGCTTGTGCTTTCCTGGTGCTTGGGAAGCGTCTTGGCAAATATCTGTCCTTCTTCTTCTATGATGTTCCGTCCTCCCACTCACGTGGCAGAATTTACTGTTCCTCTGGCATAAAATTGTTCATATTATCATGAAAATGTTCTTATTATTTAACAGTTATCCCATGTTTCTCCATTAGACCTTATTATATCTCATCTATCTGTATCTATATCTATATCTAAATCCAAATCTAAATCATCTATATCTCCATACCTATAAAACAACTACTAGCTCACAGGTGCTCAATAAATATTCACAAACCCCTAAACCAACCCAAAATAAATAGTCAAGTTTTTTATTAGATCAACAAGAGGTTGAGTTGATGCATAAAGTGGCCAGAAAAGTGTGCTTAGGTGTGACCTGATGCATTTGGGATAATTGGTAGCATCCCACACTCGCCGTGGGTCTAATGAGAGACAGGACAGCTTAGCAAAGTCCTCAGTGTATGGTACAAAAAGGGAAGATGAGAAAATGAATCAGTGAATGCTTGCCAAGGACACTAGGCTCTGGAGATAAAAAGAAAAAAGAAAAAAAGGTTGTATAATAACATAATGGCTGTGGGTGATTGGGGTGATTGGGTGGTCAGAATCTTAGCTCCTTAGATCATTGAGGGAACTCAATATTTTACAGTAATTGGGCACAATATTTTATAAAGCTTTTTAAGGAATGGGTGAGACATGCAGGGGACTCAGGTTACTCTCATTCTACAAAGGAGAAAACTGAGGCATGGCAAAGCCATAAAATTCCTCATAAGCCACATACCAATGTGGACATGATAAAAAATAGCTCCAGATTATCAAGAATCTACCATTTCCTCCCACTGTCAGGCCTGTTATCAACATCGACAATCCTTACATTTACCCTGGGAGGTAAATATTAGCAAACTAAGGTTCAGAGAGGTTAAGCAACTTGTCTACGATCACACAGTGATTAAGCAACAGCATTTGGGACCAGCCTGTCTGATCCCAGAGTCCAAACCCTGACATTCTGATCCATGGCCCAGAAGACGCCCTGGGAGTGGGGGAAGGACACTGGCTTCTGAAAGATGTGAGTCAAGTTTCCAGATTTCGGAGACCAGTGCTCAGCACAGGGCTGAAGGGGCCTCTGGCCTCGGTGAACGCTGCTACAAAGGCAGGCGTTGCTACTTAAGGAACATGATTAAGCTGCAGTGGGAAGGGGGTGCTGAGGGGAGAGCTTAGGGGTCCTGCTCTGACTCAGGAATGAACCCTGAGAGGGTCCATCCTAAGGGGCCTCTCTTAGGACGTGGGTGGTGCGACCTTCCAGGGGAGCGTCATGCCGAGGGGAGCAGGAGGGGGAGGCTGGAGCACCCCCTTCCCAGCCGGACCAGGAGGCTAAGTCCCAGCCGGACACTCTCCAGGTGTGCCTTGGGTGAGGTCCCTTCGCCTGGTCAGCCACAGCTCCCCGGTCAGGAAGCCAGGATTCTCTGTCAGTCACAGCGATGAGACGGAGTTAACTGAGCATGTCTGGTTAACATGTTAAGCAAGGAGCAGGAGTTTTGACCTTGCGGCTCTGGAATGGCTGGGACGCAGACAGCCAAGCTGCTTCTCCGGGGAGGCTGACTGACCCAGGGCGGCCCAGGCTGGTTTAGCGTCACCGGCGCCAGCCGGCCTTTCCGTTACGGGATTGCCTTGGGGGAAGGAACAGGGACATGGCTCTGGCTGGCCGGCTGGGGCAAGGCGGTTTCCACCAGGCAGCTTAGAAGGAGGAGGCAGTGAGTACAGGACCTGCTGGAGGGGAGATCCGCCCCGGGAGCGGCACCGGCAGCCCCGCTCTGCCTGGGGACCACAGCCTGCAGGGGGGTTCGCAGGCCCCCAGGTACCCGGCGAGAGTGCGAGAGCAGGTGCATGCCTCTCAGGGCCTCCTGAGGCCTCAGACTTTCCTTAGCTCACCCGCCTTTGAGCAGGGCACCCACCCCTGCCGGACAGCTCACCTCCGTGTTTCTGCCGGGTGAGCAGCAGCCCTCGGGGGCAGCTTCAGAAGACTGAGAGATTACAATTTCAAACTGAATGGAGCCCAAGGGCCTCAGGGCCCCAGCGTTTACTATTCCTCGGAGCCTTGAGTTCTCCTGTAATTTGCAATTAATGTTGCCAATGACCTTGACTGAGTGCCCTCCGGCACAGCGCAGGGCCCAGGAGCCTGACTTTGAGATGCACACCGGGGACCGGGGACCGGGGACCAGCTCTCCTGCTTAGCTCACCGGACACCTGATTCCAACAGCCCGGCTGTAGTTGGCAATCACATTCCTGTAGCTCCGAGGCCGAGGAACAAGCCCACTTTCCCGAATGCCTGGCACCGTTAGACGCTCCACAAATGCCCCCACCGGCCCCCACCCACCCACCGGGCCGCTGGCAGCCTGCTCTCCTCTAGGAGTCTGTCACTATTTTGCTTGTTAGTTCATTTTGTTCCTTAGATTCATGAGTGAGATCGTGAGATCGTAGGGTACTTGTCTTTCTCTCTCCGGCTCCTTTCACTTAGCATAGTGCCCCCAGGCCATCCATGCTGTGGCAAAGGGTAAGAGGTCCTTTTTACCCCCAAGCTGGGGGCGGGGGGAGGAGTGGAGGAGGGGTTGATTAAAAAAGAAAAGAACAAAAACCTCCCGGACATGGATAACAGAGTGGTGACTGCCGAGGTGGGGTGGAGGGAGGTGGATAACTCTGTTAACCACTGTCACCCCAATAAAATGAATAAAAATGGAAAAATTTCCCCCAGTGTAACGATTGGTGGAAAAGTGACATTACCAAGTGGTCCTTGGGGTGAGAGTTTGGGGAATGGCCTTCGGCATCCAGACAGGTGGCCGCTCTGCGGCGAGGCACAGGCACCGCTGTTGGGGCGTCCACATCGGAACTGCTCTAAGGAGAAGGACTTTTAACTTCGCTGTCAGATGGCTCAGGGTGTTGGGGATGATTTCATTCGTTCCACAAGCATTGTCCCTGCCTCCCATGTGCAAAGTTTTCAAAATAAAGTCACTGCCACCCTGAGAGGAGAGGCGCAGCAGGGCTTCCTCACAGATTGGAATGATTGCGGGGAGGGGGGGGGAGTTTGCCCTGGACGTTCTCTGGGGTTCTCTCCGCATTCTCCCTGCTCCCTCCCTGCCCTCCACGCCCCACCTCAGCACGGTCCTTGGTCTCCATGTTCCTGACGTGAATCAGCTCTTACCTGCCCTGGCCCATCGTCTTTGGTTTTCTCAACGCCCAGCATTTGCAACACACCCCCAGGTGATGCTGATGTTCGGGTCCTAGAAGCACTTTGAAAACGACTGATTAAACCTTAATTCTTAAAGGCCCAGGGCCTCTCGAGCAACCTGCGAACAACAGCAGAAATCCACACTGCGTATTAGTTACGCGCGTGTGTTAATATAGATTCCCTTATACAGAGTTTATTGGGCAATTGTTTCTAAATTGTTATAATTCGTGATGGCAGTTTTAATGATGTGATGGGAGAAATCGCAGAATAGGAATCAGAAGAGCTGGGCTCATGCCCTTCCAGCTCTAAGAATTTGAGCCAAAATAGTCACATCCCAGTAATGCGCCAGTGATGTACGTTACAAGGGCGTGGGAAAGAGACTATGGCGAGCCAGTTGGAAACGCAGAGTAAATTGTGACTGTGTCCGCTTGGGGGGCCGTGCTCTGCGGGGCCTTGGCAGCTCGCCCCGGCCTCAGAGTGCTGGGCCCTGAGACGCTGCCCTGAGCGAGCGCGCGTTCCGCTCTACGTCACGGGAACCTGCACCCAAACCGGCTTCAACGACCAAGATGCTTGCTCTGCACATTACCGGGCGTCCAGCCACCGGAGCGCTCGCTGTAAGATGAGAGGTCTGCAGGGAACGGGACAGGCAGGGCCAGGGCGTTGCTGGGAAATGAATGTGTAATAGAGACGGTGTTTACGATCATTTGCATTGTCTCTTGGAGCTCTTTAAGGTTAAGATGACTCAGAGCCAGGCCCAGGACACAGCATGTAACTAGCTGGGGAGCCTCAGGTCCATGCATTTTTAAACCCCAGAGCAGTGGGTCTCCGCGGGGGCTGCACCTGAGAACCACAGGCAGGTTTTAGGGTCCCCTTGTCCGGGCCCTGCTCCACAGCTGCTCCTCTGGTGGGTCCGGCTGGGCCTCAGACACTGGTGTTTTGCCAAAGCTCCCCAGGTAATTCTTTTTTTAAAAAAGATTTTTAAAAATTAATTTTTAGAGAGAGAGGTCAGGCAAAGGGTGGGATTCATACGGGGATCCCCCATCCCCACCCCGTTCCACAATCCCTTTGAAAATCAGTTTTTAAACCTTGGTGTGAATAAGAATTACCTAGGAAACTTTTTTTTGTAATTGCAGACACCTGGGCATCCCCTGAGGTCTGATTTAGTAGGTCGGGAGTGGAGCCCAAGAGTCAGCACTTTAAACAGCTTCTTAAAAGTTTAAGATACAGTGGACCTCGGTTCTCAAACTCAAACCATTCAGGAAGGCTGTTCGAGAAGCGATTTGTTCAAAAGCCAAACCATTTTTCCCATTAGAAATAATATAAATTGAATTAATCTATTCCAGACCCACAAATGATTCCTGTTAACCTTCCTTATATGCAGTGCATGTCTAATGGACTGTTTAATCTATGAACAAACACTTCTTTTCTTAAACTGATGGAACCACCCCTACCAGCCTCACAGGACTCATTTCCAGCGCCCATTCCAGGGGTGTCTCTCAGGCCAGCATGCAGCATCTTTGCTTGTTCACATATCACCGCCTCAGAAATACTGTCACCTGCTCACTGCTTCTCCTTTATCCAAATCAAGAACGGACTTTCTACCTCTTCCATTGCCTGTGACCATTGCTTCTTCCACACCCTTCGCAACATTGGCGCTCTTGATGGTCTCTATGTTTTTAAATTGTGCTAACCCTTGATTTCCCCAGCAACAAAAGCATCCTCTCCTTTGTTGCCTGAGAGACACTTTTTGTCATGCTGAGGTATCAGGAAGAAAGCGTTGTCCGGTTGAAAACCAAAGTTTGGTTTGACAACTGAGACACCGACATTTTTTCTATGAACAATTTGGTCAAGAACTGAATTGTTCGAGATGGGAGACATTTGAGAAATGGGATTTGACTGTAATTGATCTACTACCACTATATTAGTAGACTTCCTCAAGGACAACCCTGATGAAAAATGGAAATGATTCAGACTTCGGAGACGCCCAAAAAACTCAAAAGATTGAACCGCCAAAGACATATAGTTGTCCAACAAACACACATGAAAAGATGCCCCAAATCATTAGTCATTATGGAAATGCAAACCAAAACTTCATTGAAATACCACTAAAAAACTATTAACTTATTAAATGACTAAAATTTAAAAAGAGATTATGGTAATTTTGGTAGGGAAACACAATGGCTCAGCCTCTAGAGATATCAGACAGTTGCTTAAAAAGTTAAACATACACTTACCTTATCACCCAGCAATTCCGCTCCCAGGTATTTGCCCACATGACATAAAAATTTGTTCATACAAAAGCCTGTTCCTGTTCCTCTAATCCTCCTCCCCCAACCCTCTGCTTCTGGTAACCATGCATCTGATCTCCCTTTTTAGATTTTGGTGGTCAAAGGGTTACAAATGTCCAGTAATAATATAAAAGATAAATAATACTAGGGATGTAATGTACAGCAAGCATGTCAAACTCAAAGGCTAATGTGGGCCAAATAAACAAGGCATGTGGCCCACGGGATGAGAGTTTGACATGCTTGATGTACAGCATGGTGACAATAGCTAAGTGCTGAATGAAGAATAGGAAAGTTATTAAGAGAGTAAATCCTAACATTTCCCATCACAGGGAGGAATCCTCCCCCCCCCCGCCCCCTTTTCTTCTTTCTCTCTTTTTATTGTATCTAGGCCAGTTCTGGTGCATGAAATTCGTGCACAGTTAGGGTCCCTAGGCCTGGCCAGCGATCAGGGCCAATTGGGGCCTTCCAGCTGATTGGCTGGGGCCTTCCTTCATTCGATACCACCTCCTGGTGGTCAATGCACATCATAGTGAGTGATCGAACTCCTGGTCTCTTGGCTGAATTCCTAAGGAGACACTTTTCATATTAGCCTTTTATATATATATAGGTATGAGAAGATGGATGTTGGCTAAGCCTATTGTGGTAACCGTTTCACTGTATACATAAATCAAACCATCATGTGATATGCCCTAAACTTATACAGTAATGGATGACAATTATTTCTCAGTAAAACAAAAATACATGAAGTTTAAGTATTAAAAATGCATATATAGATGTTTTTAGCAGCCTTATCCATAATTACCAAACACTGGGAAAGCCCAAATGTCTTTCAACAGGTAAACAGTTAACACCTGTAATACAGCCACACCATACAATATGCTCACCACAGAAGGAACGAAGAACCGACTGCAACAATGTGGATGGATCTCTAAAGCATTCTTCTATGTGGGAAGAGTTGGACACAAAAGACTACATATTGTCCGATTCCATTGATTTGACATTCTGGAAAAGGCAAGACCATAGTGACAGGAAGTAGATGAGGAATGACCAGGGGCTGGGTATGGTGGATGATATGACCACCAAGGGGCATAAGTGGGCTTGGGGAGCTGATGGAATTGTTCTCTGTCTTTTTATGGTGCTGGTTACATGACTGTATGCTAAACATTTAAAAAGATATATCATACCTGGGGGGAGGGGGAGCATAACGTGAAGGAAAAGAAATCACACGGAAGGATAAAAAATGGCTTCACTCAGATTAAACTCATTAAGTATTTGAGAGCTGAGCCCAGTTCCTAGGGAGCTGGGTGTGTGTCTGGCAGCTTGGAAAGGGTTGTGTTGAGAGAAAATGGGCCCACATCCTCCCGAAGGTGACTTGAGCATTAGCAGAGCAGCCCTGCACCCCGGGGGCCATGCCCATCAGCCACCAGGCTTCCAGCCTTGCCCAGATCGCATGGCTCTGTCCCTTCCTCAGCCCTCTTGGTGCTTGAAATTACTCTGGACACCTGTGCAGTCCTGGGAGGCTCCTTGGAAGAACAAATACCAGGGCGTGCTGGTGGGGGTCGGTGGGGCAGAGAGAGGGGAGGGGAGGGAAGGGGCCCAATGCACTGCTTCCTCAGGTGAGTGTTTCTAAGGAGTGTGAAGCCCTCGCTTTTATGATCCGTCTGCAAGTCTGTTCTTTCTCCAAGGAGCTTCCATTTGTGTGTTCCCGACATTTTCCTAGAATTCCACCTTAAAATGCGCTGGATGCACGAAGGCCAGCGCCGCGCAGAGCTTCGCCCAGACGATGACGGATTGCAGTTGGAGCCGGCCCTGCACATCTGGAAGCCACATGTCGGCGGCAGCTCCATAAAACGGCCGGCCCAGCAGACCTGGGGTGACACTTCTTGCCAGGAGCCCAGACAGCATGAGCCTCGCTCTTCTGTGGGTGTTTCTGCCCCTGGTCGCCGTGGCCTGGGGCCAGTATGGTGGCTATGGGTACCCGTACCAACAGTACCACGACTACAGCGACGACGGGTGGGTGAACCTGAACCGGCAGGGCTTCAGCTACCAGTGTCCCCACGGACAGGTGGTGGTGGCCGTGAGGAGCATCTTCAGCAAGAAGGAAGGTTCGGACAGACAGTGGAACTACGCCTGCATGCCCACCAGCCAAAGCCTGGGGGAGCCTACGGAGTGCTGGTGGGAGGAGATCAACAGGGCCGGCATGGAATGGTAAGGGGTGCAGGGGACCAAGGGGATGCCTGGCCACACTTGGGTAAGGGACGTCCCTGCACTTGGGTAAGGGATGCCCCTGCACTTGAGTAAGGGATGCCCCTGCACTTGGGTAAAGGGACGCCCCCTGCACTTGGGTAAGGGATGCCCCTGCACTTGGGTAAGGGACGCCCCTGCACTTAGGTAAGGGATGCCCCTGCACTTGGATAAGGGATGCCCCTGCACTTGGATAAGGGATGCCCCTGCACTTGGGTAAAGGATGCCCCCTGCACTTGGGTACGGGATGCCCCCTACACTTGGATAAGGGATGCCCCTGCACTTGGGTAAGGGATGCCCCTGCACTTGGATAAGGGATGCCCCTGCACTTGGATAAGGGACGCCCCCTGCACTTGGGTAAGGGACTCCCCTGCACTTGGGTAAGGGATGCCCCCTGCACGGGATGCCCCTGCACTTGGGTAAAGGATGCCCCCTGCACTTGGATAAAGGATGCCCCTGCACTTGGGTAAGGGATGCCCCTGCACTTGGCCTGGGACTATCTCAGCATGTCCCTTCCCTGGGGGCTGCCTGACCCTCAGTAACAGCACCCACTGAAGCCTGGGCAAGTCCTACAGGAACCTTGCCACTGGAGTTCTGGGTGGGTTTGCCAGGCTGTAGTCCACTGCAGTTTGGGGAAATAGACAACTGGACCCTCACCAGACAGTTTGAGAAACGCTGATGTAGAGCAATGGGTAGGGGCAAGGGGACAAGAACCAGGCAAAGAGAAGTGAAACCGCGGCTCCCTGCTGCCCCGTTACACGTGCTCTCAGTTACTGGGATAGAGGGCCTGCCCCGTCCGTGACTGGAGAGCAGGCCACCAAAGGCTTCTAGGGGAGCTGCTGCTCCCACCTGACTGGGCTCTGCCCCAGGCAACTGCCCGGGCATGGTCCCAGCCTGTGCTTCACTCGCTGTGGGTGTGACTGGCCCAGCCCCAGGCTCAGTCAGGAGCCCATCCCAGTAGCTACTAGGTGTGAGGCTGGTTACTCATGGCAACCTGGATGGAGGCAGGTGTGCGGATGGATGGAGAGTAGGGGACCCTGCCCAGGGAGGAGGAAGCCTGGCTGACATGTCATGTGGTGCAGTGGGTTTGGGGGAGGTCAAGCATAATACCCTTGCAGGGAGGGAGGTCACACTACCAGCAGACAGAAAATGATGGGCCATCAGGGGGAAGATGCTGATGGGGGGAGGAGTCAGGCAAGAGAGGGGACCACTGAGTCATACACACAGCGGCCGTTTACTGAGCGCGTACCCTGAGCGGCACCGCTACTCTTAATGCTCAGAGCAAATCGGCAGGTGACTTTGGTGGACGGACTGAGATCTAGAGATCAGGGGTTTCCTCAGGAAAGTGGCAGAGCCAGGATTTGGGTTCCAGGAGTCTTAACTCCAAAGCATTGGTGCTTAACCACAGTGCTGGGCCAATGAGGGCCTGTGGCCTGTCCCAGAGCCAGGGCCATGGGACAAGTTCAGGGCCACAGGGCTGGACTCAGGGCCACAGGACCAGGTCAGGGCTACAGGACAAGGTCAGGGCTACGGGACAAGGTCGGTCAGGGCCATGGGACAAGGTCAGGGCCACAGGGCTGGACTTAGGGCCATAGGACAAGGTCAGAATCACAGGGCTGGACTCAGGGCCACAGGACAAGGTCGGTCAGGGCCGTGGGACAAGGTCAGAGCCACAGGGCTGGACTCAGGCTGCAGGACTGGACTCAAGGCCGCAGTTTTCATCCTGGGGAGGCCGGGATCTCAAGGTCACAGCCAAGCGCAGCTCTGGAAGGTTGAGGACCAGCTTGGTTACCGTGACTGAGGAGGGGCTCAGCCAGCTGGTGGAAGAGTGGGGAGACGGTCACACAGGCAGTGGAAGGTGGGGGACCGTTTACTGGGCCTTCGTCCTCCACCCCACTGCCTGTGGTGAGCAGGCATAATTATCTGAAACCCCTTTTGACCACTGCCTGCCTCAGAGACTGGCATCTCCAGGGACTCCCGGAAGCAGGGCCCGTCACTGGCATGGAGCCTGGAGAAGGCCTAGTTAAACTGTCCCTCTAGTCGCCCATCCAGGGGTGTCCTATGAGAGGGGCCCTCTTAGAGCCACAGCAGAGCGGCACCCAGAGATGGCTCCTTATCCCCGAAGGAGGCACCCGGGCCGCTGAGTCAGGAGGCCTGGGTCCGGATCCTGGTTCTGAAGACAATTTGCGGTGACTTTGGGCCTGGGGTTCAGCTCCCTCAGCTGCCTGCTCACTTGGAAAATGAACGTCCAGATGCAGGCCTGGGAGGGCACACCCCGCCCTGGCTCTGCTGGGCCCTGACAGGCACTCGGACTTCCTTGCCTCTGCTGCTCTTGTTTGTCCTCTGTTTAGAGAAGGCAAGTGATGTTTGCTTTTCAGCTTGACAACTTGTGACTGGTTTGTCATTAACTCCCAAATGCCTTGCAGAAAAGGGAGTGGTGATAACATCATTTCATTTGGCAAGTGAGACGCTGGCTGGCAGGCTCTCCCTCCCCCTCCGCTCCCTCCTCACGTTGAGTGTGCAGAGTTAGAGGGTCCCCCCTGCTTCCCTGGGGAGTCCCCCTGGCTAATCACAGAGCACAGAATTCACAAACCTGAAACAGCTCTCAGGACGGACACCCGCCACCCACAGGCTCTTTGTCTCTTAGATAATTATTGCTTTGACTTCAGACGCCAGTCTCAGTAGAAAGTCTGGAGGGAAGGACTGCTCAGTGGCTGGGAAGCAGTTATCTCTCCCGTCCAGGCTCATAATCTGTTCTGGGGGAAGAACGGACGATTCTGTGCAATTTGGCTGCCTCGTATAACTGAATTAGCCTGCGGGGTTTACGTTAAGAGGGGAGAGGAGTCTCGAACTCCAGCAAGAAGAACCCAAGTGCGTCTCCAGGGCCAAGCAGAGCCCAGGGCCTGGGAGGCGGGGAGCCTTCTGGGACAGGCAGTCTGACCACTCTTCTCTCAGCTTGGCCGACAGTGCACAGGGTTTGCTGAGGACACTGGCTGAGTGGGCAGAGCTCTAATGGTGCTTCCACCGCGGCTGAGGGCCCACGCGGCTCAGGGCCCACGCGGCTCAGGGCCCACGCAGCTGAGGGCCCACGCGGCTGAGGGCCCACGTGGCTGAGGGCCCATGTGGCTCAGGGGGCCCACGCGCTAGGGGGCCCACGCGCTGTGGGTCCCACATGGCTGCTTGCCTCGGCTGCTCGGCTGAGACAGGATCCTGAAGTGTGCAGGCTGCTCAGCTCTGACGAGGCAGGAGGCTTTCCTGGGTCCCAGATGTGCCTCGGCAGTTGTCCGGAATCTTCTCTAGCTCGAGAGGCACAGGCTGTGGGACATGTGGACCTGCATGGAACAAGATGGGGCCGGAATTTTCTAGGAGGTTAAGCTCTGGACTTAGAATCAGGAAACCTAGCTTCACAGCCCCTGTTTCCAGCACTGAGTGTCCCTGTGGCTGTGGGCAGTTGGTTCCTCGTTCCAGACAACAAGAAAGGTGAGGCACCACTTGAGAAGCTGTTAGGCTGCTGCTGGGATGCTCGCGGGAGAAAGAGCAGAGCCCTAAAATAAACCCCAATCTAAACTATGTGCCCATGAAGGGATCCATCAAAACAAAAACAAAACCCTCATAGACACAGACGCAGGGTGGTGA
>NW_006291020.1:1788813-1790360 GCF_000327345.1 Myotis davidii
TAACTTGGGGCGGTGAATACACAGTGCGACACACAGGTGTTGTGTTATAGAATAGCACCCCTGAACCTACCTGATTTCATTAACCAACTAGCAGCCTGGTACACAAATTCGTGCTCATTGAAAGGAAATTAACTAGAAGAAAGATTTGTGCAGTAATTACGTTACTGCAAAAAATTACATGTCAAAATAGTATATATAAATATAGAATTATAAAATTAAAGCATTCATGCAATTGGTGCCAGAGAGAGCTTTATATGTATTGCACATGTGCGCATCAACATTTATTTTTAAGTTGCCAATGTGTGTCATATGTACTGGCCTGTGGGTCAGTTGGACATACGTACGGTCAGTCACTTAGCCTTTTATATATGTAGATGTCACCCCAATAAATTCAATTTAAAAAGAGATAGTTTTAATTTCCTTATATTTTCAAGGCTGAAAACAAGCACAATGAAAGCTGTAGAAGTCACTAACAGGTATCTGCTCTAACAGGTATCTGCTCCAGAGAAACTGGTAAATATTGAATAAATAAAAATAAATAAATAAATAAATCAGACACCTGGCCCCTCACGGGCGGGAAGGCAGCTTCAGGGAACCCGGGATTGGAGGAGGCTGACTGGGCCCAGCGGCTTCCAGGGTCTCAGCGATGGAGGGACCGTGTCCTGTCTGAAGGCACCGCCTTTCCCCTGGGCTTTAGAGAATCACCAGAGGCAATTCAATGGCAGCTCTGAGACCAAGGCAAGGTGTAGGCGGAACGACAGGTGCCCTCCATCCAGGCCACCTCCTCTCAACAGCCCCCCACACACACCTGCTCGATGTTTCCTGGGGGGCCCCTGTCATGTCCTGCTTGGTTTTGTGTACTGTTTGTCTCCTTCCACACAGAAGCCTGGTGAAGTTAGGAACTCTGTCTCATTCGCCCTGTGTGGATACTCCCCCCGTGTGTAGGATAATGCTGGCTCGTGGCGGGTCCCCCAAAAGCACAGTGAAGGCCAGGCCAGCAGGAGCTTCAGGGGGTCCCGTCCTGCCATCCTCCTATAGGGACATCACTTTGCCATGCCTTTGGTCTCGGGGTGGCAAAGTGGTGTCTACAATGAGGGCTCAGCCTGATGCTCACACTTCACTCTTGCGTGTTGCATTTGCCGCCGGGCGGGGTGGGCTTGTGAGACCCCCAGAGCCTCTGACCGTGCACAGAGCATGGCTGGCACCCTGTTGTTAGGTTTCTGTGAGCCCTGAAATTTAATGGTCCTCTGAGCTTACACTCCACTAGTAAACCTCTTGTTTCGAAATCAGAAGGGCGAAGTGCCGTGTGGTGTCCGGTGCGTGTCCTGGAGCAGAAGGGGCAGTAGCGGAAAAGCCGGTGGATCTAACTCCAGCCTGGAGCTGAGTGGTGTCCACGTTAACTCCTGGGTGTGCGTGCAGGCGCCCAGGCTGTGAAGGCCGACGCTGCGGGAAGCCAGGGAGAGGTTCACAGGTCCTGTATGACCTTCACACATCTGCTGGGAATCTTAACTTTTCCAAAATGAAAGGATTAAAAAGCAGACAGGAAT
>NW_006291020.1:1790403-1792324 GCF_000327345.1 Myotis davidii
CATATTGGGAGTTAATGCCGACAGAGCGTCACAGAATCAGGCTCTGCCTGCGGGGAGCGGTTGCAGGGGCTCCAGTGCACCCCAGAGCAAGGCCTTTTCTCCATAGACTAGGATTTAAGGCCAAGAGAGCGAAGCCATTGGAAAGCCAGGGGAATGTCACGTTAACTAGAGGTGCTAGTACCCCAGCCCTCATTTCCGTGGTGCTTCAGAGTCATTAAATATTCCTCCTTCACGCGCTCCTCTGCCCCTTCGCTCCCAGATGTTTATTCTCTCAAACTGCCAGACCCCAGGGCAGTGACGATGAGGGACATACAGCCTCTGCAGAGTCACTCACAGTCGAATCGCATTTGATCTTCGCAGCCGTCCTGGGGGCAGGCACTGCTGTTTTCCGGGTGTTTGGTACGAGGGGCGAGGGGCCGGGCTCAGAAGTGTTGGGGCTCCCTGCTCACAGCACCTGCGAAGCAGGCGGCTGGGGCCACAGCGCTGCGGGCAGAGGTTATTGTTATTCTTGGGTCCCATAGTGGGTGCCACGCTAAAGAAGGCATCACGTGCACGTAGGGTGGCCCCTGAGGACCAGGAGGCTGAGTGCGGCAGAGCAGCCAGCCTCCCCTCCACACCCCTGCCCTGAGGACAGGAATCAGTTGCCTGGGAGAACTCCGAAAACATGGATCCTGGCTGTGCCCACGAGGACGGCTGAGGTTTGCAGCTCCAGAAGGGGATTTGAGGGGATTTGCCCCTGTCTGGGTGCTTGTCAGACACAATCTTCCCAATCAGTTAGGGACTGCCAGAGCCAGGATACCTGTGTATGTGTGTGTGTGTGTGTGTGTGTGTGTGTGTGTGTGTGTGTGTGTGGTACTGTACACTGACATAATGGGAAGATTATGAATTTTGGAGTCAAACAGAACAATTCCCAAAGGCAGCCCCACTGTAGGCAAGTCATGTCAACTCTCTAAGTTGCTGCCTCTGCAAAGACCCACCCCGGGACTGTGAGGTCCAATGAGGTGATAGATATGCATCACTGCTCCGGGTCCTTCCGGGTCCTTCAGGGGCTCACTGACCTCTCCGAACCCAAGTGTCCTGAGAATCAGAAGGTGCTGGAGGTGGAGAACGGACTAGCTGCGCCCGTTTTGTGGGACGGTTTTGTTGGTGAAATTAATGAATGTGCATACAGGGCCTGGCACACGGTGAGTTCTCGGTAAAGCTGCTTACCTTCCAGCATGACGACGCTGTGGGGAACTGAGACTCCAAGAGATAACTACAACAGCACTGGAAAGGCATAGGGCTGGGGTGGAAATACAAATTGCTGGATTGTAGGCCCCGATGTGCAGTGTTTTGTTTTGGGAACATGCAATTCCGTTACGATCTATAAATATTACGTGTGCATTAGGAGTGTCTTGAACAGCTCTCCTATTTTCAGGGAGACACTGAGGTGGGTTACACCTCTTGGTTTCAGCAAAGATTGGGATAATCGATGCCCAGGAGCTCCAGCGGTTGAGCCGGTGGCCCTGCACGGCCAGGGATGCCCTCGGGACTTACGTACCTTTCCCAAGATCGTCTGGACCTTCCCAGGGCCTTTGGGCAGCCTCCCCCGCGTCACGGGGCAGGAGCTGGTGCTGGGAGAATTTGTATTTCTCTCTGCCCTGTTCTATGTCCTTCCTTTCAGGTTGTTCCTGCTTCCCCCTCTTGAAACCTGGTAGCCAGATGCTGGGAGCCGGTCCATCCTTGCTGTTTCAAGGGACCTGGCATATATGGCATACTGTTCTTAATATGTTTGCTCACCTTCTTGGCACTATGTGTTTTAATCAAGGTCACCTCTCCGAGAAAGGTTGTTTCTCCAGGTAGAGATTTTCCCCTGAAGTTAGGGAGGGAATAAAACCCCTTCACTAAGTGCCAGGCGGGTAATTAATCTCTTTAACTAGGA
>NW_006291020.1:1792397-1805936 GCF_000327345.1 Myotis davidii
CCTGACGGGAGAACCTAGCAAGAGAACATGGACACAGAACTTGGCTGGAGATTGTGGCTAGAGATCCTGGCAAGGCTACTGATCAACTGAAAGCTGTCTCCGTGTCATTCCTTCTTCGCCGACTCCGTACACACCTTTGGGGACCCCTGGACCCGTTGGGGTTGGACCCCAGCAGCCAGACAGCAGACTTAAAGCCTGGACATGGAGAAGGGAGCACAGCTCTTACCCAGACGCAGGCAGGGGCGAGCAGAGTGCCCACCAGGCAGCAATATCACAGGGATGCTCAGCTCCCGCCACGGGCAGGAGGACAACATCTTGAGTTCACAGGCTGATGCTCTATCCACTGAGCCAAACCGGTTTGGGCTGGAGGACAACATCTGCGCGTCACACGGTTAGAAAGTTCAGTGACCGTGCAGGTTAGAGACCATGTGTGAGGGTAACACCGTGACATGAGGAAGAAAACCAGGATGAGTTGGATGGTCAAGGCAGAAAGACCTCGCGAGGAGCAAGGCCTCCAGGTGTTTTATCCTCTGATGCTACTTTCTGGGGCTCAGCCCCTTGTCCCACTGGGAGGGTTCGACCTTGACCATTCCTGTGCAGGCCCCAGCGGAAAGTGGCTTTTGGAGACGAGGATGTGGCTTCTCTTTCTATTTAATTACAACTATTTACGATAATATAATAAGAACCACTATTCCGCCCACCTTGGAGTAACATGTTTAGCGCTGGGCTCTGTGGTTGACACTTGACATGCAGCATCTGTTGAACCTTCTCGTGGAACTCTCAGGCTAGGAACTGTCGCCCTGATTTTGCAGAAGTGGCATCCATGTCAGCAGAAAGGATGCGATGGGCATGGAGTCATTTTGTTCAGCTCAAGACCAGAATCCAGGACTTTCAGAGCCCCGAGACTGGGCAGACTTGCCCCAGGCTGGGTTTGTCTCTATGGGTTGTCACTCCCCTGACACGCCCCACCCCCAGCCTCTTACTCTGACCTCTGTCTTCAGTACCAATCAACTTCTCTCCAATCCCTGCATTGCCGTGGCATTGCTCACATACAGGCCTCAGGAAAGGCTTCCAGACCAAGCACAGCCCCGGGCAGAGAGGAGGTTCCAACAAACCTTTGTCGAAAGAGTCGACCTTCCTGAGACTGTGGGCCAAGTTCTTCATGCCTGAAAGAAACCCAGAGTATTAATCTGGGGGAAACAAAATTAACAGCAGCCAACGAATTCCTTAAAAGAATGAATCTCTGAGTGGAATTCAAGCTCTCATCAAGCCGGGTGGGGGAGAAGCCTTGTGGGTAAGGGAGGCTACGCAACATGGTCTCCCTCACACAGGGGTCCCTCGCTGGGCTGGACGATGGGCAAAGCTGCTCTTGCACCTCCTCCGCAGTGGGTTGGGGATGGGCCAGCAGCCCTGGCACAGACACATCTGTGTGTGGAGCTGGAGAAAGAGAGCTGCGCTGTGGGGTTAGGAAAGTTCTCTACCAAGACGGCTCTGACTTCTTCCACCCCGTCCTATGCCCGCCCCCAGCACCACCCCGAACTTGCTAAGAGTTTGGGCTTTAGATATGTTTGGATGGAGACCAGCAGAAACTGGAGGGGAGACTACCATTCCCCGAGGACCTCACCAACAAAACCAGGTGTGTGCACACACAGTCCTGGCCTCCGTCCCTCGGCCCAGACTCAACAAGGAACACAGAACACAGGGAGACAGCCTGGCCGGGGGTGGGCCACAAGCGGGACAATCTCGGGGCAGCCTTCTGTGCTCCCCGAGAGCTCGTGGACGGGAGCTCTGGCCCCAGAAAAATCTGAGCTTGACTCCTGACCCTTCTTATCTCGGCCCTCACTTCCCTGAGCCCTCATGGTGCCTGAGGTGAGACCCCACACGGCTCGTTAAGGCAGGGCTGGGACACGTCTGCTGGCTCCCCACAGGGGCTCCTTTTAAAACTTGGCTTTGAATCACGTGAGCAGTGCAAGGCCCTCTGGCTGCCTGAGCCCCTTCCACTCACAGGTGCCCTCACTGCTCTCACCTGCCTGGCGCCTGTGTGTGCAACCCTGCAGCTGGTGCCTGAATGTTTAGGGGAGTCTTGTTAAATAAGATGCTTTAAAAGAAGTGGAGGTTGATTGGAAGGTAGGGGACCTGAGGAGAGAATGGCCGGAGCTGTATTCATGCTGCAGCCTCGTCCCAGGGCAGGCTTTGTCTGGAGGGAGAAGGTGGCGGCAGAAGATGGATCCCTTGCTGAGCCCCTGGAAACTCGTTGGAGTGAGTTTCAGGGTCCTTCCTGGATTTGAGTGATTGTGCTGCACCAGCGCAGCCATGGGTGAACCTGTGGGGGTGGTGATGAAGGATTAAAGAAGACAGACAAGAGAATAAAGCTGGGGCTAGGTGGGACACTACCCGCTGATTAGAGAGACAGTGCCATGGCCTGCAAGCCGAGTCTTTATTTTATAGCCGGATTCCACAAGGCAAAGTAAGGGCCTGGTCAAGATGTTTACAACGTTCTCGTGGGTTTCGAATCTGCTCAGTTACATGCACCTGATCAAGCTTTGTTTACTTGCTGCACCTCCCGCAGCCCGTATCACTTAGCCACCTGGGAGCCACCCTCCACAAGTGATGAGCTCCTCAAAGTCAGTTCTGCCTCTGATAACGGACGAGGCCTGGATTCGTCGCTCGTTCTTTCATTCTTCAGTTAAAGATTTATTGGGCCCCAGTGCCAGGCTCCATGGGGAATGCAGACTGAAGATCTTTTCCCCTCATGGACTTCACCGTCTCCCGGGAGCCACACGTCACACTAGAGCATCTATGTCACAGAGCAGGTGTGTGTCAACCCCTGAGACAGCCAAAGCCAAGAGCTTGTTTTAAGGAACACCTCTCAGGAAATGCCCTGAGCCCACAGTTCTCCACTCACTGCAGACTGAGAGCCAAAGGTGGCATTCACAGAGCATACTCACGAGCATAGTCCATGTGGACTAAACGAAAGTATAGTCACAATAATAGAAAACTTACTAAGCCTTAAATGACATTGTCTCCAGAATTGTATGTCTGGTCTTTAAAATAACCTTACTAAGTATTAGTGGCCCGGTGCATGGATTTGTGCACATTGAAAGGAAGTTAATTAGAAGAAATATTTTAATATCACTATTTGCCCTTTCTTTATAATAGAAGTGTCAGCCAAAGTCACGATGGACAATGACAGGTCGAAACACACGTGTGCAATTGGCACCAGCGAGAGCTTTATATGTATCATGCATGCGCGAGTCAATGTTTATTTTGTTTATTTTTAAGTTGCCAGGGCATGACAGATGGTACTGGCCAGTCGGTCAGTCGGGTGGTTGCATTGACGGATGGTCAGTCACTTAGCCTTTTATATATACAGATGTGCTATTATTATTATCCCCATTTTACAGATGAGAAACTGAGGCTATTAGAGGGCATGAAGCCTGCCAAAGTGGCCTAGACGAGAGTGGTTGGCACTCCAGTCCAGCAGCATAGTCCATGCTCTTACCTGCTCTGCTACGCTGCTCCCACATAGTGGGGTGTGGAAACAGACCCCCTCAAAGATCCATTCTAGAAGGAATAATTTCATTGTGTTGGCCACTACCAAACTCCAGGGCAACTCAGTACAACATGTGAAGGCAAGGGCCAGAGCAGGGAGGGAGTTCTGTTCATTTATCCAACTCCCCACAAGTTCTCAGTCTTCATGGGCAGCGTTATCTGAGATGCTGTGCAAGAGGGTGGCACACACAAGAGGGGCCGCGGCTGGTGGCCAGGTGGGCAGGAGCACTGAGGACCAGAGGGCTGAAGGCCTGTTCACCTGGAAGGGCTGGGAGACCTCATGCACCAGGTGGGGCGGGTCCCCCAGGCTCCTGAGAGCAGCACCCTCTTCTCATGGAAAAGTAGCAAACATCATGGTACCAGTGGGACTGGGGCAGGAGAAGGAGGCAGTCGTTTTGGAGACAGAAGAAGGAAGAAGTGAGCACACTGTTGGAAGCCAGCATCTAGTCAGGGAGGAGCTATGACGATCCAGGGGGCCGATTCCTAGACCTGCAGTGACCCAGCCAGAGCAGCACACTGAGAATTCATGGGCCACAGGGAGGGCTGTGGACCAGAGAGCAGGGGTGACCTTCTCTGAAGACTCAGACTTGAGTCGGTAGCGAGGAGACTCCTGGGTAAGTAGGAACCCCTGGGGTGTGTTCCCAGCTCCCCACGGGCCGCCCCTGCCCAGCGCTCTCTGCGAGCTTTGCCTGCTGCTCGGGGCCAGGGAAGGGGCACCCTGTGCTCCGGCTCCAGGCTCTGCTCTTGAGCAGAAGAAAAGTTCATGTGAAGGTCACCCATTCACTGCCTTTCTCTTTGTCTTCTTTTAACTTTACAGTCAAGCAAAATGAAGCATATTATCTTTTATTTTAAATGACATGAATAATAAGACAATCTTGCATTTGTAAATTCTAGATGCCTCTCCATCCACCCATTTAAGCATTCTTCCACCTAACAATGTATTCATTGAGGGCTATCAGGGGCAGCATCCCCCAATTTCCTTCAGTTGAAAGAGTCTGAATCATTTGAATTTTAATGGTGAGCATATGTCATTTCTGCAAATACAAGAAAGTCTTTATTATTTGCATAAAAATGGAATAAATTGTTAGGAATCCAGGTCAGTGAGAGCGCTGACTTGGCCTCGGTGGGAGCTGGGCCGGGAAGGGGCTGCTGGCGTGTCACTGTCACTCGTTCACTGGTTTTTCTTTCCCTCCAGGTACCAGACTTGCTCCAATAACGGGCTGGTGGCCGGCTTCCAGAGCCGCTACTTCGAGTCGGTGCTGGATCGGGAGTGGCAGTTCTACTGCTGTCGCTATAGCAAGAGGTGCCCCTATTCCTGCTTGTGAGCTGGGGCCCAACGCCGCCCCTCCTGACTCCTGGGGCTCAAGGGGAGCGTGGGGGGGAGGGGTGCTCTGCTCTAGGTCTCTGCCTCCAGATAAGCCACAAACAGACTTCAAATGCAACAGCTAGCATATCGAATGGGTGGATGGATGAATGAGTGAATGAACGAACCAATCAATCAACCGACCAACCAACCAATGAAAAGGCTAGAAGAACATTCACACTGGGAGGGGCCTCACAGGTCACCCACCCAATGCTCCTACAACCCTCTTTTGGTAGAAAAACAAACAAACAGAACAATAGAGCAAGGAAGTCACCTGGCTGCTGCCTGGGGGCCTCTGGAGGGGGTGGCCATGAACTCTGCCCCAGTGCCTCTCCCTCTGTCACACTGAGGTCCCATCACACAGAGGCTGTGGACCTGCCCGAGAGCAGAGTTTTTCCCGCTGATCACAGGTCAGATCTGCAAACATCGTACATAAGCACAGACCAGAAAAGAGGCTGGTGCTTTCTGGATCAATCTGCAGTTCCAGTCTGAGGCTTTGTTTCTTCCTCACTCCCTGGGCTGGTGCCAATGTCCGGCGCCAGCGCCACCCTGCCGGGGAGAAGGCGTGTGCATCTAATTTCCCTGACAACCGACCCTGGGTGTTGACAGCGCAGCTTGTCCCGTGGTCTCCATGTGCAGACAAGCCAGCATGTCTGCCTTGGACCAGGGGAGTCGCAGGTCAGCATGGGACGGTGGCTCACTCCAGTGGTCTATCTCTATGCGGTGGTGCTTGCAAAGGCAGCCTCGCAGGTTATGCGTGTTCTCTGAGACCAGACTGCCTTGCTCCAGGGTCCCAAGGGGCACAATGTCCTGGGCACAGATAGCCCCAAAAGCTGAGCATGTTTCTGGTAAATTCAGAGCCCAAGGTAGCTGAGTCAGTGCTGGGGCTAGATGATGGGGTGGTTAGATGATGGAGTGGCTGGGTGATGGAGTGGCTGGGTGATGGAGGGGCTGGGTAATGGAGTGGATGGGTGATGAATGGGCTGGGTGATGGAGGGGCTGGGTGATGGAGTGGCTGGGTGATGGAGGGGCTGGGTGATGGAGGGGCTGGGTGATGGAGGGGCTGGGTGATGGAGGGGCTGGGTGATGGAGGGGCTGGGTGATGGAGGGGCTGGGTGATGGAGGGGCTGGGTGATGGAGGGGCTGGGTGATGGAGGGGCTGGGTGATGGAGGGGCTGGGTGATGGAGGGGCTGGGTGATGGAGGGGCTGGGTGATGGAGGGGCTGGGTGATGGAGGGGCTGGGTGATGGAGGGGCTGGGTGATGGAGGGGCTGGGTGATGGAGGGGCTGGGTGATGGAGGGGCTGGGTGATGGAGGGGCTGGGTGATGGAGGGGCTGGGTGATGGAGGGGCTGGGTGATGGAGGGGCTGGGTGATGGAGGGGCTGGGTGATGGAGGGGCTGGGTGATGGAGGGGCTGGGTGATGGAGGGGCTGGGTGATGGAGGGGCTGGGTGATGGAGGGGCTGGGTGATGGAGGGGCTGGGTGATGGAGGGGCTGGGTGATGGAGGGGCTGGGTGATGGAGGGGCTGGGTGATGGAGGGGCTGGGTGATGGAGGGGCGGTGATGGAACAGCTGGATGATGGAGCAGGGGCCGCCTCCAGCTCTCCGAGGTGCTTCCACAAAGCCACCTTGCCCATGGGGCCACAGAGCAGGTGAGGCTGGATGTAGGCTAGAACTGCCAATCAAAAACAGATGCCCTGCATCAGAGACAGGGATTTCCTGAGGTGGGCACAGTGGCAGGGGCACCACTGAGCCTGGACCCCTCCCCTCCCCTCCCCTCCTTCCCCGGCTTCCTCCTCTCCCCTCGTACCTGGCTCGTTTCTAGGAAGTCACTTTCTTTCTAAGGGCCCTCAAGCCCATCACTTAAAATGGCGGCCACCTGTCTGGCCGTAAGAATCTGAAGAGAGCTACAGGGTCTTCAGGGGAAAGGGAATGCACTGGAGCACGCTCATACTCGTTCACAGAGTTCAGGGCACGCTCAGGCCCACACTGACACCCTGGGACTAGTAGACCGTGGAGGCTGTATTGCGTCCTAAAATGCCGTGACCCCAAAGGAGCCTTTGCCAGGACCAGCCAGACACCCAGTCTGTCGTAAGTCAGGATGAAGGTCCTGAGGACCAGGCCTGTGAGAGGGAGGAGGAGGAGCCTGTGACCTCAGTGGCTAGGCCTTCCCGAACCTTGTCCTCCCTGCCCTGCCCCAGGGCTAGGCGAGCAGCAATCCTTACAGTGAGGTCAGCCTCCCTTTGTTACCAGGCACTAAACACAGTTTGCATGTAAACAAATTGTCTGGAAAATAAGACACAAACAAGCATTCAGTCAGTTAATCCATCACCACGTTAGGGATACTCCCCCTTAGTCGGGCTCCAAAGGGATCCACAGGGTGGGGTACCCTAGGCTGTCCAGGGGGCATGTTCCGGGAGGACAGGGGTGAAAGAGAAGTCAGCCTAGAGCAAGGAGGGGATGCCCGGGGCAGCGGGAGGGTTGGGCTGGGGCCTGTCCGCTGCCCCTGGTGGGTGCCTGGGCCACAGCGCTGAGTACACCCCCTTGGACGGTGTATGTGCAGGCCCTGCCCATCTGCACTGGGTGTGGTGGGAGGACACGGGGACCTTGATCATGTCCACAGTGCCTAATCAGTGCCTAATCAGTGCCTAATCAGGGCCCAGAACACAGTGTCTGCTTGGTAAGCATTGGATGTATGTTCAAGCCAATGCCTGGGGGCTAGGGGAGGCAGAAAAAGGTGAGGAGGCCCCGAAATGCATCATTTACTTATTAAGTCTGCCTCCCCCGCCCCTCTTAGCCCTAGAATGTCAGTCGCACAGGCAGAGCCCCTAAGTAGTACAGGCACATAGCAGGCACGCAGCTTCTGTGAGTGGATGGATGAGTGACTTCAGCCTGCTCCCCAGTTTTGCTGGGATGAAATGAGATCCCATCTGCCTGGTGCTGCCCCTGGCTAAGGGGGCACAGCGCTGGCCTGTCTGGCGGCCGAGGCCCCTCCCCGCCCAGCTGCTGCGAGACCCAGCTCCTCACCTACTAACAGGCCTTTCAAGAGGTCAGGGGTCAGATGACCTTGCAGGAAGCAGAGCTGGTTATGCAGAGGAATAAAAAACCGTCCACTGGACAGTGTGCTGGGGTGTCCTGACACCCCTCCCAGGCAGAAGAGGAGGTCTGGGGCACGGTCATGCCTGCGAGGCCTGAGGCCTCTGCCCAGACCCATGGGAGAGCCGGCCCCCTGGGCGTCGCACTGTCACTGGCTGGCCACTGGCTCCTGGCCAAGGAGAAAACAGGGAGTGGATTTAGGCCCAAGGCTTTGGTGACAAGGCAGGTGGGACACTGAGGCCAGGGTGTTAGGAAAGTTGTCGAGCACTGGTGTGGGGGGTGAATGGAGGTGAGGGTGGGATGAGGGGAACTGTCCACACCCCTCAGAGCGCTGTATTCTGTGGCTCCTGTGATCCGTGTCCCTACCCCGAGCCCCGCTGCCCCTGCGGGGGCTTCTCCTGTTCGTTTGGATGCTGGGCCTAAAAGACTCCCAGGTCTTCATGTCTCCACATTCCACGACTTTCCCATGATGCCCCAGGCTTCAGGGTCCCTGGGGCTGGGCCCGGGCCACCCTTTAGAAACCACTTGTCAAGTTCCCGACGGGCAGCCCATGAAGCAAGATGCTAAGGACGGAATGAACATGGAGCGGGGGGCTCTGTGTGTGGGAACAGCCCTGAGCACACAGGCTGGCCAAGAGATGAGCAACTTCTCTTAAGTTGCCTGAGACCCTCGGTCTCAGGTGACAACTCTGGCCTTTGGTCTGCCATGGTCTGCCCGCCCCCACCCCATGCCCACCTTGGTCAGCCTGCCCAGCGCCCAGGCAGGTCACTAATGGTCAAGAACCAAAGGGTGGGGCCGGGGGTGGGGGGACTATTTAGACAGGCACAGAAGCCCCTTTGAAGCGCGTGCCCCTCAGGAGGGCTCTACCCGCTGCCTCTTCCTGGGTGTGTGGTGTCAGAGCTGGACGCTGCCATGGTTACCGGAGAGGATGGTACTTTCTCAAAGGGCAGCTTGGAGGCGCAGCAGAACGGGTGGCAGCGGCGCCCTGTGCGCAGCGCCTGACCCTCCGTCCCCCTGCTGTCTAGACATTTCAGTGGCCTCTTCAGACGGCCTGAGTCCTGACGTTTCATGTCTTTCTAATTGAGCGAAGCCTCGAGGCATCAATTAGGCCTGTTTCTTCAGCACCTCAGCGTGCTGCCTGGCACCGGGCGGCCCCTCAGTAAATGTCTGCAGTGAGTAAGGCGGTGGCAGTTTCCTAGGAACAGTAACCATGGTGACCCTGACACTGAGCGGATGCGGCTTTGTACTGAAAAGGATTTCTTTCGCACGCACTGTTTTCTGTGACCTTCCTGACGACCCTCTGAGTGCGACCCGTTTTCCCACACTTCCCGCGGTCAAGCTGCCCAGGAGCCTCCCTGTGAAAGCTCCCCTTCCGCCTGTTCCCTGGCTTTGATGACCTCCCAGGGAGCCGGGGCATTTTTCTCTCCCCTGGAAAGCTGCTCTGCAGCAGGGAGCCCCGTGCTGGGAGCTGGCTGAGTGCGGCCTGTGTCTGCCGGGAGCATTCGGGGCTCAGCACTCGCTCCCCGCTGCGCGATGAGCCAGCCAGCTCCCACAGGAGCGCCTTCATTGCTTGGCGGGGACCAAGGTGCTGTTCTCACCTTGGTGGATGCCGTTCTCCAGATGTGGCAGCCTCACTGCACTCTGGCAAGAAGGTGAATTCCTGACGGATGCGGACATGCCATCACCAGCAGCCCCACCAGGTTGGACACGTGTCAATTTACACGTAGTGTTTATGCATGACAATTCGAATTCTTAGCCCAGCCCGTCATCTGCAAACCACAAACACATGTTGTTGAGGAAGCCACAACCTTCAGAGATCACGTGTGACCACTCCCAGTCTCCATACAGTGCCAGCCACTGCGTGCATGTGGAATCGAATGAACAAAATAAACAAACAAACCAAATAAAAACAGACTCATAGGTACAGAGAACAGACTGACAGCTGTCAGAGGGGGGCTGGGTGGAAAAAAGTGAAGGATTAAGCAAACAAATAAACTCACAGACACAGACAACAGCATGAGATTACCAGAGGAAAGGGAGTGGAAAAGGGAAGAAGGTAAAGGGAGGATAAAAGGAGACTTGACTTCGGGTGTTGAACACAATACAATATACAGATGATATATTCATAGAATTATATACCAGAAACCTATATAATATTATTAACCAATAAATTCAATACATTTTTTTAAAAGTATTGGTCAATGGTTCTAATTTAGTAGGTGGTTCTAGAGCTTTTATTTATTTATTTTTAGAGACGAGAGAGAGAGAGAGAGAGAGAGAGAGAGAGAGAGAGAGAGAGAGAGAGAGAGAGAGGGAGTGAGAGAGAGGAAGGGAGAGGGAGAGAGAGAGAGAGAAAAACATCAGTGATGAGAAAATCGTTGATCGGCTGCCTCCTGCATGCCCCACCCTGGGGATTGACCTGCAACCCTGGCATGTGCCCTTGACTGGAATCAAACCTAGGACACTTCAGTCTGCAGACCGATGCTCTATCCACTGAGCCAAACCAGCTGGGGCTGAGCATCTATGTTCTATTCTAAAGGTTTTTTCAGATCCAAGGCTTTTCATTTGTTTCACTAGATAACGTGTTTTTCCCCAAAAAGTAATGCCATCCTCAGAATCAACACAAATGACCTTTCGTTTCTCCCTCCACCTGAGATTCTCAGACTCTCGAATGCCGCCTTCTCCACGCCCAGCTCCTCTCTCCCTTGTGCTGAAGTTACAACCCAGAAAATAGATTTGCGTAGTTCCCAGACCGCTCCAGCTCACCAGTGCGACAACAAAACCAGAACATCCTTCTTCTCTCTCCACCCCAAAGCCCCGGATCAAAGCTAATCTTTAACTGCCACTCCACTGCTCACGTTTTAACACAGATGGGGAGTGTTTGCACAGCCTTTCCCCACGAAACCCTGGCAGGGGCGAGAACCACCTGCTGGCACCTGGTGGCTGGTGGCCCTCGCCGCTCAGGTGCCTGCTGTGGCATGCTCCCAGAGGCTGCTGGGAAGCCCGGCTGCCACGCTGGGTCCTCTGAACGAGTTGGAGGCTGTTAGTATGGAGATGAGAGGCCCACGCTGAGAAAACAGGATTGGAAGCTATATTTGCAAGCCGTTTGCATTGAGTGTAGATACTCGCTAGGGGGTGGGGGGATGGCAACAGCATCTCTGAGCTTGAGCGAAACCAATCGTCCTGTTCATCAGTCCGAGTGGCTGTCCCATTAATGGTGCTGTATTTATTATTTACAAAGGAATTGGCCGTCTGCATATCAGTGATGCCTCCCCCCCTACACTAAGCTCTGCAAAGCAGACATTTCAGAAATGTGGCTGGTTGTCTAGTAAGTGTTGTCTAACCCGAGGCCAGGCCCTCCCAGCCACTGAGAACAAAGCAAATCGCAGTTACAGACCAAATTCGTTGCTTCACACCATTGTTTCCCTTGGTTCTCTCATATCCCTTTTACTGGATTCTAGAAGTGATCATTCATTCTGCCATTCATTAATTCACTAGAGGCCCAGGGCATGAAAATTCGTGCATTCAGGGGGTGGGGTCCCTCAGCTCGGCCTGTGCCCTTTCACAGTCCGGGACCGCTCAGGGGATGTCTGACTGATGGCTTAGGCCCACTCCCCAGGGGATCAGGCTTAAGCTGGAAGCCAGACATCCCTCTGGCAGCAGGAAGCGGGCCTAAGCCATTAGTCGGACATCCTTAGCGCTGTCGCAGAGGCAGGAGTGGCTGCCTCCCACCACAACAGGAAGCGGGCCTAAGCCATTAGTCGGACATCCTTAGCGCTGTCGCAGAGGCAGGAGTGGCTCCCGCCACCACCACTGCGCTGACCAGCCATGAGCCGGCTTCTGGCTGAGCATTGCTCCCCGTGTGGAAGCACACTGACCACCATTGGGCAGCTCCTGCATTGAGCGTCTGGCCCCTGGTGGTCACTGCACATCATAGTGACCGGTCATTCTGCCATTAGGGTCAATTTGCATATTACCCTTTTATTATATAGGATTGTGTCAGCCAGTGAATGGATACAAAATAACTACAATTCATAGACTTTGAGTCAGCTCCCAATAAAGATGATAATAACTTCTATTTATTGAGCATCTACCCCACACTCATGTTAGCTCATTCAGTTCTCACATGCAGAAATTATGACACTGCTACAGAGTATCATGTAGAATTATACATGTTACATACAGAGGGAGCTGAGTGCAGAAGCTGTGACTTGTTCAAGGTTCCAAACTCAATTCCAACAGGTCCAGCTGCCTCCAAACCCTACGCTCTTTGCACAGCACTGAGCTGTCAATCTCGATGAGGAAATCAGACCAACCTAGAGGAAGTGGCAGGTGACGGCACAGCCAGCATCTCCTGTGAAAACAGGGAGGAGAGTAGTTATATCAGCTGGAGGGGAGGTGGAGGGGAGTTGTCCCCGCCAAGGTCAAAACCAGGGCGACCAAGATGGATGTGACTGATGAAAGCCAAGCTGAGTCCAAACAACTGTGCTTGCTGACCGGCTGTGGGCGTGGGCGGTGAGCTGGACACTCCGCGCCAGGACCGCAATTTGGAAAAGGCTCAGGGACTTTCCTCTGCTAATTTCAGCCACTGATGTCTCCGGAACTGTGTTCCCTGCATTGTGATACACAGTTGAGCTTGTTGAAATTTCAGTCTCCAGAAGGCCGCACGAGGAAGACATGAACATGGACAGTCTTTCTCACGCCCCAGGTGCAGGGTCTTTCCCCGGGAAGGACACTTCGGTGGCGGCAAATGCTGGCCATTCAGTCCCATTTGGCGGATTTCCCCAGCTCCTGGGGGGAAGGCAAGCTGGCTGTTCCCTTGAGGGGGCGTTCCTCTGTGTGTAACTGCATTCGGGGGTTTTGGTCTCATCTTTGCAAGAATCATTCAGACAGTTCCAATGCAGCACCTGCTGCCTAACGTGAAGCATGCGCGTGCCCTGTAGGTGACCTGGGAGAGCAGGTGCGTACGGATCACAGCGGTGGCAGCAAATGCAGTCCCATTTGGCAGAGTTCCCCAGCTCCTGGGGGGAAGCCCAGCTGGCTGTTCCCTTGGGGGCGCGTTCCTCTGTGTGTAACTGCATTCAGGGATTATGGTCTCATCTTTGCAAGAATAATTCAGACAGCTCCAATGCAGCACCTGCTGCCTAACCTGAAGCATGCGCGTGCCCTGTAGATGACCTGGGAGAGCAGGTGCGTACGGATCACAGACTGCTTGGTTTGTGAAGAAACTTCTCGGTGGTCCGCCTGTCAGAAAGGGAATCCTCTGTGGCTGGGTGGAGAATGCAGGCCAACCTCAACACCTCGATTCCACGGGAGCTGACCCGACCCCCACTCCCACCCCCCATGTCCACCCTGAGCGATCATGGGTGTGCGTGCCGCCAGATGCCAGTGCACCCAGATGCCCCCTCCAGGGGCTCTCTCATTGGCCAGCATCACGAAGCCGGGTGCCACACCAGGTGCTGGCTTTTTAGCCAAATGCGAATGAGGTGGTGCCGGCAAGACAGGGAAGTGGGGGGCATGGGGTGCA